>NW_012133858.1:20433508-20508665 GCF_000956105.1 Propithecus coquereli | reverse complement strand
GCTTGAGCCCAGGAGTCTGAGGTTGCTGTGAGCTAGGCTGACGCCATGGCACTCTAGCCAGGGCAACAGAGTGAGACTCTATCTCAAAAACAAAAACAAATAAAAAAAAAAGATACTAGTCTCTGGCTAGTCTCTCCTAGCCAGAGACTAGGAGAAAATGTTTGCAAAGCACTTATAAAGGACTTGTAACCAGAGTATTCAATCTTACCACTTCCTTTGAACATTATCCTAGAAGCCTTATTCAGTGCAACAAAATAAAAGAAATAAAAGGCATAAATATTAGAAAGCAAGAACTAAAATTGATATACTGGAAGACACATAATTTTTCACATAAAGTTATAAACATTCAACAAAAAATCTAAAGTAATAAGTGAGTTTAGTAAGGTTTCAGGATACAAAGTAAATAAAGAAAAATTATTTTTATATGTATATAATAGAAACAGTAGGAAACTGAAAAATTTTAAAAAACAGTTATATTCACAGTAGTATCGAAGTGTAAAATATTTAGCAATAAGTTTTTTAAAACTTGTGTAAGATTTCTATAATGAAAACTATAAAACATGGTGAGCAAAATTAAAGAAAACCTAAATAAATGGAGAAATCACATGAATAGATTGGCAGGCTCAGTATTGTTATACTGTCAATTGATGTATCGTTTCTTTCGCTCTCAATTAAAATCCAGTCAAGCTTTTCTGTAGTAATTGACAAGGTGATTCTAAAATGTATTTTGAAATGCAGTAGCCAAAATGCATATCCCAAATGTACAGCAAAAGCAACCTCTTAAGAAAAGAAAGCTTAGAAGATTTATATTACCTGACTTCAAGACAATATAAAGTTGTAGTAATTACAGTGTGGTATTAACAAAAATGATAGTTCAATGGAATAAAATAGAGAATTGAGAAATAGACCTATTCGTATATAGTTAGTTGATTTTCAACCAAAACATCAAGTCACTTTCAATGGGAAAATGATAGTCTTTTCAACAAATGATGCAGCAACAATTGGATATCCATATGGGGAAAAATATCCTACCTCACACCATGCTCCAAAATGTTTTTCAAGATGAGGCATACACCTAAACATAAAAGCTAAAATTATAAAACTTTTAGAAGAAAACTTAGGAAGATGTCTTCATGACCTTGGAGTAGATAAAGATTTTTTTAGGATACCACAAACTACCACAAAAGAAAACATTGATAAATTTAGAATGCCACAAAATTGAAAACTTCTGCTCATCAGGCTATACACTAAAGGAAATGAGCACACAAGCCAAAAACTGGGAGACAATATTCATAAAACATATATCTGACAAAGGTTGTAAACAGAATATATGACGATACATATATTTTTTAAAAATTCCTACAAATTAATAATAAAAAGAGAAACAAGCTAATGAAAAAAAGGGCAAAAGACAGGAGCAGATACTTCACAAATGGCCCATAAGCACATAAAGAGAGTGTACAACATCATTAGTCATGAGAGATGCAAATTAAAACTACTAGGAGATCTTGTGTAACAGCAGTAACAAAAAAAAAAAATTAAAAATAAAACATAAAATAAAACTACAAGGAGATACAAATACTCACTTACTAGAATGGCAAAAATTTGAAAGGCTAAAAGTTCCAAGTATTGTTAAGGATATGGACAGCTGGAACTCTTCTAAATAATGCATGGGTCAGAGGAAATCCTAGAAAAATTTTTTTTTAATATCTAAAAGCTAATGAAAATATAATGTATCAAAATTTGTGGAATGCAGCTAAAACAGTGTGGAGATGGAAATTTATGGCACTAAATATTTGCTTTAGGACAGAAACAGCAATGGCAAAAACAAAAATTTAAAACATAATACTGTTTATAGTTGCTTCCCAAAAAAGAACAACCTAGGTACACATCTAACAAAATATTTGTAAATTTCTATGCTCAAAATTACAAAATGCCTGAGGAAAAAAGGAAAGATCTGGGTAAACGGAACAATATATCATGTTCATGGATTGAAAAATTCCATATAGTAAATATGTCAGTTTCCCCAGATCAATTAATAAGTTTAATGCAGTTCCTGTCAAAATCCTGGCAAGATTTTTTTTGTGGAAATAGACGATCTTATTTCTGAAATTTATATAGAAAGGCAAGGGAACTAATGTAGCTAACAATTTTGAAAATGGAAAGTGGGAAGAATCACTAATGTTAAGGCTTACTATATAGCTACAGTAATCAAGGCAATTTGGTGTTGGTGGAGTAATAGACATATAGATCAGTGTAATAGAGAACACCATAATAGGCCAACAGAAATACACCAAATTGATTCTTGGCAACAGTGCAAAAGCAGTACGAAGAAGGAAGGATAATCTTTTCAACAAATGATGCTAGAAATGGTGCGTTCATAACAAAGAATAAAAGAACCTAAACCTCATGCCATGTATAAAAATTAATTCAATTGGAGCATAGATTTCAATGTGAAACATAAAACTATAAAACTTATTAGAAGAAAATATAGAAAATCTTCAGGACCTAGAGTTAGGCAAAGAGTTACTAGATATGACACTAGAAGTATAATTCCTAAATGAAAAAGTAAATTAGACTTTATCAAAATTAAAAACTTTTGTGGTGTGAAAGACCTTGTTAAAAGGATGAAAAGACAAGTGACAGACTGGGGGAAAGTATTTGCAAACCACACATCTCCCAGAGCCCTTATATTTGGAAATATAAATAACTCTCAAAACTCAGCAGTAACACAACAATCCAATTAGAAAATAAGCAAAAAAGGCCGGGTGCAGTTGCTCATGCCTGCTATAGTCATAGCACTTTGGAAGGCCAAGGCGAGAGGATCGCTTGAAGCTAGGAGTTTGACACCATCCTGGGCAACATAGCGAGACTCCATCTCTATAAAAACATTTTTAAAAATTAGCCAGATGTGGTGGCACGTACCTGTAGTCCCAGCTACTTGGGAGGCTGAGCCAGGAGGATGGCTTGAGCCCAGGAAATCGAGGTTACAGTGAGTTATGATCATGTCACTGTCTTCCAGCCTGGATGACAGAGTGAGACCCTATCTTGAAAGAGAGAGAGAAGAGAGAAGGAAGGGAGGGAGGGAGGAAAGGAAGGAAAAAGGGAAAGAAGGAAGGAGGGAAATAGTCAAAAGATATGAATGCATATTTCACCAAAGAGGAGTTGCAGATGGCAAATAATCACATTAAAAAGATGTTCAATATCATTACCTACTGGAGAAAAGCAAATTAGAAACACATTGATATATCACCATACCTGTGAGAACAGCTAAAATTAAAAATAGTGATAATACCAGATGTTGGCTATGAGGTGGAGAAACTGGATCTTTCTTACCTTGTTGCTGGGAATGAAAAATATTACACCTGAAGATAATTTGGCAGTTTCTTACAAAACTAAACATGCCTTTACCATATGACCCAGCAATTACACTCTTGGGCATTTATCTCAGAAATGAATTTTATGCTGACACAAAAACTCATACAGGAATGTTCATAGCAGCTTTATTTGTATTTAATAACAGCAAAAAACTGGAAACACCTCAGTGTCCTTCAGTGGGAGGGCAGTTGAACAAACTCTGGTACATCTATACAATGGAACACTACTACTCAATAAAAAGGAGTGAATTATTAACACATGCGATGGCCTGCAATGGCCTGATTGGACCTCAGAGGCATTCTCTTTACTGAAAAAAGTCAAGCTCAAAAGATTACATACTGCATGATTCCTATTGCATAACATTCCAAAATGACGAAACTGTAGAGATGGGGAGCAGATTAGTGGTTGCCAGGGAACAGGGATGTGGTAGGGGATGGGTGAAAATACAAAGAGGTAGCATAAGGGAATTCTTTTGAGGTAATAGAACACATCAGTTTCTTGATAGTGACGGTTATACTAATCTATATGTAGGACAAAAAAATTGCATACAACTGTACACACACACACACACACACACAAATGAGTGCAGACTTTTTGAATGGTGAAAGCTAATCTGTAGTCTAGTTCACTGTAATATGCCAGCATCACTTTCCTGGTTTTGATATTGTACTACAGCTATATAAGATGTCACTGTTAGAAGAATCTGGGCTAAGGATACATGGGACTCTTTGTACTATTTTTGCAACTTTCTGTAATTATTCCAAAATAAAAACTTTTTAAAAAGCAATTAATAAAATAATAAAAGGACCACACCAAAAAACACCCAATTATATGGGTAATTGGGATTGAGGGAAAGTATAGATGAAATTTAAAAAGGTAGAATGTTGATAGTTGGGCACATGGGAGTTCATTATAGTGTTCTGTTTCTCTCTGTTTGAATTTTTTTGTGATAAAGTTTCTTTGTGATGAAATTTATGTGTTTAAATTTAAAATCAAAGATTTGTGTGCTTCTTTGACAGCATATATACTAAAATTGGAATAATACAGAGAAAATTAACATGGTCCCTGCACAAGGATGACATGCAAATTTATGAAGTACTTCATATTTTTAAATAGATCATGAAAAACAAAATACAATAAAATTGAAGACTTATGTTAAGGTTATTAAGTATGGAATGTCCAATTTTCTTAAGTACTAAGTTTGACAGTTGCTATCTCTGACATTTCACTTTGACACTTCTTTTTTTTTTTTTTAGTTGTGAGAGTATATTCTCATTCTTTCAAACACACATTTTGGCTTGTGATTATCTCAGTTTTTTTTAGAGCAATTTTTGTGAAACCATGAATAAGTCAAATATTTGTGTTATTTTTGAATACGTTCTGTCATGAAACCAATGAAGTGCAGACAGCTTGAAATATCAATGAAGTATTTGGGAAGGATGTGGCTAATGAACTCACAGTACGTCCAGCGTTTGAGAAGTTCCATTCTGGTGATTTTAATCTTGAAAATGAACCATGTGGGTGACCTGAGACCAAGTTGATTAATGATGAGCTGAAAGCTGTAGTGAAAGTGAATCCATTGAATCCATCTCAACCTACGCATGAATTAGCAGCAAGGTTTGAAGTTACTATTCCGACAATATTGGACCATTTGAAACAAATCGGCAAGGTAAAGAAGCTGGATAGATGGGTACCACATCAATTAAATGAGAAATTTCTCAGAAGAGAAATCGTCTTGAAACTTGCCTTTCTTTGCTGTCACAACGTAAAGGAGAACCATTTCTACACCGTATTGTCATGTGTGATGAAAAATGGGTGCTTTTTGATAATCGCAAGCATTTGGCACAGTTGTTAGATAAAGGTGAAGTGCCAAAACATATTCCAAAACCGAATATTCATCAAAAAAAGCTAATGGTGTCTGGTGGTCCAGCTCTGATATTATCTACTACAGCTTCATGAAACCTGGTCAATCAATTACAGTGGATGTCTAATGGGACGAAATGATGAGGATGCTTGTGATTAAGCATCCAAGATTGGTCAATAGAGACAGACCAATCCTCTTGCATGACCACATGTTGCAAAAAACAGTGCTGCTCAAACTACAGAAGCTGGAAGTGGACACTCTCTGTCATCTACCATATTCCCCAAACCTTGCACCAACTGACTACCACTTCTTTCGGGCTTTGGACCACTTCCTGCAAGGCAAAATATTCAGTTCTCAGCAAGCCGTGGAAAATGCCTTTCACGATTTCATCGCCACACACTCTCTTGGCGTCTTCGCTGCTGGGATAAGCAAGTTACCATTAAGATGGCAAAACTGTGTTGGTAGTTTAGGTGCATGCTTTGATTAATTGTACTGCTTCTTGTTTGAGATATAATAAACTACATTTTTGATTCGAAAGCAGACATTTCATATTTAATGACCTATAATATTGCATTGAAACTCAAGAGGGGACTTCAGTGAGAGGTGATACATTAATAAACATAGAACATATGCCACGGTATTATTATTCTTATCATCTCAATGCTGAAGTCTTATTTGTGAACTATAAGAGACTTGGAAACTGTTGACCGAATTCTTCGTGAGAAAACTCAATGTAGAAATACTTACAAATATTTTTGTGTGATCTCTTGTTGTGGTAGCTTTTCTGAAATATAATTCCTTCTCCTTTTCTGTCAAGTAGGAAATTAAAACTAATACACAATGAAAAATTAGATAATGTACTAGTTTGAAAATTAAATTAGGGAAAGTTGAATATAAACCAAAGTCATTAGGACAGACTTTAGGAAGGAGATGGTTTTTTGAGTTAAACTGCAAAAAAATATGCTAAATAATACAGGGAAAAAAGGAGAGAGTGTGTCTGATGAGGGAATTAATGAGCAAAGACAGGAAGATGGAAATAAACCAAGGATTACAGTTATATTATTACAAGGAGACATGAAAAAAATGTCAGAATGTGGAATCAGACAGATGTAGATTTAAATTTCAGATCCCCTACTTATTGGCTGTGTTTCCTTGGACCAGTTGTTTCAATTCCTTGATCCAAGTGTTCTCATCTGTAAAAATCTGAGCCATACTATATGTGAAGTGCCCAGCGCTGTGCGTAACACACAGTAACCAAACAAAAACTCTCCACCTACTCACGACAGAGTTTTTTATGTTGGAGGATAGAGGAATATGAACTTATTGCATAGTTAAGATAAGGCTAAGGCGAAAAATCAGAGTGTTTATAAAGGCTGTGACCTGCATTTTTCCTCAATACTTGTTGGATGCATGGGGATTCCTTATACCATTCTGTTTCTTTTGTATAGATTTGAATTTTTTAATTATAAAACATTTCTTTAATTCTATTATTAATTTATGTTTTTAAACTTGAAATCAAAGACATGTGACATTAAACTTGCCTAGTAGGGGGGTGGGGTGGTAAAAAAAAAAAACAAAACTTGCCCAGTGAAGAGGGATTCTGAAGATAATTCCTGTCATGTGATTTTGGGAAATTTATACAATGATTTTTTTGGCCTTTCATCTTCATCAGTGAAAAAGATGTAATATCTCTTCTTCACAAGATTTTTATAAAGATCAGATAAGATAGTGGATATGACAAAAGTTTTATAAAAATTTTAATGCTGTAAAAATGTCAGTTAATATGCTTATAATTAGATGGGTCCTGAAAATATAAAAAATCATGGAATAATTAATTACTTAAGGCAAAAATAACTGGCCAAAACTGTCATTTAAGCGTTTGAACAGTAACATAGCTATAGTAAATAGGCTTTTAATCTCTATATATTGGATATTTTATTGCTAGTAAATAAATTTTACTGAATGGTAAATTCTTGAAAAACTGTGTCTTATTTTAAAGGACACAGTAATTCCTACAGTAGTTAATTCCTTCTATATTTTAATATCTTCTTAATGTAAGTATTAATTTCCAAGCAAACAAATATGGTAACACATAATTGATATGTTTTATGTTTTCTTTTTCTTGCTTTAGGTCAATGAATACATTTTTGATAATTTATCTAATAATTCTGATTTCTGAAGCCATCGTCAGTACTATCTTTAAATATATATGGCAAGCTGAAGAAAAATGGGATGAACCTTGGTATAACCAAAAAACAGAACATCAAAGAAATAGTAGTAAGGTATTTTATGGTGTTCTTGACTCTGTTGTTAAGGAAACTTTGCTCTTCAACATAGTTGATGCTTTGGTAGTGACTTCTGATAGGAGGGACCACTGTGATCTCCTAAAACAGAATGATGACAAAATGGTATTGCAGATAAAGAGAAACTCATGTTTGTACTGGTATATTTTTTGCAGTTTAGGGCGTAAGCAGTTGTATTCCCTGTGACATGACTTGAATAGTTCAAAGAGGTCACAAAATTTTGAATCTGTCTATAATTGCATTCCACGTCAATACTACCAATTCAGTTTTCTATTCCATTTACTATATCTTATCATAAATGAATTAAAGAGTAAGTTGACTTATTTATAATTTATAATTTTGTCTGAAGGAGTCTCATTGTCAGTCTTGATGATAGGAAGTAATACACAAATTATGTCATACAGAGTTTTAAACAGATTAAACATGGACTGCCAAGAGAATTTAACTACAATTTTGGTAAATAATTGTTATTCAAATTTCACTTTCAGTTAAAATATACGTAATGGAAGACAAATTTTGATCTCAAGAAACCACAAAGCAGATAATCACAGGGTCATATTTTCAATATTATTCACAATTAAGTACTTTACCTTTCACAGAATGCATGTTGAAATGTGGTGCTGCTAAGCCATTGAAGTAGGCTGTTTCTATATATTCTGTACTTAAAAAGTTTTAATTTCTAGCAATTACAGCCTAGCAATTATTTGATTATTTTTTGTTGCACTCAATTTTTAGTTATTTGTGATTTTGAAGGGTAGAAGCAGAATGGATAAGTACGCTCCAGAGATTATAATAATAATTTTGCCAAAGATAGTTTCAGTCACAGCAGGCTTTTTGTTAGCTTCTGAAAAGTAACAAATTAACTAATTTGAATTTAACCTTTTCTTCTTTTACTTTGATCAAGATTCTAATGAGCAATAAAATAACCAGAGGAAATGTAGTGTTAAAAAGACAATTCAAGGCCGGCGCGGTGGCTCACGCCTGTAATCCTAGCTCTCTGGGTGGCCGAGGCGGGCGGATCATTTGAGCTCAGGAGTTCGAGACCAGCCTGAGCAAGAGCGAGACGCCGTCTCTACCAAAAATAGAAAGAAATTAATTGGACAGCTAAAAATATATGTAGATAAAATTAGCCGGGCATGGTGGCACATGCACAGTCCCAGCTACTCGGGAGGCTGAGGCAGGAGGATCGCTTGAGCCCAGGAGTCTGAGGTTGCTGTGAGCTAGGCTGACGCCACGGCACTCTAGCCCGGGCAACAGAGTGAGACTGTCTAAAAAAAAAAAAAAAAAGACGATTCAGTAAATGAATTTCAGTTCATGAAATTGTCCCACCTCAGAATATAGTCGATGGTCTATTTAGGCATGAAACTTTCTAATAATTTTTTTCAGTGATACTGAAGAAATTCTCATGTATTTTCTCTTATCAAACAATTATTTCTTTTTTCCTAGATTCTGAAGTTTATTTCAGACTTCCTTGCTTTTTTAGTACTCTACAATTTCATCATTCCAATTTCATTATATGTGACAGTTGAAATGCAGAAATTTCTTGGATCATTCTTTATTGGCTGGGATCTTGATTTATATCATGAAGAATCAGATCAGAAAGCTCAAGTCAATACTTCCGATCTGAATGAAGAGCTTGGACAGGTGAAAATGATCCTAATATTTTGTTTTTCTAATTTGTTATTTTTATCAAAACAATACAGAACAGAGAATATTATAGAGCTTATACCAAAAAACAACCCTACTTTGCTCCACTCCTAATTCTTGTTTTTGATTCTCAAATCTTGTTTCTTCTGTTATTTACCACTATATTTCTGTATGGTATTCTTTCTTGATTCTTAAATTTAGACATAATCTACTAGGAAATATAAACATATGATTCTTACACTATTCCTCCTACCCATGTACCCAGACAACATGTGCCCACTTTTTGCTTCTTCATAGCCTCCTCATATTGTTATATCACAATTTGGGATTTAATAAATATTTATTTATTGACATTATTATGACTTTTTTAATATTGTGCACTAATTCCCAGTTCTATATGTGTGTCCTATAATACCATAATTACATTTCCTTATATATTTTGTTTTCTCTAGAGTTAATTGCTGTTTTTTCATTTGCTTAATTTCCACATACCACAAACAAGTCCCTGACAAATATATGCCACATCTCTCTGCAAACTCAAACACATCAGGTAATCTAGGATTTCCTTTTTTCTTCCCTTCCCCCTTTTATTTTTTGGTGCCAGCTTTTTTGGAACCTTATATCTTTCTGCTCCAGTTGGATTTACTCTCTCTGGGCCTGTTCTCAGCTGTCACTTTGGACTTCCGTTTACCATCACCCTGGGAATTCCTTTTCCTCTCCTGTTTTAGATCTCCTGTTTCTTGCATCCCAAGTCTTTCTACCTGTGGCTTATTTTCTCATTTTAGTGCAGCACATCTTCTAATAACTTCCTAAAAACGGATGTATGAGAGGAAAGTATTTTGAAATTTTACATATCCAAAAATACCTTTAGTCTCTTCACCCTTGGTTAGTAATTTATCTGGGTATTGCATTCCAGATTGGAAATCATTTCTCTTCAAAATTTTGAAGGCATTTCTTTATTGTTTTTTGACTTTCAATGTTGTTGAGAAATCCGGTACCAGTCTGATTCCCAATTCTTTATGTTGATCTGTTGTTTTTTCTCAGAAGCTCGTAGGAGCTCCTTTTTATGCAATAGTTCTGAAATTTCATGATGATATACCTTGGTGTGAGTTTTCCTTTTTTCATTGGGCAGTTAACTCTGAGCCCTTTTTATCTGGAAACACATGTCCTTCAATTCTACAAAATTTTCTTGTATTATTTCTTGGATAACATGTCTTTCTATGTTTTCTTTTCTTTTTTTTTTTTTTTTGAAACTTACTATGTAGATGTCAGACTACTTATATTGATTCTTTAATTCTCTTACTCTACTTTCAGTTTTCATTTGTTTTTTTTGTTTTTTTTGTTTTTGTTTTTTTTTTTTTTGAGACAGAGTCTCACTGTGTTGCCCGGGCTAGAGTGCCATGGCGTGGTCTTAGCTCACAGCAACCTCAAACTCCTGGGCTCAAGCGATCCTCCTTGCCTCAGCCTCCCGAGTAGCTGGGACTACAGGCATGCGCCACCATGCCCGGCTAGTTTTTTCTATATATTTTTTAGTTGTCCAATTAATTTCTTTCTATTTTTAGTAGAGACGGGGTCTCGCTCTTGCTCAGGCTGGTTTCGAACTTCTGAGCTCAAACAATCCGCCTGCCTCGGCCTCCCGGAGAGCTAGGATTACAGGCGTGAGCCACCGCGCCCGGCCTCATTTGTTTTTATATTCTACTTTCTGGGAGAATTTGTCAATTTTTAATTTCTTTTATTTCTGCTGTAATATTTTTAATTTCTAATATTTCAGTATTCTCTGAATAGTCTTTTTTTCAATTGCTTCTTATTCCTGTTTCTTGAACATAATCTATTCTTTTATCTCTCTAAGGATACTAATGACAATTTATTTAAAGTCTTCTTTTGTTCCCTGCATTATCTTTGTTTGCTCCTAGTTTCTCTAACAGAACAGTCAGTTCTGCTGTAATGTCAAATATGCATTCCTAAAAATCACTCTGCTATGCAAAATTGCTTAGTAAAAACCACAGGAATTATGGGAGATGGGATTATAGGTACAACACAAAAACTTCTTCAGTAACACTTTAAAAAAACATAGGAACCTAATAAAAACAGCACTTACTAAATTGTTAAGAAATACGTAAATACTATAATAAATATGGCACTTACCTTGAAAAGACCTGAAGTTTGTTTGTGGAAGGTATGCATCAGAGGGTTTCAATGTATTTGTTATTGTGAAGTGTTGGGAAAGTTATCTGAAATCAGAAGGAAAATTGTAATACCAGATGTGGATGAGTGTGGCTCACAACATGTGATGAACTGAGGTAGGTAGGAGCTGTTTGAGGTTTATGCATTTCATGTATTTTTACACAGCTTATGTGCAGTTCACTTAATGTTTCTTGCAGACAAAATTGTGCATAACAAAATGAAAAGTTTGCATTATGCTGAAATTGTTCCCTTATATATTAATAGCAGTTACATTAGAATAAATTTGTGTTTTTAAGACAGTGTTATAGCAGAACTGATTGTACTTGGTTTGCGACTCTATCTGTCATGTGAATGCTAATCTTTGGCTATCCTTTCAAGTTTAAAAGTGAGGTGCTAAAATGCTTATTAGGAGCTATTGATTCAATGGGCCCCACCTTAAGGTAATGGGCTGGCAGGCCCAGCTGTTTTTGGGGGGTATTCCCTAATTGTCATTATCTATTGGTCTTTCCTCAGTTTCCCCAGAGAGAAATACTATAGGTAATATTTCTGCTGCTTTTGATTGCTAGAGCTGGCCAGTGGAAATCTCTGTTTTTAGTGTACTGCCTCACTTCTGTTTTCAGCTGTTTGCATAGTCGATATTCTCTCTGGTTCAGCTTCCTTGGGAATAAACCTTCTAGATGTTACTCCAGTGGATGAGGGGCATTCTCAACTTTGCAAGTTACAAAGGGGTTTCAGGATTTAAATTGCTCCTGATACCTCCTATTTTCAGCCCAATCCTGTACTCCTACATTCAGGGGTAGCTGGTGTGTCTACTTCCTGAGAGTTTCTGGTAGTGGGCTTCTCCGTTGTTAGATTTCAGATTCTAAGCTCTGGTGACTCAGTTACCACTCATTCATCTTTCCATCTTCCAAACTTGTATCAAATCTCCCTTCTCATGTTGTCTTTTTTACCATTATTTTTATTCTTTTTTTATTTCTTTATTCTCATTATGATAAAGTTTCAAGAGGAGCAGAGATAATTGCATGAGCTCAACCTGCCATGTTTAACTAGAAGTTGATCTATGTATTTTTAGTAGCATTTAGGAGGCTTTAAAAATTTATGCTAAATATAAATTTATGTCACATTTCTTTAATTATGTGTCACATATTCAAGACCTAAAAGCATAGCTCGTTTTTACTTCTCTGAACAAATTTTTTTTTTTTTTTATTCTGAACAAATTTTTTTCCAGTGTGCCTTTGGATTTTGTCAAATGCTTTCTCTGTGTTTATCAAGATGGTTATAATTAATAGAATAAAGGAAAAGTACCATTTTATTAATATGATGGATTGCATCGATTTTTTAATGTTGAATTAATCTTGCATTCCTGGAATAAATCCCATATACTCATGGTATATAATCCTTTTTATGTTTTTGGGTTGCATCTATATTCATAAGGGATAGTAGCCTGTAGTTTGTTTCCTTGTGAAGTATACGTCCCTTTTTAAAAGACTTCTTTCTCAAGTCATACTTGCAGTAATCACATCTTCTCTATAATCTTGGTTGGATCAAGACTTGGCTATTACATGCTTTTCCTCATGGACTTATCTTCTTTTAAAGTGAATTTTCTGTAATTAGTCTCTAAAAGTAATAAAATAATTTATCTACTTTTAAAAAATGTTTTTTTCTTTATAACCTTCATTCTTTTCACTGAATTTGTTTCCTGCCCTCAGTTTCAACTTCCTATGTCTATTTTAGACAATTTCCCATGTTGCTATCATTTTGTGTTCCTCTTCTCAGCTGTGTACCATTTCTCCTGGCCCAGCTACCCTTTCACATTCTAGGTTATTATTAAGTATCCCTTCTTTCATCCCTTTGTTTCAAAGATAATCCTTGAGTACTACTACTTAAAGACACCTTAGCCAAGAGATTAAGAAAAAGTACTAATACCATATTCTCAGTTACCTCTACAGATGAACATCATATATTACTCATCTTTATTATCTAATTGTGGTTGGAGTACAAGAATGTCAGCATTGGTATATCAATGTTAATAGGTAAACTTGATATTAGATGACAGAGGGCAAGGGGGTTTTTTTCTTTATTTTTTTGTTTTGGTTAACATAGCACCATGAATGAACACAAAAGTTTATTTTCTTTTGTTTTCTCTCTCTCTAGGTGGAATATGTGTTTACAGATAAAACTGGTACACTGACAGAAAATGAGATGCAGTTTCGGGAATGCTCGATTAATGGCATGAAATACCAAGAAATCAATGGTAGACTTGTACCTGAAGGACCAACACCAGACTCTTCAGAAGGAGACTTAACTTATCTTAGTAGTTTATCCCATCTCAACAACTTATCCCATCTTACAAGTTCCTCTTTTAGAACCAGCCCTGAAAATGAAACTGAACTAGTAAGCGATTTTTAAATTAATAAATAAGGGTTTCACATGAAATAATTCTCTTCCATAGTTGATGGGTTGTATGAGAAAAAAAAGTTTTAAGTGTCAACAGAGCAAGGAATATGTATTTCAAATGTATATCTTTGATTCAAGGCTACAAAATAACCTATGAATTTATAGTTACAGCCCAGTTTAACTTGTTATTTAATGGGTGTCTGCCTTAGCTCTCTGAGCATATAAATGGAACTGAGTTAAGAAAAACCCTTACTGCCTTGAAGTAAAGAAGACTTTATTGAAAAATAGAGCTTAAATATACTTAATATTTTTTGAGACCTCACTACTTTCACAAAAGCGTATTCCCCTTTATTTGCAATTTGGTTAAGCCTCCTAAAAGATGCTCATATGTTGAATGGTCCTAAACAAATGTGACATTTTACTTTTTGAACTCAGAAGCAACCAGCTATTATTCAGGGAATCAAGATTGTAACATTCTTGCTTATTTCCTAAGTGAGATTTCAAAACGGTATTTTTATCATGAATATTGATTATGTTCCCACAGATTAAAGAACATGATCTCTTCTTTAAAGCAGTCAGTCTCTGTCACACTGTACAGATTAGCAATGTTCAGAGTGAATGCATTGGTGATGGTCCCTGGCAATCCAACCTGGCACCCTCCCAGTTGGAGTACTACGCATCTTCACCAGATGAGAAAGCTCTAGTAGAAGCTGCTGCGAGGTAATTTAGCCTAATTTTCAAATCTTCAGAAAATACCTTTTAAATAAATGTTAGAATATTAGAGAATCATCATTTAAAGTTTTCAAACATAAATTCATCATCTTAAGTTGTCAAAATTCATATAAACACATAAAAATAGAAGTGCATTTTAAATTAAATTTTAAATGAAAATTTGAAGTATATCATTAATTTTGTTACCAAACTTGCATTGAGTCATATTTTTAAGATCTCTTTACAAATGTGATTACTATGAAATCTGTGTAATATAATTTTTGAGAAATACTTGTGTTTATATTATACTGAACCTGCTCTGAACTTTCAAGTTCTTAAAAGTAATAATATATTATTCCAAGGCAATACTTTTAAACACATTTTAAACTTTTATTTTAAATGTTTTTTCTCAAGCTAAACTATAATGACATTGTGAAATATGAAATATTATTTCTTAAGTCTTACCTTTCTTTGTCCTTTTAATCCCTAGAATTGGCGTTGTATTTATTGGCAATTCTGAAGAAACTATGGAAATTAAAACACTTGGAAAACTGGAACGGTAATTTTTTTTCATATATTGTAAAATTCTCTGTATTATAAGTATATAGTATCAAATAGGGATCAGTAAACTATGGCCCATGAGCCAAGCTCTGTCACCCAAGCTGAAGTGCAGTGACATTGATTATAGCTCACTACAACCTCCATCTCCAGGCTCAAATGATCCTCTTTCCTCAGCCTCCTGAGTAGCTAGGACTACGGATGCGCACCACCATACCTCGCTAATTTTTAATTTTTTGTAAAGATGGGGTCTCACTATGTAGCCCATGCTGATCTCAAACTCCTTGGCTCAAGCAGTCCTCCTGCCTCTGCCTCCCAACATGCTGAGATTACAGGTGTGATTCACCATGCCTAGCCATATTGTATTTTTAAAGGATTGTTTTTTTAAAAAAATGAAAGAATATGCAACAGAGACCATATATGGCCTGCAAAGCCTGAAATATTAATATCCAGCCCTTCACAGAAAAAGTCTACTGATCTCTATTCTAGAATGATCCCAGTGTTACCTATATCTTATCACAGTTATAACAATATTCTGCTCTGAATCTTGTATTTATATTTTAGCTTACTGGTTCTTGAATTTACTTATATGTTTATTTTTAGACATTCCTAGGGTAATGGGTTTCATAAATTTCTACTCACTGAATAAAAAAAAACTTTGCTTGTATTTCCTATGATTTTATTCTTCAAATATTAAGGAACAGCTGTCTATTTTCAATATATTTCCATTCTTTGATAAATGAATTAGTCTACACTTATCCTTAAACCATTCAGGTGTTATCAATTCTGATTATATCTCAACTCAAATGTGCTTTTCCAAACTGCGCTTTTTCATACTAAATAGGGTCCATTCTTTGACTACTTTTATGTGGGAGCCTGTCTAGTTCATTTTATCAACTTACAAACAATCATTCAACTCATTATTTTCCTTTCAGATGTGCAAAGCATTTCATCTGTACATCATTGTGTAAAATTCATCTGGAAGACTTTTTAAGCCACACCTTGCCTGTCCACACAAATTCTTTCACAGCTCCCTAGAAAGGCTTTTGTCACTCCCCTCCCCTGCGTGTGCGCGCACACACACACACACACACACACACACACACAGGTTCAGAATCACTACTGTAATGACCCTGTGAAACTAATGTGAATATGTTGTATTTGTCAGGTTTATTAGGACCAATAAAAAGGGATTGAAAATCAATCACCCTTTTTAGTCAGAAAAACATGAAGCTGGGAAGAAGATCTGGATTCTAGTTCTTGCTCTGCCATTCACAAACTTATTTGACTTTAAGCAAATGACTTAATCTTTCTGAGTTTAATAGTCCTCATCTATAAAAATGAGTTAGGACCTACTTACTTGAATTCTCATGAGTATTAAATGACATAAGGTATGTAAATCACATGGCATTTGGTAAGTATTCGATGTCAATTCTTTCTATTTCTATCCTGTTTTGTTATTAATAATTCACAACCCATCATGAAAATGTAGTTGAGATTAATTTCTTGTTCTAAGTTAGCTATTTTACTTTTATAGGGATTCTTTCCGTATATTTGCTTAATGTTATTCAAAAAAGTAAAGTTTTTGTCTTTCTTATTTTCTTTTCTTTAGATACAAACTGCTTCATATTCTGGAATTTGATTCAGATCGTAGAAGAATGAGTGTAATTGTTCAGGCGCCTTCAGGTAACCAGTCTAAACTTTCATTAATTTTTATTTACCTAATAGTAAGAGCCTAATAACTCATTTTTTCTTTTTAGGTGAGAAATTTTTATTTGCTAAAGGAGCTGAATCATCAATTCTTCCGAAATGTGTAGGTGGAGAGATAGAAAAAACCCGAATTCATGTAGATGAATTTGCTTTGGTGAGTGCAAATTTCTATGATTTAAAAAACTCTAAAAAATATATTTATCAAAGATTTGGCAATTCATTTTTTAATAATTTACCAAAAATTATGGAAATTCTGCAGTTCTGTTACATTATCTGTTGGCGCCACATTTTTTCTGTAAAAACCAACTTTTAAATTCCTAAAGTATAAGTCTTCTCTTCAAAACTATTACAGTCACTGGCACTTCTGGTTGCAAGCACCACTCAAACTACACTACTACAAAAGGGTGTTTATAAAAAAAAATGTAAGGAAATGCGAATGATATGGAGAAACTGGAACTTTCATTCATACCTTGCTGGTGGGATTATAAATGGCACAGCCATTTTGAAAAACTGTTTGGCACTTCCTCAGAAGGTCAACATAGAGTTACTGTATGACCCAGCAATTCCACCCCTAGGTATACACGAAGAGAATTGAAAACGTATGTCCACACAAAAACTTCTACATGATGTTCATAAGCAGCATTATTTCTAATAGCCAGAAAATGGGAAAACCCTGATGGCTACTGATGAATGGATCGACAAAACATGGTTTATCCATATAATGGGATATTATTTGGCTATTAAAAGTAATGAAGTACTGATATATGCTACAACATGGAGGAATCTTGAAAAGATTACGCTGAGTGAAAGAAGCCAGTCACAAAGACCACATATTACATTTATATGAAATATCCAGCATAGGCAGATTCATAGAGAAAGCAGATTAGTGGTTGCCAGGAGCTGGAGGAAGCAGGGAAGGAGGATGTTTGCTAGTGGTTATGGAATTCCTTTTGCGGGTATGAAATATTCTAGAATTATATAGTGATGATGATTTCACAGCTCTATGAATATGCCAAAAACCACTGATTTGTAGTCTCTAAAGGGGTGAATGTTAGGATATGTGAATTTTATCTCTCTTATTTAGAATATGAAAAAATATAGGAGAATCTTACAAAAATAAAGAACCACAATTCATGTGATAGCAAAATTATTAAGCAGCTCTCTCAGTCTTAGAACCTCATGAGCTCTCCTTTTTATATTTCTATAAATGTATGCTCCATACTCATCTCTGCTCACCTGTCTCCTTTACTAGTTTATGATTTCATTTTTCCCGTTATGGGTTTCCTAATTGTTTGATCTAGTTCCTCTACCACACTGTATCGTCCATAAGAACAAAAACATTATTCTACATTACCACCATTTTAATATCCAGAACAATGCTGGCACAATGCTGGTGCTCAATAATTATTTGTCATAGAATGAATTCATTCATATATAAATAATTGATGGTCCCTTAACTGTTATTTAAGAGAAATATTTATAGGTATGAGTCCTTTATAAACCAAGGAATGCCAGTATTTAGAAATATGCCAAGAAGTGTCATATAGTATTTTAAAATCTACTCTTTGCAAGTTATGTTATTAGAACATTTATTATGAGTTTTTCTGAGGAAAATGTATAGCAAGAAAAGGAACTTTTATGAATCTTAGAATTTAGACATAAACTTTCAGAGATGAATGCCATAAGAAAACTTTGAGCCCAGTAGAATCAGATAATCAATTCTGATTCCAATTCACTGTTGAAGATGTAATGATATTTAAAATCATTCATTTGTTAAATCTAGAAAGTACTGTTTGATAATGCCCATTTTATAGACTTCTTTATTTGAATGGCAGATTTTGTCATACAATGAATTCTCAGGAAATTATGTTTTCCTTTGTTTAAAAAAAAAAAAAGAAAACCTTACAAAATCGGTAAAAGTGGATTTGCAAATTAAAATAAGAGAGTAGAACCTGGGGCTGTCTCTCTCTTAACAATCCTAAAGATACCCTTTTAGGACTTTCTGGCTTTCCATGTAACACAGTTTTAAAACCACAAATAAGATAGTCTTTATCATCCTTTCTAGGCTCTAATATTGTACAATTCAGTGATCTTAATTATTTTTAAGAACTCATCAGAAATTGAAAAAGCTATGATAATGTGTCCACTAACTCAGATCACTAGGGCTTTGTGACATTTCATTTATTTCCTTTCACTAGATGATAGTACTTTTTAAATGATTTGTAATTAATTTTTGGTAATAGGTCCTCAATTTATTTCAATGAGTTCTTGATTTTCCATTAGTCATTTGTGTTCAATTTTTTCTTTTTTTCTATTCCTTTTTTTTTTTTTTTGTCTTAGAAAGGGCTAAGAACTCTTTGTATAGCCTATAGACAGTTTACATCTAAAGAGTATGAGGCAATAGATAGACGCCTATTTGAAGCCAGGACTGCCTTGCAGCAACGGGAAGAAAAATTAGCAGACACCTTCCAGTTCATAGAGAAAGACCTGATATTACTTGGAGCTACAGCAGTGGAAGACAGGTAAGCATCAGATAAGTAAGCAGTATCATTTTTCTCTCTTAAGAATTTTTCTAACCAAGTGTTTCTAATATATGACATAAATTCTATTTATTAACACCCTATAACTTAATATATTTAAAATCAAAATAGAGAATTAAAACCTTAATTTTTCCCAGTCAGCCTATATAAATTTTGTTCTAGCTAGAGATCTGAAATAGATGAAAAAAACCAGCTATCTGTAGTTTTCCTTATAGTTTGGATTTTTAGAATACTCCTCAGTGGCCATGCAAAGACTTTAAACACCTGCTTAATTCTCCAGCCTCACCTCCCACCACTGTCCCCTTCTACTTTATGTTTCAGTAATACCAAACTGTGGTTTTCCTTTGCACATCAACCTAGTTAAAACTATTCTATTTTGTGCCTTGGTTCCTTGGGAAGGCTGTGCCTTCTGCCTGGATGATTCTTCCCTTCCCTATCCATCTGTGAATACCTATTCATAAAGTATAGCTCAAATACTAGCTCCACTCCAGTAAGACTTTGCCTGAGATCTAACAGGATTAAAAATTCTCTTCTTTGTGAAGTCTCATTGTAGGTAGTTCTACTGTAGTCCTTGTGGCACTACATTATAATCATATGTTTAAAAACTTTCTCCTCTATTAGCCTGTGAATTCCTTGAAGTCCTTTTATTCTTCTTGTTTGCTCCCCAGCACCTCTACACCATAGACGTAAGGGTGTATGCATGTTTATTTAATTTAGGTTTTCATTTACTTTTCAGTTGTCCTCATGAGATTACTGAGGCTCACCTAAAGTTATGTAGTCCTTTATTTTCCATGCTCTGATTTTTTAAATTATATGAGTGATTTGAGAGATTTTCTTAACAAAAAGAGAAAAACTCTTTTTCTTCTTCTTTTTTTTTTTTTTTTTGAGGCAAAGTCTTGCTCTGCCACCCGCGTTGGCGTATAGTGGCATGGTCATAGCTCACTACACCCTTGAACCCCTGGCCTCAAGCAATCCTCCAGCCTCAGTCTCCTGAGTAGCTAGGATCACAGGCACATACCACCAGGCCCAGCTAATTTTTTTATTTTTTGTAGAGACAGGGTCTCACTGTGTTGCCTAGGCTGATCTGAAACTTCTGGCCTCAAGTAGTCCTCCCGCCTTGGCCTCTCAAAGTTCTGGGATTACAGGGGTGAGCCACTGCTCCCAGCTGAAAAATCATCTTCTGATTTGAAATTTAAGACTTCCCAATAAAATAGGAGTTTATGAAGACCACATAGTTTGGTCCTATAAAAATCACCTTTGAAGATATACTCTTAAAATAGGAAGTTGTAGATTTTAGTTAGTTGATTTTATGTTAACCAGATGATCACTAATCTGTTTATTCGTGTTTATTTCCTAATGGGAGAAAATTTCAGTTATATCTCTATATACATATTCCTAAGTCAAGGATTTTAGAATTTACCTTTTATATGCTATGTGGTTTATACTTAACATACAGTCAGAAAAGTATTCTCTTTTTTAAAATTTTATTTATTTATTTATTTATGTATGAATGAATGAATGAGAGAGACAGGGTCTTGCTCTGTCACCCAGGCTGGAGTACAGTGGTATGATCATAGCTCACTGTAACATCAAACTGCCGGACTCAAGCAATCCTCCCATCTCACCCCTCCTAGTAGCTGGGACTACAGACACACACCACCATGCACAGCAGAAAAGTATTCTCTACTACTAATTTGTTTCTTTTATTTTCAGACTACAAGATAAAGTTCGAGAAACTATTGAAGCATTGAGAATGGCTGGTATCAAAGTATGGGTACTTACTGGAGATAAACATGAAACAGCTGTTAGTGTGAGTTTATCATGTGGACACTTTCATAGAACCATGAACATCCTTGAACTTACAAACCAGAAATCAGACAATGAATGTGCTGAGCAGTTGAGGCAGCTTTCCAGAAGGTGAGAATATAGATATTTCTATCATGCAGTCATGGGATCAACAAACTATGGCCCATGGGCCAGATATGGCCAGATATGGCCCACTGTCTGTTTTTTTATAGCCCATAAGCTAAAAGTAGTTTTTATATTTTTTCATGGATGAAAAGGAATCTAAAGAATATTTCATGAAGTAAAAATTATGTGCTGTTTAAATTTCAATGTCTATAACGTTTGATTGGAACACAACCACATTCGTTTACGTATTGTCAACAACTGCTTTTATATATCAGCACCAGAGTTGAGTAGTTGCAACAGAGACCTCATGACATAAATCACAGTGATACAGTTATAACTTGATAGTGTTTTAAGTGTCATGCGTAGTAGCATATCATGATATTTTACTATTTTTATTGTCAGTATATAGCTATTGTGTCAAACAAGAAAAGATAAATGCACTTTTAATATCACACTTTGAAGGCACGATGGAATTGGGATTATTTTATTATTAAATTATTATTGAATTACATAGCAAAGCACTATGTTTATTATGCAGTAATATTTTAGCTGTGCTACCTGTTTGAAAAGGCATTTTCAAAGATGAATTATAAATCTCATAACGTATAATTCCATTGTACTGAGATGTAAAATCTCATTACAGATAGGCATTACCAGATGGACATTTATAATTAATTTTGATGGTAGGGAACATTAACTTTGAACTCCAATTAAGCAAAATATTATCTCCCTCCCCTAAGAAAAGATTCCCATTCTTCTCATTATATATTATTCTCTATTTAAAAAATTTTCAATTATTAACTACATTTTTAACTTAGTAAAAATTTTGTTGAAATTTCTTTTCTCTCTCATTATATAAGCACCTGTATAACATCCTCAATTTTGTCTCTTGGCCCACAAAGTTTAAAACTGGAATGTTTACTGTAGCCCATTACAAAAATATTTGCCAACTTCTGAGCTAGTCTGCATGACCAAACTGTGATATTAATCTGCATTTTACTGTTCAAAAATTATTTCATAAGAATTTATACTCTAAATTCTGTCTTTTTTTTTTTGAGACAGAGTCTCACTGTGTTGCCCAGGCTAGAGTGAGTGCCGTGGCGTCATCCTAGCTCACAGCAACCTCAAACTCCTGGACTCAAGTGATCCTCCTGCCTCAGTCTCCCGAGTAGCTGGGACTACAGGCATGCGCCACCATGCCCGGCTAATTTTTTCTATATATTTTTAGTTGTCCAGTTAATTTCTTTCTATTTTTAGTAGAGACGGGGTCTCGCTCTTGCTCAGGGTGGTTTCGAACTCCTGAGCTCAAACAATCCGCCCGCCTCGGCCTCCCAGAGAGCTAGGATTACAGGCGTGAGCCACCGTGCCCGGCCCTAAATTCTGTCTTTTTTGTAAATCGTTTTTTATAGGCAGATCAAATTTATGCCCCATATGGAAGCAAATGGTGCCTCCATTTAACACAGTTTAATTTTTCACAGTAAATTAAGAAAAGCTTCATTGTGAGAATCAGGGCTGCTTGCGTGTAGGCATATTAGGTCTCCTACAGGTTCCTGTCATTTGCAGTCTTGTGATACTAACCCAGAAAAACAAACACAAAAAGATAACACCATGGTTGTTAATATGCATTCAAGGCTCTATTTGTATTTTTTGTGCAGGCATTGATGTGTTACTAACCTCTAGATTTAATCTAAGAAATGCTTATTTAAGAGATGTTTTAAAAAGACAGTGCAACTGTCAGAAGGGTGTTTGCTTGAATGCCAAAAAGGTGATCTAGGTATTAATAATTATAGTTTGGGAGCAGTGCCAACACCATTGTGGATGCTTAAACATTTAAATACCATAATGTCAAGGAGAACTTCCTAAAACACAGAAATTAACTGCTTAGAGCCATTTACCTTGGGTATGCCTTTATATATTTTTTCTGATTATAAAGGTAATAAATGTCTACTTGAAGAATACTGAAAATTATAAAGATATAGTGGTTAATGCCATAATACAATCATCTAAAGATAATTATTTATATTTTAGCATATTTTCTTTAACTCTTCTATATGTGTGGTTTTAATGAATATGTTATAATTATTAGTATTGTTCATCCCTTTTTGTACAAAAACTGTATTATAAATTGAAGACTATACCCTTAAAGTGAATTTTAGACTTGCTTTCTTAGTCCATTTGTGGTGCTATAACAAAATACCTGAGACTGGGTAATTTATGAAGAACAGAAATTTGTTTCTCACAGTTTTGGAGGCTGGGAAGGCCAAGATCAAGGTGCTAGAAGATTGTATAGTGGGGGCTGCTCCCTCCTTCTGAGACAGTGCCTTGTTGCTGCATCCTCCTAAGCGGAGGGTTGCTGTGTCCTACCAGGGGGAAGGGACTAAGGTCAAGAGGGGGCGAACTCTCTTTGAAGCCTCTTATATCAGGGTATTAATCCATTCATGAAGGCAGATCTCATATTATGACTTAATCACTTCCCAAAAGGCCCCCACCTCTTAATACCACCACAATGGAGATTGTTTCAGCATGAATTTTGGAGGGGACAGCACATTCAAAGCATAGCACTTGCTATGTGAAATTTATATTATATTTTAGGGATGTATCTTTTTGATGGAAAAAATCTGAAATAATTGTATAAGTCAATAGGATTTTGATTTACAGACTGGCAAGTAGCATCTATTCTAAAAATCTTGATAAAAATCTTGTGTAAAACAAAGAATTTCATACCTTTGAAAGCTTTAGTTTATATATCCATTCCTTCACAAACATATATCATCTTCCATCTAGGCATTTGGAACACAAAGTCATAGGTGTGTTGTTTATGCCCCAAATGCTTACAGTGTGTAGGAAAAACAGGGAAGTAAATATTTTGTCGTAGGCCTGTCACAACTGGATGGTAACTGAGGCAAGAACAGAAGCTATAGGACAGAAGAGAGAAGCTTAGCTTAGACGAGGTGTATTAAGGAGAGCTCTGGAAGACAAGTGACTGTGTTGCCTCTTGAGAGATGAAATGTTAACTGGACAGAGAGTGACACCAAGAAGAAAAGGGAACAGTGTGTGAAAATTCCCAGAGCTGGGCGAGAGGCTTAACTGAGGAATTGACAGTAAAGTGTGGCCAGAGAATGGGATAGGTCGGAGAGACTATGGGAAGAGATTATGGGACAGGAGGCTACAGAGTTTAGCAGATGCTACCTACTGTTTGCAAGAAATGTAGGTGCTTTTCCATGCTTTTTAAATATTCCAGAGGCTGGTATAGTGGCTCACACCTATAATCCTTGCACTTTGAGAGGCTGAGGCGGGAGGATCGCTTGAGCCCAGGAGTTTGAAAACAGCCTGGGCAGTATAGCAAGATCCCATCTCTACAAAAATAAAAAAATTAGCCGGGCATGGTGGCGCATGCCTGTAGTCCCAGCTACTCAGGAGGCTGAGGCAGAAAGATTGCTTCAGCCCAGGAGTTGGAGGTTGCAGTGAGCTATAATCTGTCCTCCAGCCTGGGCAACAGAACAAGATCCTGTCTTAATATATATATAATCCCATGGATTGTGAGATCATAATATGATGATTTGTGAAGCCTGTCCAGAGGAAAACCTAATTTAATGTGCCTTAGGAAGATTCTCTAAGAAAACTGATCTGTCCCACTCTTGTCTGCTGTCACTTCTGAGGCATGTTGTCCAGGCAATGCTTAGGACAGGCTGAAGACATTGAAGGCACCACAGGTTGCTAAAGTTTGGCCAATGGGGAAGAAAAACAGTCAATGTAGGTATTAGTTTCGGATACTGGAGGTTTAATAAAGGAGAGAAAAATAAATTTTTAAAATGTTATGATGTAAAGTGAATTGCTTACCACTTATTAGTTAAGTGCAACACAATAGTGATTAGGCATACTATGAAATACATCATTTTAACTTATGAAAAATTTTTTTCTAAGACTAAAATCTATAAATATATGTTTAGCTTTTATAGCTTGTTGCTCATTTAATAGTCTTCTCACTTATTTGAAAACGGAGGGATATTTCTCAGTAGCAGTGTGCTACACTGTGAACCCATCTAGTTTTTTCCTAACTTACCCATCTTGTAACAGTGAGGTCTATATGTGAACAATCCATCTTTTGGTAAGAACCTTTTGTTCAATATTAGTATAAATAATATGTCTTCAAAATATCTTACAAAGGATATAATTATTTTCTCTTTTAGAATAACAGAGGATCATGTGATTCAGCATGGGCTGGTAGTGGATGGGACCAGCCTATCTCTTGCACTCAGGGAGCATGAAAAACTATTTATGGAAGTTTGTAGAAATTGTTCAGCTGTATTATGCTGTCGTATGGCACCATTGCAGAAAGCAAAAGTATGTATATGTTATAAAAATCCCGATAAAGATATTTAGATCTAAAAATGTTCTTTTAGGTTAATACCTCACATAGTTCCATTTTACTAGGAGTCAGTCACTTATCATATTATGAATTTTAACTATGCATTAGACTTTTGGAATTCTCACAGTCAACATTAAGGTTTCAACTATTTGTAATGACATAGAAAGTCTCTGATGAGTAGCAGATTTGTATTCTTGTTGAAATACAAATTTAAACTGTGATAACTAATGTTACACAAGTTAGTTACTTAGCTAGTGAAAGAGCCTAGAAGACTTCAATTCATCTGTACTTTCAGATGGTTCTGTTGATCTCTACTTATTCTTGCATACTTATGAAATGTTAATTCTTTGTTAAAGTGGCTATAAAGTGATAAATAGAGTTTTAGTAAAAAGTCAAAAAGCTACTTAACTTGTAATGTGAAGCTTTTGTATATATAGGAAATATTTAAATTTCAGCTACCTGTGATTCAATTGAAAGCCTATACAAACATTTTTATAATTCCAAATTGGGAATTTGAGGTCTTAGATTGTATTTTTCACAAATCCTTTGTAATGCATGTCTATATATTGATTGTTTCATATGTAGGTCTAATAAATTAGACTTCCAATTTTTTTGACTACATGGAATTTTGCTACAGTGCCCATGTGATAACTAATGTACTCCAGTCTTTGGAGACTAAAACTGCCAAACAGAGCTAATATCTAGGTTCTTTATAAAAGAACATTCAAGAATTCCAAAGAAATCTTTCTTTTGATTTCATCGAATTTAATCTAGATTGCTTATTTAAAATTTTTAAAATTTTATCACAGGAGAAAACAATTGTCTTTCCTCTTAATATTAAATGAAAAAAATAATTTTTTGAGAAGGAAAAATTTTGCCTAACAGTTCAATTAAGTGTAGTTTTTTTTACATAATTAAGTTATTAAGGTTTTTAAATATTTAAGCTATATTTAAAAGATTCTTGCTTCTCATCATAAAATCCAAAGATAATTCTTTGTTGTGACATTTCTGAAAGACATTCCTAAAATCTTAATGGAGATATCTCTCAAAAAAAATGAACACCAGTGCATATTGTCTAACATAAAATTCAATCTTTTTTTCATTACTCTACTGTTCTTACTACAGAGTCATTTCAGATAAATGACTTTATGTAAATATAAGAAAGCTAAAATTTTATCATAAAGAACTAATTCATTGTATGTCTTTCAGGTAATAAGACTGATAAAAATCTCACCTGAGAAACCTATAACATTGGCTGTTGGTGATGGTGCTAATGATGTGAGCATGATACAGGAAGCACATGTTGGCATAGGTAATTGATTTTTTTCCTAAACTTTTAAAGTTGGTATAATTATTTGGTGGTTTTGAATTCTCCTTTTGTAAATTAAGGTACAATATCAAATATGTGAATGAAAACTAAATGCAATATGGTAATGTATCACATTGTATCCCCATCAGAAACCT
The DNA here is from genome assembly GCF_000956105.1 of Propithecus coquereli. Lineage (NCBI taxonomy): Eukaryota > Metazoa > Chordata > Mammalia > Primates > Indriidae > Propithecus > Propithecus coquereli. The sequence goes on along the minus strand of NW_012133858.1, from coordinate 20,481,629 downwards.
ATTATAATTAAGTATACTATATTATATTTTATAGTATATTTTATATTTTATTTTTATTTTTATTATATTTTATGGTATATTGTATAGTGTATTTTAGTTCTAAATTTTTTTTTTTAGTTCTAAATTTTAAAGGAAATAAATACATTAGTGAATTTTATCTTTGCCAGTTCTCCATAATAAAAGTAACTTTATTTTTACGTGCCATTTTGTACCTTTTAAAGTATTTTCACACATTTTAAAGATAATTTTAGAAACAAGAAATTGCACCAAACTGTAATAACATAAAATTTCAAATAGTTTTCTGATTTTAATAACTTTTATTCTAATTTCTTTTTGCCTAAAACTTTTATTGGATTCAGACTACTATTATTATTTAATTATATTTAATTTATTAATCCTTTCCTATTTTAACCATATTCTGACCTGTCTTCCTCTATAATTTTATTTTACAAATACACAGCAAAAGAGAAAAAGTATGGGCATGGGTTTTTTTAATTGAAGAATAAAACTTGAGAGTTAAAAGAGAGTTAGGCTAGTCTCTGTTCTGGAACAGCCTCTATAGTATCCTGCAATGGGTAGTTATCAGGTCAGTGACTAGAAGAGATTGAAGAATCTGGAAGGTTTAGTGTATAACAAAGAGATGTTTCATATAAATACAAACTATTCAGTAAAAAATATTGATAAAATTGGTTAGTTTTTAATATTTGGAAAAAAGAGAAGTTGGGTCCCTTTCCATTACTTATAGTAAAACAAATTCCAGATGAATTAGGATGTAAATAATTTTTAAAGACCATAGAAAGTAATAGAAGAAATTTTAATGAATAATCTTATTATTTGAGATGTGGAAAGGTCTTTTAAGCACAATACCAAGGAAGGAACTATAGTTAACTATAGGGAAAAAATCATACAGTGGTAAAAACTCTCCCAAAACAAATTTTAAAGATGAAAGACAAACTAGTAAAGAATATTTACAAAATAGATGACAAAGTCTTAATATTCCTAATATATGAAGTCTTAACAAATTAATAAGAATAAGAAAAACACTAAAGTAGAAATATACAGAAAGATGTGAGCCATCAGTTGCCATAAAAGGAGAAATTTAAAATGAATACTAAATGTATGAAAAAAGTGTTCAGTCTCTAACAATCAATGAAATACAAGTTGAAGTTGCTTTTCAGATTGGCAGAAACTACAAAGATTGATAAATCTTGAGTTTGCAAAGGTATAGATTAACAAATCCTCTTATACAGTGTTAGTGAGAGAGTAATTTGGTACACCCTGCATTATTAGGCATAACAAAATTTTTAAATATATGCCTATTGACCTTGCAATTATGCATCCAGGAATTTCTTTTAAGAAAATAATTGAACGTGTTGATAAACGATATATATTATAAACAATGTCCATAATCTGTTAGGTAACAAAAGCATGTTACCAAATAATCCCATTTTTATACATGTTTTTATATGTATTAAATCCACACAGGAAATAAGCAGAAAGAAAAATTCTGAAAGGACATAGACTAAAAAAGTGGTTTTACCTAGGTGTTATGAATATAGATGATTTTCATTGCCTATACATTTTGGAGCATTTTGATACTCTTATGACAAAAATTTTAAATTTAAAAGTGGCTTTCAAATTAGAAAAACTTGGCAATAACTCTTGCTTTTTTGAAACCTAAAGGATTATTGTAACCTAAAAAATACTCATATTTGTCAGATAAAACAATGCACTGATTTCAAATGATATTGTACATTTTTCTTTTATTTTTTTAAGTTTATTTATTCTAAATTTATGTTTTTCTTTTAAAAAGCACACTTTGTTTGACTTATGCATGAAAGGTTATTTGTTTGTTTTTTTGAGACAGAGTCTTGCCCTGCTGCCCAGCCTGGGTTGTAGTGGCCCGATTATAGCTCACTGTAACCTCAAATTACTGGGCTCAAGTGATCCTTGTCCTCCTTCCTCAGCCTCCTGAGTAGCCGCGACTACAGGCTTATGCCACGAGGCTCAGCTGATTTTTTTATTTTTTGTAGAGATGGGGTCTCACGGCATTGCCCAAGCTAGTCTCGAATTCTTAGCTTCAGGCAGTCCTCTTGCCTTGACCTCCCAAAGTGCTGGGATTACAGGCATGAACCACTGTGCCTGGCACCATTGAAAGTTTTAAATCAGTTAAATATGCTCATTATTTTTGCTAGGTTCAAATTATTCAATTTGAATATTTTTTATATTCGTTGGAAATAGTGAAGTTAAATCTGTTTTGTAGCATCCTGTCCATCAGAACTCTGTTACCCTGTATTTGTGCTTATTAGTATAATTGATGCTCCTGCTAGATCTTGAACTTTCAATATTATTTTTATATTAATTGTATTTTATCTTATTGTGTTCTAATTCTTTGAAAATTGGTATATGTCTGGTATATATTGTAGCTTTATATTAATTACATATTTAAGTAGGACAACCTTTTAGACATCTGCTATCTGCTGACTTATTAGGATTCAGTGTTCCGAAGTCCATGTTTAACTACTATAAATAATTAAGATATTTGCAGATATATCATAAAAATTAAACTAATCAGTTATAAGTGAACATGCCTTTCTGTCCCCTTTGTTACAGGAATCATGGGTAAAGAAGGAAGACAGGCTGCAAGAAACAGTGACTATGCAATAGCTAGATTTAAATTCCTCTCCAAATTGCTTTTTGTTCATGGTCATTTTTATTATATTAGAATAGCTACCCTTGTACAGTATTTTTTTTACAAGGTGAGTTTCATGTAGATATTTAGAATCAATTATTGATATAATAATTTGAAGTTTCAGTTTGAGAAATGTTATAACCATATACATTTTTATTAAAAATAGTGTCTATAAGTAAAAATAACAGTAGTTTGTCATAAATCTAATGTATACCAACAGAAAGCAAATCAGTGGTTGCCTGGGGCCAAGGGTTCAGGTGGTGGAATTGACTGAAAAGGGATGTAAGAGAGGTTTTGGGGTGATAAAAAAATTCTCTAGTTTTATTATGGTGGTAGTATATAAAAAATTTTCAAAACACATCAAAATTTAAAATTAAAATTGATGTTTTATTCCATGCAAATTAGAACACAGTAAATTTGATTTCTTTAAAGTTATTTTATCCTGAACCGGTAATAAGTTTTAATTTAACTACAATATGGTGGTTTCAAACAGAGTTTCTTAACCTTTTTTGTGTCATGAATGACCATTTGGTAGTCTGGCGAAATGTATGAGCACCTCAGTATGGGGTTTTTGTATGCATAAAATAAAATACATAGGATTACAAGGAAAATAATTATATTGAAGTACTATTCTATCTCTGGATCCTTTTGAGGAGAGCGGGAACCCACATTAAGAGCTCCTGTTACCAATACATTTAATGTAGCAATGTCCTGTATTGCATATATTCCTATAGCTAATAGCTGCAAGCCAATGAAAGAACACAAGTAGTAGACTACACATTGCTATAAGATGATGATGGCAGTTTTCTTGACTTATTATTCTAGCTTTTACTTGGAATATGAGTATATTGAGATGGAAAGATGTTTTGACAGTTCTATTTATTGTGTGTTTGAAGTTATTTTTGCATTTTAAAGCTGTCATAGCCCTAAAATTTAAGTAAATCTTACTTATTGTACTATATATGAAAAGAATTGAATAATAGTCGGCAGGTTGTAAATTCAAAATTGTAATATTGCTTGGCAAAGATAGGAGTCAAGGGTATTTTCATTCTGATATCTATACTGGTGTATAAAATGCTTTTAGACATTTTTTAACAAAATGGAAATTCTACTTTCCTGTTTTATATGGACAAGTCTTTATCCTCTACTTACCATGTTAACTGAGATTGTGTTTATGGATACCTTAGTAGCCATTTTTAAAAATGTTTCTCTTTTAGACCTAAATATTTTAATTATTTCCTATTTAATCTTATTTTTCAGAATGTGTGCTTTATAACACCCCAATTTTTATATCAGTTCTACTGTTTATTTTCTCAACAAGTAAGTAAACAGCAGCTTATGTTTTGTCCTTTTAGAATAAGGTATTTATGTTTGGATTTCGATAGACATTTGAGGGACTTTTCTCATTTTTCTTCTACAGGTAACTAGACAAAACTGTTTTGCTTAGTGTATTTAATCAGCATAACATTCATAATATTTATTCTGCTTTTCAATTTGAGGTGAATGTTAATACCAAAATATATTGTAATTCTGGATGATTTTTTAAAAAATAGATATTAACTCTTAACAGCTTATCAGAGAATTTTGATAACTTTTTTCAGCTTCTTTGTGATATTTCTATAGAATCCATATCAAGCCAGACCAGTTAATATTGGAGATTTCCCTCATTTTTATATTTGGCTCAGAATTTTTTGGGTTTGGAAGGAACCTTAGTGATTTAGTCTAGCGATGACAATATAGGTTTTAACCTTAGAAGCTAGCTAATAATTATTCATAGAGCTAATAATAATTGAAAGAGATACCTGGAGTACTATATTGAAAAGGTTTCTGAAGCTGTAGGTTCAGAGGGAAAAGGCTGTAATTTGTTAGCAGTGGCTGTAATGGGCACAAAGTGGGTCTTTTTTTGTACACATGTTACATATTTGCAATTCCTGATCTAGTCTGTTTTATTTTATAGAAAAGGAAGGTGAAATCCACAGAGATTAAGTAACTCGCCTTAGCTAAGTTAATGACTAAATCATGACTTGGAGCTACTGCTTCTGACTAATTGAGCACCCTTTTCACGTACAACACTCTACAGCTCAAATTGATCAAGACATTGGTCCAAATTTATTGAAAAAACAAGAGCTTAATTATCTTAGATTTTTAACGAGTTATTCTATCCTTAATTGCTTTTTTCTCCTCTTTTTACAACCTATAACTCTAAATTCCAAATATCTGCTTGGACATTGATTGCCAGTAACAGTTTATTTACCTAAATAAACTAAAGAATGTGATAAGACCATATGACAAGGGGACTGGACCTATTTTAATTAGGTTTTCAGGGAGTGTATAGTGCAATTTGGGAGGCAGTATTAATAACAATTAAAACAATATATAAAGCTTAGGCAAAATGCTAAGCAATTAATACCAACAGTAGGACCTATGACAGTTTAGAGGAGAAAGCCATCATCAAGAACTTGGGCAATTGTGCAAAGTTTCATGGAAGAAGAGTCTTGTTCAATGTCTTAAAGGAAGAATAGGACACAGATGGGGCAACAAAGCCGTGAAAATAACCTGTATGTGTTTTAAGGAATTCTTCTAAAGGAATAGTAAGTAAGAAGCCTGGGTGCTTGTAGGAGAATTGTATAAAATTACTTTACAGTGACCAAATTGTGGAGAATCTTGAAATGTGTATTCAATTCACTAGAATTTTTTAGAATCACCTAACATAGTAAAATATTCCAATTCCCACAAAGAATATAAATCTAGGAACATTGTATGTTTATGTCTATACTAAAAGCAAATTGAAATTATTAAAATTGATTTTAATGTAAATTGATAAACTATAATTGTATGCTTATTTTAATATGCTTCTTTGTGATTATACGCTTAAGTATAATACTAATTCATAATTTAGAATCTCAGCAATTCCCACCAATTTCTCTTTCTAGACATTGTATGACAGCGTGTACCTGACTTTATACAATATTTGTTTTACTTCCCTACCTATTCTGATATATAGTCTTTTGGAACAACATATAGACCCTCATGTATTACAGAACAAGCCCACCCTCTATCGGTAAGTATATTCCAGTATTAAAGGTCCATAATATTTCTGATTGCAAGTAGTGTATTAAATAGTTACCATTTTTTAAAAATACCTAAAAATAAGCAAATTAGTGCTTTGATGATTAAAACTTTACTAGTAATTGTCTTATGGTTTAAAGTAATTAAATATCAAGGAGAAAATTTTGAATAATTTTTTTCAAAGAGAAAATTTAAATAAGTTTTCTAGTATCTGTAAGAATGAATACCTTCATCCTAGGAATGCATTGGGTAATTGTGTAATTTGCACTTAATATTGTAAACCAATAATACTCTATTTTGTATGCAAAAAAGAAATTAGGAATTGGTGGTCTCTAGAATTCCTAAAAAATCAGTTTATGTTCTACTATTATCAAATTTATAAGTAGTAATCAATACGAAATGCAAGGTTGAGGATATTAATTCCCATCCCCAATCCCCTGCTTTTCCTGCTTCCCCAGAACCAAGTAATCACAGAGATATGCTTGAGACCTATTCCTCAGGACCAGCTTATGGTTTCCACTATAAGCTCCTAGAGAGATACCACTTACAGAGGTATGATTATTCAGTTATGGAATAACTTACTTCGATTTCCCAGGATATCTAGGACTGGGCTTGACCCAAGATTGGCACAGATTGTTCTTCCCATTATAGATATTGTTGCAAGTGAACTTAATTAGGACCCTCAATGCTGACCCTAACTCAAATGACCTCACTAAAAAGAGACCATAATGGCAGAGTGATTAAATGTTAACAGAAGAATATAATAACAGATAAATCAGCTTTTCACAATTAAACTGACACATTATGCCTATATCATTTCCTCATCAAATGAGAAAAGGTATTTGAATATATTATGTAAACTATAAACTGTTACACAGATGTATCTTACAAGCAGTGGTTTGTAAGTTCGGGTTTCTGCTAATATTGTCAAGCATTTTAAATTAAAAATCCATCTTGTTTTTAAATTATCAAATTATAATAATTGTATAATAGGTAATAAATGATTCCTAATATGTTCATTTTTCTCTTCTTTTTTTAATTTACAGAGACATTAGCAAAAACCGTCTCTTAAGCATTAATAAATTTCTTTATTGGACCATCCTGGGTTTCAGTCATGCCTTTGTTTTCTTTTTTGGATCCTATTTTCTGATGGGGGAAGATGTATCTCTTCTTGGAAATGGTCAGGTAAAATAATATAATTTTTTAAAGAATGCTTGGTAATATTTTGATTTGGTTTGGCTTTTGATAACTTTTTGTCATAGAAAATAAAACTAAAATTCAATTTAAATTACAAAATTTCAGATATGAAATTAAAATGCCAGATATAAAAAGGTTTTTTAAAATTTTTACTTAAATAATAAAGTTTCATACAAATGAAAATTCAAACAGAAAAGCAAACAATGTAATCTTAAAAGGAAACTCAAGTTACTAGATAATTTTGCTATTCAAAAATTAGCTCACATAAGGGGATATGTTATACCCCTGTATGCTATTCACCTCAGAATTGTATTTTAATAATAGCAACTGTTTACTTTTTGCTTTTTTCATTAACCTCATAATTTATATCTCATTTCTTAACTTTATAGCCTAAGTGATTTTTCATGTTATTAAAAATACTTCAAAAACATTTTTCATGGTTACATAGTACTCTACTACACATCATAGTTTATTTCCTTAATTAGAGAATTTAAGTTTGTTTCTAATTTTTAGTGACTTTTTAAAAAATTAAAACTTGAGCATTCTTTATACAAGATAAAACCTACACCTCTAATCCCAGCACTTTGGGAGACCAAGTCAGGAAGATCGCTTAAAGCCAGGAGTCTGAGACCAGTTTGAGCAACAAAGGTGGGATCTTTTGTAGCGATATCCAATCTCTACAAAAAATTTAAAAAATAAGCCAGGCATGGTAGCACATACTTGTACTCCCAGCTACTTGGGAGGCTGAGGTAGGAGGATCCCTTGAGCCCAGGAGTTGGAGGTTGCAGTGAGCTATGATCATACCACTGCACTCCAGCCTGAGTGACAGAGCAAGATCCTGTCTCAAAAATATAATAATAATAAAACCTTAACGAAAGATAAATTACTATTGACCTTTATTATAAATGGTGGCTTATTTAATTATTGGTTTCTTTTTTTAATTCAAATTGTAAATCATTAACTTTTCTCCCTTTAGCTACTAATTCTACCACTCACGTGTATATTACTGGAAATTAATCTGCCACTCCCTACCACCAATACTAGGTATAGTGGAAAGAGGCACACATTGGAATCAGTCAAAATTGGATTCATATCCTGGCACCTGTAGTTATCATTTGAGTGATTCAAGATGCGTTATGTAAGACTCAGTTTCCTCAGTTGCAAAATGAGGAGCATTAATCATCACCTTATAGGTTTCTTGTGAGGATTAAATGACATGTAGAGAATTGAGCATACTGGCTAGCATGTAGAAGTACTCAATAAGTCTCAGCACCATTTGTTATTTTATTAGTAAATCATTATATTGGAAGACCCTGTCCTACCCAATCCCACCTGATCTACTTCTCCCAGAAAGTCTCCTAACTGTGAAAATCACCTAGCTGGCTTTCTCAAAACGTGCCATGGTCATTTCTAGTTCTAACCCATTGCTTACATTTTCTCTCTAGAATGCTCCTACCTCTGTTCTTCACAGTTAAGCCCACAGATGCCTCTCCTTTTGCTCTAGCTCCTTCTTATGTCTCCCCGTGCTAAAAGTTCTTTTACACTTCTATCTAGTCCATGTTCAGCACCGGACACATTAAATGTTTCCCGTTTTCTAAATATGATTCTTGCATGCCCAAGAAATATACAAACAATTGAGGGCTAGAGTAGAAGAAGTTATTAGAGGGAAGTACGGAGAGGAGAAGTGGTTTGAGGTAAAGATGAAGTCAATGCACCAAGTGGTCCTGAGAGAGGAGCAGAAAAAAGAGTTGCAATAGTTTAGGGTAAAGGCCAGAACAATTCAGGGGAAGTTAAGATTTTTTCCCAATTTTTGTATAAGGCTCTAGCAATATTATAAATGTTGTATATTGATTAATTTTCAACAAATACTTTTGAAGTATTCACTTGATTTTCATTTTCCTTTAGCTTAGGAAAGAACAATTCATCCTTCATATATTCCTCTCGAATCTTTTTAATAGGGCTTTTTTCCCTTAGTAATAAAGTATAAGTCTTTATCAATTTTCTGTGTTGTTTGGGAAGACTGATAGACTGTGTATGACATATCTAAGTTCCCATCTGTATCTCTAAACCGGATTTTTTGTGGGTAGATCTTTACCTTCAGAGCACCATAAAAAAGATTTCCTGGCCAGGCATGGTGGCTCACGCCTGTAATCTCAGCACCTTGGGAGGCAGAGGCGAAAGGGTCACTTGAGACCAGGATTTTGAGACCAGCCTGAGGAACGTAGCAAGACCCCATCTCTACAAAAAATAGAAAAAATTAGCTGGGCCTGGAGGTACATGCCTGTAGTCCCAGCTGCTTGGGAAGCTGAGGCAGATGGATCACTTAAGCCTAGGAGTTGGAGGTTGCAGTGAGCTATGACACCACTGCATTCTAACCTGGGCAGCAGAGTGAGACCTTGTCTCAAAACAAAACAGAAAATTTCCTTTACTGTTACTCCTTAACAAGTTGCCAGAAAATAATTATATTCATAAGAAGACTGAACTAGTGACTAATTTTTAACTCTTGTTTTTCTTCTAAATAATAGAAGAGTTAAACTCACATAAAATGTCTCTAGCCATATGCAGGCTTAAAGTAGTCACAGTCTTACAGTCTTTGAATATAAGTTAAGAACTGGGGCATGTTTTAAAATACAGTGGTGTTGTCTTGTCACAAACATTTGTCAAGAAGTTACAGATTAGTAATTTGGTAAATATGTTGTTTGGGTAATCTTTTCATTTTATTTTTCAAAGTTAAAAATGAGCTTAGGACTTTCAGTTGTTTCTGTTATCTGACAGGATCAACTTTTTTGGAATTGTTTTTAAACAGGGGTTTGTAGAATACTACAGATTTATTTTTGATAGTTAGAGATTATTACTCTCATCCTACTTTAAATTTGTAAGCAGATTTGTCATTAAAGAAAAGTGCAATCATCATTTCTTTTTTATTAATAGAATTTTGGCAAAGTTATATTATAAAATATTTGTGAGAGATTTTGATGTAACTTTAAAAATTTAAATTCCCCCAAAATAATGTACCATCTAGAAAAATTCACTTCCATGAAATATTTTTGAAACAGCTTTATTTAGGTATAATTGACATGTAATAAATTATACATATTTAAAATATGCAATTTGATACTTTCTTAAAACCGTTTTTAAATGTACTGTTCAGTAGTGTTAAATATATTCACATTGTTCTACAGTAGATCTCCAGAACTTTTTCATCCTGCAAAACTGAAACTCCATTCCTATTGAACAACTATTCCTATTTTCCCCTCCCCTCAGACCCTGGCAACCACCATTCCACTTTTTGTTTCTGTGAATTTACTACCATGAAATCTTTTTTAAAAAAACTAAATAAGTGTTACAGCTCTTTTAGAATTTGTGTATGCTTAAAAAAGGCTAAATAAATACCAATGAAGAATGTTTATTAAGTATACTATAAATTAGAGAGGCAACTAAAAACTAATGATTGTATTTTTTAAAAAGAACTTATGTTCCCCTTTCTTGACCCCTACAAAATAAGTCATCTTGGCGCATGCTTGTTCTGACAATGTTGCTATTGTACAAAATATTTTTGGAAATAGCTTATGTTGTCTTACTGTTATCTCAGTAAGGAAACTTCCTCAGGGAAGAAGCTGTTTGAAATTATAAATAAAGAAAGATGCTACGTAAGATTATAGATAAGGAAAGAAAGTGACAGGAAAATGTAAGAGAAACCATTCAAATTGAAAGAATTCACCCCCAGTTAAACAGACATCCACAGAATGTAATGGAAAAGTCATTGTGGCTGTCATAAGAGTATATTAGATTAGTAAGAATATTACATTGAAGGAAACATTAAAGAGAGAATTGTCATGTGGTGAGAGTGGAAAACTAAGATGATATAGGGAGGAAAATATCAGGAGAACAGTTTCAGAGGTAGCTGAGTTCCCCATCTCAATATTTTATGAAATTCTGTTTCTCTGGGGGTTTCAACCAAAGGCTTCAGAAGAAAAAGAGGATAAATGTAAAAAGAATTCTTTGTTAACTTTAAGGACCCAAATACTAATATCTATTTTACACATTCTCAGTGGTCTAATATCAAAATTACAAACTTGCTAACTACTCTTTAAAATGAGATCCTGCCAAAATAAGGGATTTGTTTTTTTTGTTTTACTGAAGTGTATAGGAACTCAAGGAAAAATGACTCCCATTAATTTTTTTTTCTTTTATGGAAGTGTACTAGTTTGAAAAATTAAAATAATTAAAATTTTTAAAATATGGGATTGGGAGAAAAAGTAAAAAGCTATTAGAGTAAATTCCAGTTAGACTTCTCCAATAGAGATACTGGAATTGTCAAACCTTCAGCACCATTCTAAAAAGTATATACTATACTATCCCATTCAAATTTAAATGAGAAAGAAAAGATTAAGGAGAAAAAGTGATTATTCACCCCTTCATTAAACGTTCTAGGCATGAACTATTTCCCAGATTATTTAAAAATATTAGCAGTACAAGGCAGTGTAATTATAATATAATATATAACCTTAATAATATATAATTATTAAAATAATATAATAATAATATATAATAATAGCAAAATTAGCAATACAAGGTAGACTGAGGAGGTAAAATTTCAGGTCATAATGTAGAATAAAGAAAAATAAACCTTTTGTAGTATTTACTATTTTTTCTTAAATTTTAACAGCTTCCCCCTTATTTCCTATCCTTAATTAATTTCTCTTTCATGCTGTACGTGTCATCAGCTGTTGACACCTAACCATCAGATGGTAAGAGCTCTGTTCTCTGTTAAGACTAATAGTACCCTATATTGTATCTATTCCACAGAGGATGCCGCTTCCTTTATTTCAATTCAAATGATTTAACTACTATAATTGCCAATCAGGTCATTCAAGAACACATCCAATTTAATTCCTATAGGTAGATATAGATTTTTTAATGAGAGGTTATATAGTAAAAAATATCTTTGTCTAGTTCATTATAGAATTTCCCTGTATGCTCATTTATTAATGAAACAAACATTTAAAGCACTAACAGTATCCCAGGTACTTAATAGAAAATTAGATATAGGTATACCTTAGAGGAGAATGGAAGAGTATGCCTTGCTTCTTATAGTAGTACCCAACGATCAATCCATAGTAAAGAGATAGTTTGTATTGGAGAACTGAACAACTAATTAACTCTACGGAAGGTTAATTCTTGTGTAGATAGATGTACAGTTAAGCCTGATAAAGAAAAAGTTTTCACCTTTTGTTAATTCTTAAAAGCCTTCTTACTTGACTTAAGACTTTGCTCCTGCAATTGTCTGTCCTCCCTTTCCTTCACCATCAGTCTTTCATCCTCTGTTGAATCAAACCCATCACCATACAAACACAAAGATGCTTAAGATCTCCCATGTTCTAATAAAAAACACACTGCTTTGGCCCACAACCTCCTGCTCTGGCTATATTTTTCTTCGTGTCTTTAGAGCAAAACTTGAAGAAGTTATATTTTCTCATCATTTCTACTTCTTGGACTCCTGTTCCCCCTTGAACGTATTCCACTTGGGCTTTCACCCCCCAGCACTGCTCTCAAAATCTGTTCTTTATGGTCATCACCACTTCTATGTTCCTAAATCCAAAAGCACTTCTCAGATCTTACGAACTTGACCACTGGGCACAATTTATAAAGCCTTCCTTCCTGCCACATGATCTTCTCTCAGCTTCTGTAGCTTACTTTGACATCCTACTATTTTTTATTATTCCTTTTCAATCTTCCCTTCTTCCTGCCCTCAGAATCAGGGTTTCTCAAACTCTGTATTATTGACATTTTGAGCAGGATAATTTTTTGTGGTGGGGGCTCATCCTATGACTTGTAGGATGTTTAGCAGCATCTCTAGCCTCTACCCACCAGATACCAGTAGCACACACACATATACTCCCCTAGTTGTGACAACCAAAATTGTCTCCAGACCCAGCCAAGCGTCCTCAGGGAGGCACAGTCACCCCCACTTGAGACCCACTGCTCTAAATGGAACAGTGGCCTAGGGCTCAGTCCTAGGCCGTCAGTTCTTCTTTGTCTATACACTGGGTACTCTGATCTTTCCCATCTCAGAAACGATAGAGAAAGCAGACAGATTGGGATGGAAGCATTTTGAGCATCTGAGGGACAGATCCAGGTTTAACAGAATCTAAACATTTTAGCAGGCCCTCTTTAAGAAAAAAAAGCATATAATTACAAATACAAACTTAAGTATACATGAAAGTGATTATGTGTGACATAAATATGTTCCACTTAATCCAAACCAAATGTAAGCTCAACTCACTTTTCTTTAGCCAGATCTTCAGAATGCCCTCTGCCAATCATTCATTACCAACCAGCTCAAGGAGAGGTCAGAATAGAAAGAAATAACAATCTTAACTGACTGATTACAATTGAAATATATTATTTTTTATAATTTTACTCCACAAAAGCCATTGAATATTTTTGTACATCCCCTTCTAGAGCCTTGAATGAGGCCTACATAAGAGGAAGTCCTAAATTCTCTTCTGCTTTTAAGGAAAATAACCAGGTACCATACCCCAATCTAGATCCAGTAAAACCACATGCTGAAAGATAAAGACACATGCCATTGTTACCACTTCCAGGCCCAGGTCCCCTGACTGCATCGAAGTATCTGTCCTTATGGCCCTGAAAGAGGAGATTGCCACTTCTCCAAGAGCTAAGTTAAGACCCACTGATTTTCAGTATTCTGGGTCATTTCTAGAGATGATAAAAGCAGAAAAATAAGCCCAAGTTCAGTATGGGTTTTCCATTTTCCTCTTGACAAATAAACTCCCCAAATACCCTCAAATTAAGGAATGTTAACTAATGTTTCATTGTTGATAATCATGACTGTTATTTACTGATTGCTTGTTATATACCAGGTACTCTGTCCTTTTTGTATATCTTAATTCTTATAGGAACCTATGAGGTTTATCCTCATTTATACAAATGAAGAAAGTGAGATACAGAGAGCTTAAGTAATTGTCAAAAATGCTAACTGTTAGAAATCTGTGATTTCAAAAAACAGCCTTTTAAATAATTTTTTAAACCAAAATTAAGATTATGACTACTTTATAAACTAAATTAGCATAAACTTCTGGTTGTGTTCTTATTTGTGGAAATAAAATCCTGATATTCTTTTGGGATTCTGCTTATTTAATAAACCTTAATAAGTTTTGGCTATAAAGCCCAAGGGAACACTTTCTGACTGGCATTAACTGCATTTTTTATGGAATCTTTTGAGGAGTAATTCCATTGTCCATTATCTTTCCTTTCAGTTTTAAGTGTAAGTTTCTTTTTTCCTGCCCTACTAATGCTGTGTCCAAAAATACTGTGCCAAGTGATCTGCTATAACTTCTGGTTGGGAGGGTTTCAGAAATATAATTGTGATTAACAGTTTTGTTATTTTTACCATGACAAGATAAAGCAGTCACTAACAACTATACTATTCTAACTAAAACCAGTCTGTGCCACACAATTCAAACTCATCTTTGGGTTTCCAGTCTGATAATGTTAAGAACCACTGAGCATAAAAATAATAAGCATAATGGTGTTTCTTCTTATACTCTTTTTAACTTTATTAATATAGTCACCAGTTTCAAATGTAACTAACTGGCACTTCTCCAAGAGCTAAGTACTTCAAGTGATTTTCAGTACAGAATGAAATTACTTTTTCCCTTACATTTGATTTAGCATCATGTTAACACATAATGTAATAGTTTATTCTTTCTGTTTAGATGTTTGGAAACTGGACATTTGGCACTTTGGTCTTCACAGTCATGGTTATTACAGTCACGGTAAAGGTATGTTATTAAAATTAGAAACATGGACATACTTTATGTCTATATACATAATTAGTAGTTAATTTTCTTCATTTCTTTAGTTGTAGATATTTGTCCATTTTCAATAATAAATAATTTTACTGATTGCTATTTTAACAATTCATTTAAATTTTTGTCAAAAAATTCTTAAGTTCATTATTTTGGGAAGCCTCAGCTGATTTTTATGATCAAATAAAAATCTCTGGCTGGGCGTGGTGGCTCATGCCTGTAATCCTAGCACTTTGGGAGGCCAAGGTGGGAGGATCGCTCAAGGTCAAGAGTTCAAGACCAGCCTGAGCAAGAGTGAGACCCTGTCTCTACTAAAAATAGAAAAAAATTAGCCAGACAACTAAAAATATAGAAAAAACTAGCCAGGAATGGTGGTGCATGCCTGTAGTCCCAGCTACTTGGGAGGCTGAGGCAGAAGGATCGCTTGAGCCCAGGAGTTTGAGGTTACTGTGAGCTAGGCTGACGCCATGGCACTCTAGCCCAGGCAACAGAGCAAGACTCTGTCTCAAAAAAATAAAAAAAAATAAAAATCTCTGAGATTTTGCTTCTCTGTATATAGCGCAAGAACATAATTTGTTTTAGGCTATGAAGTTGAAATACAATAATCACATGAAATTTCAGTGCTGCTTCTTCACAAAAGAAAAATATTATAAAGCTAGAAATTATTCAGTTTTATACTAGGACTCTTTCATTAATATGTCTTCTAAGGGATTCTACCGTGGTACTTTCAGATACTTATAATTAATACATTGTATTCTTGAGTTTATCTGAGAGGTTAAAAAGTAAAGTTTTATTACTTTATATTTCTAAGAATTTTTAAAACAATTTTTTTTAGATGGCTTTGGAAACTCGTTTTTGGACTTGGATAAACCATCTTGTTACCTGGGGATCCATTATATTTTATTTTGTGTTTTCTTTGTTTTATGGAGGGATTCTCTGGTGAGTAACTATATTGTATTTTAATTATATTGATTCAGCTATACTGATTCAACTATAATAAACATCTATTATTTTGATAGGTTATATTATGAACAGATTCTGCTCAGAATAGTTTCGAGACTCTATCCTGATAATAAGTTTACTTTTTTCAATTGATACTGATACAGAGAAAAAAAGAAAGTAACATTTACTGAATATCTACTATATTCTAAATGGTTTTTTTTGTGTAAAATATTACATAGGTTCATCACAATACTTATCCCCATTTTTTTCTGTGTGGAAACTGAGCCTCTAGATCACAACGGTAAAAAAAGTAGCAAAGCCAGGATTTAAATCCCAAGTGTTATTTCACAATTAATTTTCTCTACACTAACCATATTACCTCCAAATTATTTATTAATGTGTACAATAAAACAAGTCACATAGAACGATTACATTTTAGTTGTTGAGTTCTCTGTCAAAGGTAAATAGTATGTGTCATCTTCATTGGTATAATCAAATACTCAGCTGGCTACTTCAATAGATTAAAAATTGATGCTTCTCCTAAGATTCTTTGGTAAGTGATGGACAACTAAAGTCTCTCTTTTGGAGAATTTATATTACATTTGCCTGCTGTGCCTTTGATCCATTTATCAGGCAAAAAACCTTCTATTTAGTTTCATAAAAGGATACTCACATGAATATTGTTTGTTTATAATCCTCCTTATTTCTCTCCTTTTTTCTCTATTTCCCCATACTCTTTTGAACTGATACATACAAAAACCCAAAAAGAATATCTTGCAATACCTATTACTATGTAAAACTAGTATTTGTGAGTGCATTTATTTTAAAATGTTTTTAAAGAAGAACCTCTGAATAAAGCTTTTATCCTAAGATTTGGGTAATCAGTCTTTTAACTGCTCAGTAGAAAATATTTTGTTACATACTTTTCTTTGCTTTTCTTGGTCTCTTAAGTCTGTATTACTACATTATTCTTATGATACCCTACCACCAAGATAGTCAACTGCTTGCTACTTTCCTACTAACAAAAACTTATATTTTGCCTTTAACAGTTAAAGTCCATCTTGTTTTATTATCTAATTAAATTATACTGATTTTGATTTTGAACATTTTCCTGAAGTACTTAATTTTTACTTTCAAACACAATGTGTTTATATGATGTCCTGATTTAAATCTTTCAGTTTCTACTTTTCTTAAGCCCACTGTCTTTCTTTGCAGGCCATTTTTGAGCTCCCAGAATATGTACTTTGTATTTATTGAGCTTCTATCAAGTGGTTCTGCTTGGTTTGCCATAATCCTCATGGTTGTTACATGTCTGTTTCTTGATATCATAAAGAAGGTATTTGACCGACACCTCTATCCTACAAGTACTGAAAAGGCACAGGTAACCACTTTCTATATTCAATATCTTTTTAGTTAGGGGTCTTTAATGGAGAATAGCTGTCATTATAATTTGCTTATGTCAGAAAATAGGAAATTACCTATTTCTGTATCAAGTATTTTATAACAAAACATTGTTAAATGTGATATTTTAAGGATGTTTCATTTCTATTAATTTTATGACTATTGATAAATTATGAGTTTTTTAAATCACATTGTGTTATTATCAAAATTCCACCTTTTTAAATATAAAACTGTCAAGTTATGTCCAGTTAATAATAATAAATATGTTTTAAATAATATCACAGCATTCTATTCTATATATAAATGAGATATATAGTCATGTCTTTAGAAACATTAGAATTTGAGTAATACTTTTTCAGGTTATATTGTTTTCAACAAAAGAGTATAAAATAAGTTTTTTAACCTAAATAATTTTTACAGAAGAATTTCATGAAATATATTCTAACTAAACTTTTAATAATAAATATTAAACTCCAGCAGATATTAGCAATATGTTATATAGTGCTTGAGAATATGGTCTTTGGGGCCTATAGATCTCAGTTCACATCCCAGTTCTGCCACTTGGTATCTCTGTGACTCTGAGTCTCAGATTCCTCATTGGTAAAATTAGGGTAGAAATGTCCTTTTCATTACCTTTGTAGTGAGGATTAAATGAAACAACTTTCAAACATAGTAGACCCTCACGAATTGGTAGCTATTTAGTTGAAAGAGCCTTTCCTGGATATTTGACTAGTACGTGAGCTAGAAATCTATCTTCATTTAGCGTTTTAACTGTACCATGGTATCAGGTATGTTCTCTCAAGAATATATTCTAATCAATTCTTATACCCTGATAAACACTGAGTTTATTAATCATTTAATTGTGCCGAGGTTGATATTTTTTCAACATGTTTGCAACATGCCAAGCAAAGTTTGTTTAAATTTTGGAAATTTTGTTGTATATTAATCCCGCAAGTAGAAAAAGTGTTCCCTAAGTACTTAGTGATTTGAGTTAGGCTTCCTGAAAAGTGTATTGGTTTTAATTTCAATTGGTCATATCAACAACATTTCTTTAGCATTTATTTTCTTTGGTAACTTAATCCTAGCGTATATACATTTTAACACCATTGAGACAGCATAGTCTTGTAAAGCCTGACAAACTTGAATTCAAATACAGTTTTAACTGTTTATATGATGTATATACTTGATCAAGTCACTTTGCTAAGCCTCAATTTCCCCCTGTAAAATCAGAATAATAATAACTACTTTACAGACTTGTTAGACAAATCGGGCCTGTATGTAGTTGGGTCTCAGTAAAAAACGTTACCATTTTAAGTACAATAAGGATGAGAATGTTACTCTGTGATACTGAGCTCTAAATGGGGCTAAAAAACTTGCATAATCTGATTACTCTGTCTGCCTATGCATATGTTTATATCAGTATGGACAGACTTTTCCACTCTGCAATATATTTCTTAACTATATATCAGCAAGTTTTGCCTATCTTACTATTTCTAATCTTTAGAGATAAATATTTATAATACTATTATCATTTTTAATATATTGTCTATTCTCTTTATGGAGAATAGTTTGTCTCCCCCTCTGGGCCTATATACAGTTGTATTTCATCAAAATATATGAATGGCATCATTTTAAAAACTTAATTCTTTATAACAGTAAATATAAGTTGACTATCCCTTATCTAAAATGATTGTTTCAGATTTCAGATTTTTTTGAATTTTGGAATATTTGCATTATACTTGTTCAGCATCTGTATGCAAAATCTGAAATGCTCTACTGAGCATTTCATTTCATGTCTGTACTCAAAAAATTTTGGATTTTGGAGCATTTTGGATTTTCAGATTAGAGATACCTGTAATTAAATTTCTTTACATTTATCCTTAGAAATTCTACTTTAGGCAGAGCATTGGCAAATTTATGATGTGTTTTCATAGAGATTTCTTAATGCTATCATGATATATGATTTTAGTTCTTGTTATCTTTTTACATAGGAAATATTTAATACCTTCGGGTAGGCACTGACACAAGTTAAAAGTGTTTGCATATATTTTGGTTCTTTTACCATAAGTTAAAACTGATTAAAATGGAATGTACAGTAAATCAATCATTTTATCTACATGTGAAAGCCATTATAAGCTTCCTTTTTGGCTCATTATATTTATTTCCAAATGACAACCAGATGTTGTAGGTGGTCTAAACCAAGAAGGAAATCTCTACTTCCACTCGGGGGATCTTTAGCCTGCTGAGGTGTTTTCTTTTTCCTTTTTTACTGAAATAGTATTAATATATGGTCATTCAAATCTCATATGTGACATTATTCCTTTGCCACAGGCAGCGATCATTATTATTTCAGTTTTATACCATCATTTCTGATTTCAAATTGTCAGCTACTTTATTGTTTACCAAAAGTAGCATCAAAAATTATACCGAAAGAAGAGCTGTCAGCATTTATTCTGAGCTTTATTTTTCTCCAGAATAAGAATGTGGTGTTGAGAGTGAAGAATAAATTCTTTTAATGGCATAGCCAACAACCCTACAAACATCAATCATGTATGTGTATCGTGTATGATATTTCTTACCCATGTAGGAACAGATGTATTTACAAAGCTTGTCCTGTGTCTGTCTCTTAGGTGATGAATACAGCTCACTGACTTGTTGTGTGTCCCATCCCTTTTCTGTCCACTTATAGATGTACTCCAACACAGTCGCTTTAAGTGACGAGTTCATCGCACTGCAGCCATTGTCGAGGGCAAGGAATCAGCTGAGCAAACTTAGGTAGAGTAGGAGGAGTAGAACCTCATTAACTCTTCTGCATGCTAAAGATCAATCAAACAATATCTGAAAGATGGGCAGAGGCATGAATAAAGAGTGGGACATTTTTATTAGCATAACTCTGTCTCTAGCTAATTTGACCTTTATTAATATGTTTATTAAAACCTAAAAAATATATCCATTTCTTCTTTGAGAAAAAAAAGTTCAGATGAAAATTCAGCATGATAACAGGACAGAGATCTATACCTTGTTATATATTTTTACACCTTAACTACCTTTTCTAGCACAATTCTAATGCTTCTGCTTGTCATATTATTCATATTTACGAATGCTCTTGCATGTTGAGTAATTAAAGCTACAAATATTCATCATAAAATTTAAATTTTAAGCTGTAGTTACTTGGAAGTGAGAGTTGCCCATTTTTTATCTTGCCTTAATCTGTGTTGTAAATATATGTGCCTATTTGTGTTTGTACACTGTGATGGCTGCTAAAACATTTCATATCTTTGCTACTATTTAGTGCATCTATAAATTGAACAATGTGTCTGTATGTCTTCTATATACCTTTATCTCCACAGACATTCATTTTGTCAGTTTCTGCAAAAAGATTACTGGTAGTCTAGACATGTCTTTTGATAGAAGGGAATGAAAGCTTAAATTCTAGAACTTTTGATATCAAGATCCCACAATTGTGTATTAAGTTTAACTACAGTATGGTTTGAAGGGGAAAAGCAATATAACTAAAATTTTTTTTTAGTTTTGACACTTTTGAATTTCTTACCCTGTTGTTATCTAATGTATTCTTAATTATGTATTTTTAAATATTTTTTTATTCTCAAGGTTTCTTATCTATGTTCATTTAATCAAATGA
The DNA here is from genome assembly GCF_000956105.1 of Propithecus coquereli. Classification (NCBI taxonomy): domain Eukaryota; kingdom Metazoa; phylum Chordata; class Mammalia; order Primates; family Indriidae; genus Propithecus; species Propithecus coquereli. Next base: position 20,460,850 of record NW_012133858.1, on the reverse strand, counting down.
ATGGCTTTGACAAAGCACGATTTAAATAACCTTTTATGTAACTATGAGTTCATAATATTGACCTGTTTTAAAGTTTTACCAAACCTTTCAGCATTTTTATTATTATTAGCTTTAACTTTACTTAGATATTCTACTTTGAATTGCAAAGTTGTAATAATTATAGATGAATATACAAATGGGTGTGTAAGTGGTAGTCAACTAAATTTCATGTTTAAAACAAGAACTAAAATCAAAACAAATTTGAAGATTTGCCTTTACTGTTGGTTGAGCCAAATATATATATCACAATTTTATTGGTAGGTGACTTTCTAAAGAACAGTGGGTTTCTATCATACTTTTGAACGTCTAATTATTTAACTGCAAGGCAATAAGGGAGCTCATTATTTAAAAGAACACTCTGGCCAACTCTTCTGTCAAGTGAAGATAACTTTTGCATTGTGAATAATCATATTTTTATGAAATCATATTTTCATATATCATGTTGGCTTAAATCAAGCCACATTTTTTGAGCAATAGTAGACTTTAAAAGACTGGGGAAAGGAGATCATAAATCAAAGAGATCCCAGGCTCCAGATTACTATAATAAAGAAGTAAGCTTAACATTCATCTGTGAAGATCACAGTGAGAGCAGGATATTGATCAGAATATTGCCTTTCTGCAAGCCACTCTCCAGTCAGGTGGTCTAACAAAGGGAAAAGAGCACTGTTCAGGGATTGGAGGACCTGAACACCAATGCCACACTTGATGCTACTCCCAGCGGGTTCTAACCAAGTCAGTTCATCTTTCTGGGCCTCCAGGTTTTTCACCTGTCTAATAATCATTTTACATACTGTGGTCTATTTACTTACTAACTATTAGCATCTAAGAAAACAAAAAGAAGAAATACTATGCTCGACCAAAAGCCAGGTAGAAATAAGTTATTCAAAGGAACAGTGAGTGACCACTAGCGACGCATCTGCTGATGCAGCCTGTGAATTTTGAATACATCTTGTTTTTAAGCTACATTGAACAATATTCCATAAGTGTGATCCATGATAGCTTGACTGTTTACTCTTATGACAGGGAGAAACATTGTAAGGATATCAGATATCTTTAAGAGCTTTCAAATCTTTAAGCAGGTTAGGACGTCATAAGAACCATTAACACAAAACTATTAACAATTTTCTTTTGAATAAAAGAAAGCTTATTTTGAGTAATTTCCCCTCTATTACAGGCAAATCTATTAAGCTATGTTTACATAAACTTACTATACTCTTGAAACCAAGGAATTCTGCTTATTTTTTTTATTTATGTAAGAGATTCACCATAGCATTTTTTATAGAAATAATTATCGATCGGTCCTAAGACTAGGAAAACACATTGCGATGAGGCAAAATTTTTTTTTTATTTATTAAGGATATTTTCTTATAATTTAAGGAAAGTTAAAATAAGGATGGCTATAGGCATGTTTTTTAACTCCCTTAGAAGATCTTTAATACAAATGTAGAAAAAACAACTGAAAGTTATGTAAATTACTTGACCCTCATTAAAAATATAGTTCAAACTAAGGATTAAATTTATTTTATTAACAAATAAGTCAAGCCTCTTACACACGTCTAACATTTGTAAGGCCACGTGATCCTTCTATTCTGCTGAAGTCCACTTATAGTAGAGTAGTCTTCTGAGAAGGGAACATGAGAGGTGAGAAATTGGAAACATCTTTGCAGAAAGAACCCTAAATCTTGGTGGCAATGAATTTAATAGAAGAAATTGGATTTTATTGAAGGAAACCTGGTTTTAACTTAGCTGTATTATATGTTTAGTAAGAGCTTTGTGCACTGGAAAATCATGGCTTTATTTTGTATGCTTTGTGTTTCCCCTTAGAAGCTCCTGTTAGCCCTCTTTTATGACAGTAAATGTGCTGTTGTGTGAACATTCCTTTGTGCCTCACAGACTGTGGACCCCAACTTGTTGCTTTGATTTTAAACCTATATATGGTGAAGAGTATCTTTCTGTAATACGAGACTTGTTGCTTTTCTGTCCTTCCAGATGGAAGAAGATAAGGGTTCAGTCAGCTCAGCATATGAATTTGCTGAAAGCCAGCACAGAGGGGAGGACAGTAGGCACCTGCTAGCTGAGGCTTGCAGCCAGCAGGACAGTTGTTGCGTGCACTAGGTAGTACTGCGCTGGACCTTCCTGGGGACTCATCCGCTAAGTTCTCATGCTTGGGGCGTGTCATGGGAGCACTGACCTGACATTTCCATTTTTACTTTACTAATTCCTTCACTGTTTCTCATGTGTTGTTTTAGTTTAGTTGTTTTTCTTCTTTATGATCTTTACATTTTTCATATGTCCATCCCTGAAAATTGTATTAATCTTTCTGCAGAGTTACAGTGGTAAACCAAACTTTACCTTAAATTCTAACCTAGAAAGGTATTGTCACAACATATTGTCTTACCTTTAAGAAATTATTCCTTTTTCACTCCTCCTTTTAAAAATTTCATGCTATTTATATTATTTCTGAAATCATTTTCCCCCATCAAGTTGTAGTTGTATATCATTTTACACATCTTAATGTAGTTAGATACTGAATTACTTACCAAGCTTACCTCTTGAGTGATCAAACGAATGAGTGCTTACCGAGTAGTTTTCTGTTGACTGATAATTAGCAAACTGTCAGTTCTTACTTTTCATAAATTTTCATAGTTGTATCTTTTTAATAAAATAATATGAATTGATGAGGGATTGACTTATTCATTCCCCTCTTTAGGAATAAACCCCAACAACCTCTTGGGGATATACAAAATATTTTCATTAGTAGTAATTATGGAGGGTAAAAGTTCCTACCACTAATAATTGTATTTTACTTGGACTAATTGCCATTTTGTTTATTGTAATTACTGGTCAAGAAAATGCTATTGTCTCATCTGAGATAAGCAAATGATGAAACTTTAAAACAAAGCCACTTGAAGATTATAAATCTTTTAACTACACTATAAATCAGACCATGTATAATTTGAAAAATCTGAATTATTCTGTAAGACATGTTTTTTAAATTAGATTCCTTTAGTGAATGGCCCTAAATGGAAAATTAACTCTCAGTTATTATCAATTGAAAAGGATTCTGAATTTTTATTCTGTTTTGGTATGCTTCATATGATTATTTTTACAATATATTTGTCTTCTGCTTTGCTGTAGAAAGATATTTAGTTTTTTAATATGCTCTTCTTGAGCTGCAGGGAAAGCTCATGTGAAGAGCTTGGTGATTAAAGAGCAGGATCTGGCCAGATTTATATTATGCCCTGGGTAGTCTACAAAGCAGATAATCCACTCGGGACTTGATGATCCTAAAACTATAAATTATGTCTTCTGTGATAAAAGTTCCCTAAAGGTTCAAGTTCATGTGGATATTTCATAAGACATAAATCTGGTGCTGCTTTGCTTTAATATGTCCATTAAAATGTACAATACAGTTGAGAATTGGGTTCTTAGAATGCTCTTATTAAATAACAGGCCTTGTTATGGTTACTTTTGCGAAGGAATGATAAGTGAATTTTCTCCCTTTACACCCTGTGACATTAATGTACCCTCTGCATTAAATTAGGGGATTTTATCATTTTTCACAGATATTCTTCCTCATCTGAACTACAAACTCCTACTCACATATTGTTATTTTTGTAACCAGTTGAATAAGTATGTTACTAAAACTAAGTCCCCTTTCAAACTAAGAATAAGCCAAATTATCTAAATAAGCTTACCTAATAAATATAATTCTTACCATATTCTTATTTTTGTAGTTAATTTAAGCAACACATTCAGAAATCTCCTCCTTTCGGCAAATCTCTAAAAGACAGTACAGAAGTATTTTATTTATCTCTGTAATTATCTTTCGAAGTTATTTTTTGTTTTACTTGGAGGGAAAGGCAGAGGGCAGGGAATTTAGAGGAGTGAATGTGAGCTTGAAGCATATTTTAGAGAAACAGGCCTTGAGTAAGATAATGCCAGTTATCAAAGTGACATCACTAAAGGTCTATCTCCATTGCAGTTCTGAATAATGAGATGGAGCTATTACTTGTTTTAGGGATTTCATGATTCTTACCCAAATTTGGAAATCAGTAAGATTTGATGATTTTTGATTTCACATTAAAGAGAAAAGCATTTTCTTAAACACAAACCTCTTTTCTTTTTTTTCATAATTACAGTTGAAGGCTTCTTTCCATGTACCTTCTTTAAGGTTATACAGGGTGCTCACTTTGATTATGCTCACTTTGATTATGTATATAAAACAATTCTGAGGCCAGGCACAGTGGCTCATGCCTGTAACCCCAGAACTTTGGGATGCTAAAATGAGAGGATCACTTGAGCCCAGGAGTTTGAGACCAACCTGACAACATATTGAGACCCTGTCTCTACAAAAAATTTAAAAAATTAGTTGGCATGGTGGTGTACGCCTGTAGTCCTATCTACTGGGGAGGCTGAGGTAGGAGGACCACAGAGTTTGAGGCTGCTGTGAGCTATGATAGCACCACTACACTTCAGCCTGAGCAACAGAGCAAGACCCTATGTCTAAAAAAGAAATTAAATAATTAATTAATTAAAGCAATTTTAAGGGCAAAAGGCCTAATATGGTTAATAGTTTGACAGTTCTTACCTACACATTAAAAAAACTTTATTTGATTAGAAAGAACATCATAGGCACAACTAAAAAAATGTTAGAAATTTAAGATAATTTTCTAACATTTATAAGATTTAAGGAAGATATTTTGTTAAGCAATAAGAGAAACTTCTAAGTGTTTACTGTTATTGATATGAAAATAATGGAAATAAGAGCAGTGAGCTAGAATTTAGTTCAAAACACAAGTTCTGTAAAGATAAACATTTTTATTAGCCATGTGCAGTCATGTTGAATATACATAGTTGTTTTTCTCGGCAGCCTCTCTAGCACTGAATTATGTGATCATTCCTGGAAAGCAAGTGTGGTAGAAAGCAAAGCTTACCAATAAATCAAAACTTCTAGTAAGTTAAAATTTACTTCTTGGTGCCACAAAGTAGGGTCTCACTCCCTTACTATCCTTTATTTTTTTTTTAGTATTTATAAGTAGCCCTCCCCAAAAATGTAAGGATTCCCTCTCCTGACTTTGAATGAAATGAGATCTAAATGCTCCACTCCATTCCCACCCCTCAGTGACACTGGCAGCGGTGGCCACGGGTAGCCTGGCTAAGCTCCCAGTTCCTGAGTATTGAGATGAAAGATGTGTATATGGGAAAGTAGTACAGCTTGGAGGTTTGCTAGAGCATTTTCTGTAGATAGCTCCACAGAAACACAGTTGACCAGTATTCAATATTTTCAAAGTAGCTGGGTTTTTTTCCTCTTTAGAGAAAAAAGGAAATATATTTTGTTTAGTTTGAATGGTGATCTGTAGAGGTCATTTCTTTATAATATTTTTTACATTTCAAGATGTTTCTTTTCTTTCTTGGGTTGTCTGTACTTTAATACCTGTCCTTAGGTTTTAAAGTGAGAGGTGATGAATGCAAAACAAGATAATTACTTAAGGTCAGATCCAGACCTAACCTGTACATATCCTGTACATATATGGACACTCAAATGCTGGTGACCTTCTAGATGTCATCTTCAATGAACCACTGTCAGTTGCTTGAGCAACAGCTTTGAGAAAAGCACATATCAAAACTAAGAAGTATGAGACAAGATACATACTCTCTCGAGTTTCCAGTTCAGTTCAGTGTTCCCCAAATAAATGTGGCTAAGGACCAATTTGTTTTCTTGTTTTGTTTTCTTGTATTTAATTTCCAGTCCATCATGGACCAATACTTTTGGAAATACAATAAAAATGAATTACTAGGGAAATGAAATTTAAGAGGTATATAAACTAAGCCCCAATTTTTAAATTATTATTAAATTTACCATTTGTAAAAGTATTCTGTCAAGTTGCTATAGGATTTTTTAAACTCTTACTCTCACAGAACAGAAATGCATATTTCTTCATGGGCCAGAAACAGTGTTTATGGATTAACATTGATCCGTGGATCATACTTAGAGTCACACTGGTCTTCTTGCATGGGGGCAGTAGTAACAACTACCCCTTACACTTAAGTCTGGGCTGAATACACACCACACTTCTGCCCACATACAATTACTCATTCCTTTCCCTCAGCCTGGAATGCCCTTTTTCCCCCATCACCAGCTATTGAAATACCCCTATCCTTTCAAGATGTATTTTAAATGCCATCTTTTTCATCAAATCTTTCATGCCCTCACCAGTAGCACCAACAGCTGGATCTGAGCCTTCTGTCCTCTTTTCTGAGTAGTCTGCCTCATACCATAGTTAGAAGATGGCAGGATGGCGGCATGGTAAAAGGGTTTGGGCTCTGGAATCAGAGAAACCAATGATTCAAGCCCAGCTTGAGTGGGTGACCTTGCACAAATTCTTAACCTCTTTGTTCCCACATCTATAAAATGGGGATGATTATGGTGTCTATTCCAAAGAGTTGTTGAAAGTTAGATGAGACAATCCATGAAAAACATTTTACAGAGTAACTGGCACATACGTGGTAAGCATTTCGTTAATATAACTGCTATTAGTGTGTGTTCCTGACTTGTCTTCTCTCCCACCTCCTTCTTTCCCTTTAACTCACTAGATTAAGGGCAGGGTTGCTATCCCCTGTGGAAACTGGCCCAGTACCTTGCTCAATAAATATAAGTTGAATTTTAGTGCTTGTGCCATTGAAGTGATACAAACGAAGTGGTACAAACGAGCAGTGGCATAGAATCCAGAGAGAAAGAGATTACTCATTGTGGGAGAGGTGAGGGAATTTTCATGGAGATGATGGGGTGTAAACTGAACCTTGGTTTAGGGGTCAGCATTCTGACCCTAATTGGTGGCAGGCCCTGACACGTGCCCACGGGCAGGGAACACTGCCTGGTTGGCTGGAGTGGGGACTGTACAGGAGCACTGGGAAGTAGGGTAGAAAAGGGAGCCTGGGGTCAGGTTATACTGGGCCCCCAAGGCTTCTTGGGGTGTTGGACTTTATCCTTTGAGTAGAGAGGAGTGCTAGAGTCCTGGTTGCTGCACAGGGGGAACTCTAGATTAGGGAAACTGGAGCCCAGGGACCCAAAAAGGAAACAGGGAAACCGATGAGATCCTGTTACCTATACCTGCATTTTGCACCCTATTTCTCTGAGTATTTATGTTCCCTCTGGTGTTGATTAATGTTTCCTGGTTAAGAGGCAGGGCAGTGGGGAGAGGGTTCACTGAGAAAACAAGTGAGAGAATTATGATATCTCAAGCATTCCCCCATGGAGACTGACCATTTGTCCTGACTTACTGATAGTCCTTAACTTAAAAAGTCTGTTTAGGGCCCGGCGTGGAGGCTCACGCCTATAATCATAGCACTCTGGGAGGCCAAGGCAGGAGGATAGCTTGAGGTCAGGAGTTCGAGACCAGCCTGAGCAACAATGAGACCAAATCGCTACTAAAAATATAAAAAATTAGCCTGGCTTGGTGACATGTGCCTGTAGTCCCAGCTACTCAGGAAGCTGAGGCAGGAGGATTGCGTGACCCCAGGAGTTAGAGATTGCAGTGAGCTATGATGACGCCACTGCATGCCAGCCTGGGTGACAGAGCAAAACTCTGTCTCAAAAAAAAAAAAAAAAAAAGTCTGTTTAGAGCTTCATTGAATTAGTGTTTCCCAGACTTGATTGGCCACAGAAATTTTTTTCATGAAATGTCTGTAAACATCTTACAAAACACAGTTTAAGAAACAGTGCCCTAAACAGTCCTAAACCAAGAGTATTGTAGTGAAGGAACAAGTAAACTGTGGCTCGCTGTTAATGTTTAGCAGATCCTAGGACATTGGAGCAAGCAGGCAATTGCTAGATAGGAACCATGTTCTGTCCTCTCACTGCGTGGTGTTGGACAGAATCACTCCGAGCATGGGTCTTGTAGTACATCACCAGTTGCTGACATTCAGAATGCCAGGTTATTTCTGTTCCACCACATCTGTCTCTTCTGTCCATTGTGAGCATCTCCACACATGTCCTCTGTTGCCATGCCTACACCCAACACACGGTGATTCCCAACCTTTGTGGAAGTGCATCTTCTAATGAATTTATTTTTATTGTTCTCCTTCTTCTATGTCTTGAAAAGATTTGTTATACAGGATGTTATATATGTAAAGGAAAGTGAATTAAACTAAGATTTGTTTTTAAGCAACAGCCCTTGAGAAATTTAGGAGTACCGTTGACTAGCAAAACCAGGGTTGGGATTCATTGAGCTATGCAGTCATACCATTTTTTCCCCTCATTTTGGCACAATTAAAATTGTCAGTAGTACGGAATTAAGTTATCTTGCTGGGCCATTTATGCCTGAGTTAATATAAATCTTGCATACTTTCAGAAAGTAATTCAATTTCAAATCATAATAGTACTATTCACTTGTTGAATGAATTTTAATCCATGTGCCATCAGTTAACTGTTAAAAAGCAGGATGAGCTGATTATGGCATGGTTGGCACTTAATACTTGTTTAGCAATTTAAGGTAAATGATGCTTTTTGCAAAAATAATTATGGAGTGGATATATGTAGAGTGCTTAGAACCTGGGACATAGTAAACCCTACATGAAGTGTTTGCTACTGTTGCTGTTATTGTTGTGTTATTATTGAAGGTTGGGGTTAGGTCCTGCCCGGTTGTTACTTCCCAGCCTTCAAGATAGTCCATGCTCCCCTTGTCTCAATCGCTAGCCATTTTTAAGTGAAATTGTAGGAGCATTTCACCTAAACAAAAACTATGTGAAGAATTAGAATTCATTAAATTTCTGAGTGGTTGACATAAATCGTTTTGACCAAAATAAATCATTAAAATAAAATATTAAAAGCCTAAATCTTTGCAGATTTAAATAATATCCAGCTACTTATTTTTATATAATTATTTTACTAGACCTCTAATTTAAGACACAAGGCTTTTAAATGATTTTGTATGATTATACTCTAGTAAATTAAAGCTTTTCATACATTTCCCGTATTATAGAAAAATGTACATTTATATACATTAGTTTTAAAGTGCTTGTTGTAATTTTTTAATGCTTTTTAGAAGTCCAAATCTGTAAATAACGAATTGTTTTTCTGCTTCAACTCCTCCAGCTTACTGAAACAAATGCAGGTATCAAGTGCTTGGACTCCATGTGCTGTTTCCCAGGAGAAACAGCATGCACATCTGTTGGAAGAATGCTGGAACGAGTTATAGGAAGATGTAGTCCAACCCACATCAGCAGGTGTGAAATTTCTCTAAGTAGCCTTTGCTGCAAATGAGTATCCTATAAACCGGAACAGGATGAACCTGCAGTTGTAGATGCCTAATAAATCGGCAGCTGGTTCTACCAACTGAAGCAGGAAGTCTGCTATTTATTAGCATTCTTTGGTGGTAGATTTCACTTTGTGGTTTTTGGGGTAAGAGGTTCTTTCACTCACAGAGGAACAGAAAGCACCTTTGAAGAGACTTTTCATCTAATGAACAAAAATGTTGTTTTATAATCTTTCTAAAATGTGAATAGGAGTATGTATATAGTACTCTTTCTTGGTTTGTATAACTTTCTTTTTTAAATTATACCTATATTAATAGTTTCTTTCTTGCCTTTTCTTTGTTTTTTGTCTTTACAAAATAATCTCCACATAACAGTGAAGTCAAAAGGCTTTGCTTTTCTTACTCTTCATGTGTATTTTCTGGTCAGTCACTTGAGACTTTCAGGTATTTATAAACACAAAAGGCTGTATTTCTACTCCCCTACCCCTTCTCATGTTTATAATGGAGCTTTGAAGTGAGTTGTGATTTTTAAGTCTCTTTTGCTTGGTATTTGTTATCTAATTAAATGTTTATAAATTAGAGCAGGCACTTTAAATTATGGATTAGAAGAATCTGCACTTTTGTCTACTCCCAAATCTATTTCTTGAATTAGATTTATTGCAGTGCTTGCTTTTGTGGATCATAACAAAAAAATACCATTTTTTGGTAAATGCCATTTAAAATTTATTTAAAAGTGAAATGGATTTATTTCTTCATATGTTTCCTCAAGAAGCATACCATTATTTAGGGGATATTATGGAGCAGAAATAGCTTTTTCTACACATGGTGTTCCTTAGATGAATGGTATCATATTCTCAGAGTCAGAGCAGCTGTGCACTGGTGTACATGGAAGGCTGCAGATGGGCGGGGATAGGTGGTGATTCCCACTGTCTCCAGTGTGCCACGTGTCCTGTGGCTTGGGAGGGATTGGAGAGTGCCTGAGGAGCAGGTTATAAGGAGTGGAGGAGGCACTAATCTTATCTACTAACAAAAGAATTTTTGATATTTGGTTAGCTTTGTGTTTTAAAAAATGATGAGTATGATATCATTCATCTATCATAAAATTCAGGTAATTTACTGACGAACTTGTTAGGTCTCACATTATCTTTAGCTATAGCCATGTCTTTATGGTACAGCATTCTATGTTAACATAATGTCTATGGTTTCAATCTCCATTTATTCCAACTTGATTATAACATGTGATCTAAAATATTTCCGTAATGCTGTGATATCATTTTGTGGTAATTGCATTTTATGTGAAAGGATTACTATGAACAATTAAATTTATTGGGACTTTGTTATGACTTCCACAATTGTATTATAAAGTATAGCTCTGTGTCATGTACCTAGGCCAGCAAGTTTTCCAAAGGAAGTTCCAGAAGAACCTCATTTATAATATTACTTCACCCAATAATACAGCTTTACTGCACAGAACCAAGATGGGAGTTAGACAAATATACAACAGGAGTTTTTAAAATTTCTACTTCAACAGAAATTTCTCTTTAATGATAATATACATTTTTGTTATTGATTTTAAAAAACTAGAATTACAATGGGCCCCCCAAAATTTCTGCTTTATACATATATCCATCGTGTTGGTATCAATTTTGTAGGTGATGTATACCCCATTATTCTTTACATAGCTATATTTATTATGAATTACCCCTTTTAAACCTGCCCAGGGGGTTATTGAATTAATTTTGGTATGTTCTCTTAAAGGTGGTTATTATCATCTGTACTTCTTTTCATTTAAAATTATATTGTATTATTTCTCAGATTTTTTTTATTTTCCTAATAAAATGTTTAACTTAGAAATTAACATCATATTTGACAGACTATAAATGCCTTTTCCATTTTGTCCAACATCTCAGTTTATATTATTGGTTACCATTATTTTCTCCCTTTTTTCCTCAGATGAGTAATCTAAAAGTCTTTTCAGATCTGTAACTTTTTTCTAGGGGTCAAAATCATACAATACGCAGAGAGCTATGTGGTGCTTTTCAAAGGGCTGTATAAAAATTGCCATAGATCCATTAACATGATATTTAATACATAATATTAAAAGTCATTTTGATAGGTAGAGTTTTGTTTTTATTTTTTATATATATTTGTGAAATATGTTTGGCATTTCCATTTTGATTTTGGAGTAGCCTATATTCTACATTTCTATTTTATGTCTATTTTAAAAGATAGGGCAAGACTGAGACTGCCATTACATGATATAGAAACCCTCAGATATTTGTTCCATTGACATATTAAACATAAGAGTAATAGGTATCACTTTAGAGATATAACTAGTGCTTTTCATATGACAGATTTTTTTGCTTATTAAATTTTTGCCATCCAGGCACAAAAATTCTACCTGCATTTTATTAATCGATGTTGTTAATAGAGTATCCCTATTGTAAGCTCAGTTTCAAAGGGAGCATCATGGTACTATTATATATAAAGGATATGCCATGTTGTACCCTAAAGAGCTGTATTTCAGCAATAAATGATTTTCTGTGTGTGTATGTTACTAACAGTTACTTTATCCTAATCAAAACTATCTTTTAAATAGAGAGGAATCAATAGTATGATCAGGTGTTGAATGTTCTGTCAAAAATTATATTTAACATATGAATGCACATGTGTGCTTTGAAAAGATAAAAAAATAAAGGAAACTTTATCTAATAAGATTCTTCTTTGTAAGCAATGGTTGGAAAGAAGAAAAACTAATATAAAATATTAGCAGTTTGGAATTGGACATTTGACCCCAGGTAATTGAGGTGTTGATAGTTATGTTATAGTTCAAAGTTACAGTTAAAAGCATACTTTTTCCCCCATAAATACTTTTAGAAATTTCCATATTCTCATTTTAATCATTTTTCTAGAAATACCAAGTGCCTAATATGTGCCAGACACAGTTCTAGATGCTAGAGTAACAATAGTGAACAAACCCTTCCTTAAACTAAATAGATATTGTTCAAACTTTTCTGGAAACTAGTAAAATTAGAGAACTGGTATAGTTGCTGCTCGTTTTTCTGTTTGCCAACTTTGTAAAGTTTCAAGATTCCAAACTTCATTATGGCTGTGCTCACTTAATAATTGATTTAAACTTGAGCTACATACAAACTTAGAGTCTCTGGGAAACAGAAGATATTTTGTAAAGGTGAATGGGGGCCATTTTAAGTGCTGTCTCTCCCTCTAACATCTCTGTTTATCAAAGGTGGGAGCCCTGGCAAAAGTTACATAAAATGTCTTTATTGTTAAGTGCTTTTAGTCTCAAAAGAAAAGCCACCTTTCACTTGGTAATCCTAATGTTGTCCTTGAACTAGGTTAGTCTGTTTTAAGCATGGCAGGCTACTTTTGGTCTTGAGTTATTTTAACTTAAATTAACTCAAGCTAATTTAAGTGTACACAGCTGCAAATAAAGTATTATGTAATGAATTGCTTAAGGGCCTTATCATTCAGACCACAGTTAACTTTTCCAGCCCAGTAGAGGATCTTAGTTCTTAGTTAAGTGAAACCGCTAGTGACCTACAGGTGTCTTTGATACCTTTGAATAAACTATTTGCTATAATCAAGCTAATTATGCTAAAGTCTTTAGAATAGAATTTATAGCTGAAAAGAAATGAACAATAATATGAACATACTACTATTCCATTCCAAAGCTTTTGGTGAGTGGGATTTTCGTTTGTTTCTGTAAACTTAACTTTTCAGTAAAACGGGATGTATGTAACTCTTAATAATATACTTATTTCTTATTAAATTATTAAGATTTTTAAAGCAGCTTATGCTTTACTGCATATAAAAATTATTTTAATGCTAATCAATGTCTGAATTTTGGCTAATATTTTTATATGATGACTAGAGCATTATTTTCCCCATGTTTTTGTATAATGCATAAATAGAATGGGCACCCAATACTAGTATAAAGGACTTCTCTTTAGCATTTAAAAATGAATCAATCAGTGATGATTTTAAAAATCATTTTGCATTTTGGTCCTAAGTTTTAGAGGTAATTTTTTCTCAATTGAAACATAGGTTCTAGTGAGCCAAACTTTTCTCTTATTGTTACTTTAGATCATGGAGTGCATCGGATCCTTTCTATACCAACGACAGGAGCATCTTGACTCTCTCCACAATGGACTCATCTACTTGTTAAAGGGGCAGTAGTACTTTGTGGGAGCCATTTCACCTCCTTTCCTAAAATTCAATGTGATCATCCTATTAATGGCCAAACTAGCTCTGAAATTACTTTCTGAAATCTCTGGAATAGTTCATACCCACTCAGAGTTAGATGGCAAACAAACAGAAAGCATTAACACAAGCCCCTTAATTTGAATCTGAACATGTTAAAATTTGTGAATGAAGAGACATTTTTCATCTCTTTGTCTGATTTGTCCCTTGTGCTTATGGGACTCTTAATGGCATTTCAGCCTGTTGCTGAGGCCACTATATTTTAATGTCAAGGTAGAAAAGAGATAAATCCTAGTTATGTGTATTTTTTAGTATTAGCTTGGTTATTGACTCTTCTATTTAAATCTGCTTGTGTAAATTATGCTGAAAGTTTGCCTTGAGAATTCTATTTTTTTATTAGAGTTATATTTGAAGCTTTTCATGGGAAAAGTTAATGTGAATAGTAAGGAATTTTGGTGCCTCGGTGACCTGTATTGTTAATTCATTAGTGTTTTCTAAGTTCACAGAGCAAATTAGGAGAATAATTTCCAACCATTATTTACTTCAGTATGGGTAGTAAATTTATACCAATACTAAATTTTTCTAACTGTACTGTAATGCAACCTGTAAAGCTAGCCATATAAATATAAAAGGTATATCATATCTTATCTGTAAATCAGGAATCTGGTCCATTCACCAAATTTCAAACTGATGTTTACTGATATTTTTGTGACAGAATATAAACAATCTATTGTGGGTAAATTAGATACCTTAGCATATTATTAATGTCTTTATCATTGGATCTTTTGCATGCTTTAATCCAGTTAATATATTTAAATTTGCTTTTTTTCTCTTTGTCTGAAGGCTCTGTTTATAGTATTTTATGACAATGTTGTAAAGTTCAACTATATCAATAAAAAACAAGTTTGGACAGTATTTAAATATTGCAAATACTTTTAATTATACAAATCAAAATATTATGGGTAACTAAATTAAAAAGAGAATAATTTCTTTCTGTGGCCAACTTAGAATTGCTCTTGCCTTTCTATAAGCTAGAATAAAGGATTTTAGTTAAGAATATTGTCATTTTTAGGCTAGCATATGTTATCTAAGTTACCACAGTAAAGTGAATTCTGTCTAATGTCCCATTGAAAGGTATAATGTCAGGCATGGCTGTGGAATGTAAATGAACCAAAGTCTAAAATGCTAAGTTTTTATCAGGTAATGGCACCAATAAATTAAAATGAATGCTCAGAATGATTATTCGGGTATATGTTACCTTGATTAACTCATTGCACTTCAAAACTTAATTTCCATCCCAAATTTATCATACAGGTCCAGTATTGTCATTTGTTTTGTTAAAAAGTGATGTTATTTTAAGATTTAGAAATGATTAATTTAAGAACTGTTACCCAGCTATAAGCAAATAATGATTGTATACGAATGTATTTAAAATTGTAAGAAAAACTGTTAAATGAGGTTTTGCCAAATTTTTCCTTGAAAATATAATTCCTTTTTGGAGATTTATTGTGCAGCTCTTCACTCCTTTCCCATTTCATGAATATAAAACTTCTGGAATTGGGCTGGTGGGGAAAGTATAGTAGAGACAAGCATTAAGGCTTTACCTTTGCTTGCTAGTAAACTATTTTCTTAACATTTGTTTCGATATGCAAGGATATTAAGTTATTAATTTCAGGCTAAATATTAATTTTCAAAAATAGCCCTTAGAAATTCCAGAGTTGTGTTTAGGAAGATCTGTTTTTCTGGAAATATGTTAAAGAGGTAATACAATGTACAGTGTATACACTTACCAACTCATATTCCAGAAAAGGAAATATTGCAGAAATATTCAGTAGAGTAGTTGAGTGGAGGACAATATGGAACTTGCATTCTCATAGAGTGTCTTATAAAATGTACACATAACAAAGTGACATTCAGTAGGCTCGCATTACATCTACCTTATAGTGTTTATTTGCCATCACTTAAACTAACTACTGACACTAGAGGACTACAAAGTCATCAATAGTCTGTGACCAACTGCAGCAAGACAGGAGATGAGTTAGCCTACGTGGTGCTTAAAGGGTGATTGATGGAATTTTCTGCACTCACCATTTGAAGTTAGTTAAAAACTTTATTTCAAAAAAAAAAGTAAATGGCATCCACTGGTGTGCTCATCCTATTCTGTTGTTCAAAACCTACTTCATTTTTAAAGGAAGATTATCTTGTAATTTTATGAAGAGTTTTATTCTATTTATTTAAGAAAGTAACAATGTAGTCTACAAACTTTCAATAGTTTTGTAAAGCTCATACTCATATTGGAAAACCATTACCACATAACCAATAATCACAAGAAAAGTTTCCCTTATGCATATTTCTTTAAAATTTTTTGGAAAGTATGATGTTGATAGTTACTCTTATCTTGCCCAAACCAGAACAAGATGCTAAATGTGTTATTGCTAGTTAGTTAATGTTCTCAAATCTATTTGCCTCACTGGCCTGCCTTTGCCTAGTCTGAGGCTGTAGCCTGAAGATAGTGGCAAGCACCAAGTCAGTTTTCAAAATTGCCCATTAGCTGCTTTAGGTGACTCAGCACCAGCACCCTGTCTCAGCTTCAGCAAGCATTGGCTCACCCTGGGAGGAGTAGAATGTGGGCCAGGGAGAACTACAGCTACCAAGGTTTACTGTGAGTTGAGAAAAGAAGAGAATTTACCTCTGAATTTTCTAACTGCCCTCCTCCTTGAGTCTGAAGCTTTAAGATGTACAAAGGCTTCTAGACCTGACCCAAACCCAGGCACTATCCTAGGTAGGAGATTAAACAAGGCAAATCACCCTGTTATGAAATACCTGCATTCAGCCTATTATTAGTACCAGGACTTAGGTTATTTCTACTGCAGAAGATTGTGAAATTGAATTTGTCTGATAGCTTGAGACTCCTGGTAGGCAGGAGTCGAGGCCACTAAAAATTTGACAATTCAGAGCTGACAGTATTTAAAATATGCTACTCTGAAAATCTCTTGGAGTCTAGGGGTAAAAAAAATCTTCCATTGTTTGTGTTTTTCCTGTAAAGATCAGTTTGGGGTATGGTATAAGCAGGTGTTAATAAAACTAACACACCAAAGAGTTATATAAAATATGTTTTATCAATTTTGGTCCCCATTTATAGACATTTTTATTTCTATCTTGAAATGAGTTATATATTTTCATAAAAGTAAAACATTATTAAAGTGCTGTTTTACGTGAAATGGGTGATATTCCTAAAAAAAGATTATAATGATATGTTTGTAATCATGGTTATTGTTAGGTTTTTATGAGATATGAATATCTGGAAATATTGTAGCAATACTTAGTTTAAAATTTTGGACCTCAGACACTGTGGCTGTCTAATGTAATCGTTTAAAAATTCTCTGCATTGTCAGTAAGTGTAGTATACTTATTGTACAGCTCTCAGTAATTTTTTAATGTTTATGAAGTTATATTTATCAAATAAAAATTTTCATATATAATTAAGTGTCTCTCCATTATTTAAGCATTTTAAGCCTCTCTCTGCTCACTACAACCAGTGCTGCTGAACTTATTTTAAGTTAAATTTTATTATATTTACTCTCCATTATGGTACAGGAATATCATTTATGCCTTTCCCTGCCTGCAGTTTTTAAAAGTGTAGTTCTTTGATTACCCAGGTTTTAGAGATCATTAGTACAACTCCTGAAAAAGGGTCTGATAGAAATGCACTAACTGTAAAGACCAACACACTTCAACTAGAAATTGCATCATTCGTGAAAGGTCAGCCAAGAGCACTTGTAAATTTGGAAATGCCCTGGTTCATATAAAATAAATGCTATTTAAAAATATGTAACTGATTCAGTGTATACTTATATATAAAATATTCCAATTTCCCATTGACAGTCATTCCTAAAGCTTTCTCAATTGCCACTTAGAACATACATAATTGTTTAATCTACATTTATTTTAAAAGTTAAGTGTTGTTTTTGCCCAGATGTTAGTATCTGCAGAGGTTTATAATGCGTGATTTATATACCGTTTTTCTGAAATGAAATAAGAATATGATCCTGGACAAATCAATTTATCTAGATATCTCTTATTGTATTTAAAAAGGAGTTTTATGTTTAGACTATCTTTAGGGTGATTTCTGTCTTTAACTTCTAATGCACAACAAGTAGAACATGATGAATAATGAGTAAGAAATTTAGGACAAAAAAAACTTTTATGAGAAGCATTTCACCAAGAAATTAATGAGTTTAAAAATAATTCAAGGGGCAGGCGCTGTGGCTCACGCCTATAATCCTAGCTCTCTGGGAGGCCGAGGCGGGCAGACTGTTTGAGCTCAGGAGTTCGAAACCAGCCTGAGCAAGAGCGAGACCCCGCCTCTACTAAAATTAGAAAGAAATTAATCGGCCAACTAAAAATATATAGAAAAAATTAGCCGGGCATGGTGGCGCGTGCCTGTAGTCCCAGCTACTCGGGAGGCTGAGGCAGAAGGATCACTTGAGTCCAGGAGTTTGAGGTTGCTGTGAGCTAGGCTGACGCCACAGCACTCACTCTAGCCCGGGCAAAAGAGTGAGACTCTGTCTCAAAACAAAAATAAATAAATAATTCAAGTTTTACATTGAAGACCTAACTGAATCAAAGGACAAGGCTGTTCGTTGTAAATGAAGGTAAGTCACATATCTCTCTGTGAACAACTCTTTTCCATAATTTTTAAGGTAAAATCATTTGTATTCAGATATAATTTGTAGACAGTAAAATGCATATATTTTAGGATTATGGTTCATCACTTTTGATAAATCTATACACCTGTGTAACCCTTACCCCAATCCAGGTAAAGAACCCTTCCATCATCCCAGAAAGTACCCTTTGCCATGAATTCATTCCCCGCTTCCTATCCCAATAACCATTTTTCTGACTTCTATTGTCATACATTAGTTGTGCCTGTTCTTGAATTTTACATAAATAGAATTATACAATGTGTTCACTTTTGTATCCGGCTCCGTCACCCCACCTGTTAGAGCTGTCCATTTGTGCGTGAGATTCATCCATGTTGTAGTATGTATCCATAGTTTGTTTCTTTTTGCTACTCAGCAGTGTTCCATTGCATGAGTATACCATAACTTGTTTATCCTTTCTCCTCTTTACAGAAATTTGGGTTTCTTACAATTTGGGGCTATTGTAAATAAAGTTATTATGAACATTCTTTGTGGACTTATTTTTTCATTTTTGAAATAAGTAGGAGTAGAATTGCTGGGTCATGGGATAGGCATATGTTTAACTTTGTAAGAAACTGCCAAAAAAGTTTTCCAAAGTGTTTGTACATACTGTTTTACACTCCCACCAGCAATTATAAGAGTTCCAGTTCCATATCCTTGCCAATATATGGTATTGTCAGTCTTTTTAATTTTAGCCATTATAATAATAGATGTGAAATATCTCACTGTGATTTTAATTTGCATGATGACTGATGATGTTTAACTCCTTTTCATATGTTTATTGGTTTATCATTTTTCTAAAATATCTGCTCATGTCTCTGGCCATTTTTTTAATTAGGCTATTTATTACTGAATCGTAGGAATCCTACAAGTCCTTCATCAGATGTATGTTTTGCTAGCATTTTTCCCCCAGTCTGTGGCTTGCCTGTATATTTTCTTTTTTCTTTTTTTTTCTTTCACCTTTTTTATTTTTGTGTATCATGGAGGTAACAAATGTTTAGGTTACATTGCCCTTGCCCCCAGTCAGAGCTTCAAGTATGTCCATCCCCGAGATGGTGCGCATCGCACTCATTATGTTTGTATATACCCATCCCCCCCCATCTGTCCGATGCCTGATAAATGTTATTCCTATATGTGCACTTAGGTGTTGATTGATGGTGAGTACATGTGGTGCTTGTTTTTCCATTCTTGGGATACCTCACTTAGTAGAATGGTTCCAGCTCTTTCCAGGAGTATACAAGAGGTGCTATATCACCATTGTTTCTTAAAGCTGAATAGTACTCCATGGTATACATATACCACATTTTATTAATCCACTCATGTATTGATGGGCACTTGGGTTGTTTCCACATCTTTGCAATTGTGAATTGTGCTGCTATAAACATTCGAGTGCAGCTGTCTTTTTTATAGAATGTCTTTTGTTCTTTTGGGTAGATGCCCAGTAATGGGATTGCTGGATCAAATGGTAGATCTACTTGTATCTCTTTAAGGTATCTCCATATTGCTTTCCACAGAGGTTGCACTAGTTTGCAGTCCCACCAGCAGTGTATGAGTGTTCCTACCTCTCTGCATCCACGCCAACATTTATTGTTTTGGGACTTTTTGATAAAGGCCATTCTCACTGGAAATAAGTGATATCTCATTGAGGTTTTGATTTGCATTTCCCTAATGATTAGTGATGTTGAGCATTTTTTCATATGTCTGTTGGCCATTTGTTTCTCTTTTGGAAAATGTCTGTTCATGTCTTTTGTTCAATTTTTAATGGGGTTGTTTGTTTTTTCTTGCTGATTTGTTTTAGTTCTGTATAGATTCTGGATATTAGGCCTTTGTCAGATGTATAGCTTGCAAATATTTTCTCCCTTTCTGTAAGTTATCTGTTTACTATGTTGATTGTTTCTTATGCTGTGCAGAAGCCTTTTAGTTTAATTAAGTCCCATTTATTTATTTTTGTTTTTGTTGAATTTGTTTTGGGGGTTTTAGTCATGAATTCTTACCTAGGCCAATGTCAAGGATAGTTTTTCCTAGGTTTTCTTCTAATATTTTTATGGTTTCAGGTCTTACATTTAAATCTTTAATCCACCTTGAGTTAATTTTTGTCTATGGTGAGAGACAGGGATCCAGTTTCATTCTTCTGCATGAGGCTATCCAATTTTCCCGGCACCATTTGTTTAATAGGGTGTCTTTTCCCCAGAGTATGCTTTTGTCTTCTTTGTCAAAGATCAGTTGGTTGTAGGTATACGACTTTATTTCTGGGTCCTGTTCCTTTGGTCTCTGTGTCTACTTTTATACCTGTTCCATGCTATTTTGGTTACTATTGCCTTGTAGTATAATTTGTAGTTGGGTAATGTGATGCCTCCAGATTTATTCTTTTTGCTTAGGATGCGTTTGGCTATTTGGGCTCTTTTTGGTTCCATGTGAATTTTAGGATTGTTTTTTCTAATTCTGTGGAAAATGAAGTTAGTATTTTGATAGGAACTGCATTGAATCTGTAGATTACAGTGGAACATTTTAACAATATTGATTCTTCCAATTCATGAACATGGCATGCTTTTCCATTTGTTTTTGCCTTCTATGATTTCTTTCATCAGTGTTTTGTGGTTCTTGTAGAGATCTTTCAGCTCCTTGGTTAAGTATATTCTAAGGTATTTTAATTTTTCTACAGCCATTGTAAATGGGATTGAGTTCTTGATTTGATTCTCAGCTTGGTTGGTGTGAGTGTATAGAAATGCTACTGATTTGTGTATGTTGATTTTGTAATCTGAGACTTTACTGAATTCATTTATCAATTCTAGGAGTTCTTTGGAGGAATCTTTAGGGTTGTCTAGATATAAGATCATATCATCAGCAAATAGGGATAGTTTGACTTCCCTTTTTCTGATTTAGATGCCCTTTATTTCTTTCTCTTGCCTGATTGCTCTGGCTAGGACTTTCAGTACTATGTTGAATTGAAGGAGTGAAAGTGGGCATCCTCGTCTTGTTCCAGTTCTTAGGGGAAATGCTTTCATCTTTTCCCCATTCAGTATGATGTTGGCTGTGGGTTTTTTAATATATGGCTTTTATTATTTTGAGGACTGTTCCTTCTATGCCTAGTTTGTAAGGGTTGTTGTATTTTGTCAAATTCTTTTTCTGCATCTATTGAGATGATCATATGGTTTTTGTTTTGAATTCTGTTTATTGACTTGTGCATGTTGAACCGTCCTTGCATCCCTAGGATGAAACCCACTTGATCGTGGTGACTTGTCTTTTTAATGTGCTGTTGGATTCAGTTTGCTAGTATTTTGTTGAGGATTTTTGCGTCTATGTTCATCAAGGATATTGTTCTGTAGTTTTCTTTTTTTTATTGTGTCCTTTCCTGGCTTTGGTATCCAGGTGGTTCTGGCTTCATAGATGAGTTAGGGAGGATTCCCTCCTTTTTGATGTTATGGAACAGCTTCAGCAGCATAGGTACCAGTTCCCAGTTCTTTGTATGTCTGGTAGAATTCGGCTATAAATCTGTCTAGTCTTGGGCTTTTTTTGTTGTTGTTATTGGGTGATTTGTTATTACCAATTCAGTCTTGCTATTTGTTATTGGTCTGTTCAGGATTTCTTTTTCTTCCTGATTCAAGCTTGATATGTTGTATATTTCTAAAAATTTATCCATTTCCTCTAGATTTCCTGGTTTGTGTGCATAGAGGTCTTCATAGTGGCCTCATGATTTTTTGGTGTTTCTGTTGTATCAGTTGTAACGTCTCCTTTTTTTGTTTCTGATTGAGCTTATTTGAATCATCTCTCTTCTTTTCTTGATTGATCCAGCTAGTTGTCTATCGGTTTTGTTTATCTTTTCAAAGAACCAACTTTTCATTTTGTTGATCGTTTATCATTTTTTTTTGTTTCAATTTCATTTAATTCTGTTCTGATCATTGTTATTTCTTATATTCTGCTAGCTTTCAGATTGGTTTGTTCTTATTTTGCTAGGTTCTTATTTTGCTTAGGTTTTCCTAGTTTCTTGGGCTGGGACATTATGTTGTTAATTTGTGATCTTTCTGTCTTTCTGATGTAGGCATTTAGTGCTATAAATGTCCTTCTTAGCATTGCTTTTCCTCTATCCCAGAGATTTGATAGCTTGTGTTGACATTGTCATTTAACTCAATAAATTTTTTATTTCCACCTTGATTTCATCATTGACCCAAAGATCATTGAGCAGCAGGTTGTTTAATTTCCATGTAATTGTATAGTTTAGAGAGTTGGAATCAATTTCTAGTTTTATTGCACTGTGGTGTGAGAATATACATGGAATATTTTTAATTTTTTTAAATTTGTTGAAACATGTTTTGTGCCATAACATACAATCCATCTTGGAGATTATTTCATGTGCTGAAAGGAAGAATATACATTCTGCAATTTGGGGGGTAGTGTGTTCTATAAATGTCTTGTTAGGTTCATTTGTTCTAGAGTCCTGTACAAGTCCAGTGTTTCTTTGTTGATTTTCTGCCTAGATGATCTAACTCTGTCAAAGGAGTTTTGAAGTCCCCCACTATTATTATTTTGCTGTTTATTTCTTTTCTTAGCTCTAGTAGTATTTGCTTTATGAATCTAGGGGCTCTGGTATTAGCTACATGTATATTTAGGATTGTTATATCTTGTTAAAGTGATCCCTTTATCATCATATGATGACCATCTTTGTCTTTGTTTCCCTTACTGTTGTTAAAGTCTGTTTTATCTGATATAAGAATAGCTGCACCTGCTTGCTTTTGGTTTCCATTTGTGTGGAATATTTTTCCCCCTTTTTACCTTGAATCTATGAGAATCTTTATGTATCAAATGGGTTTCTTGGAGAAAGCAGATACTTGAGTTGTGGGTTTTTTTATCCATTCTGCCAATCTACTATATTTCTTTTAAGTGGGGCATTTAGGCCACTTACATTTAATGTTAATATTGATAAGTGAGATACTGTTACAGTCATCATGTTGATTATTAACAGTTGCTTTGTATTCTCCCTTGTGTTACTGTTTTATAAGAGATATGAGTTTTTACTTTTGTATGTTTTTATACTGGTGAATATCAACCATTCTTTTCAATTTTTGGAGCACTTTTGAGCATTTCTTATAGGGCAGGTCTAGTGGTGACAAATTCCCTTAGTGTTTGCTTGTCTGGAAAAGACTTTCTCCTTCATTTTAGAAACTTAGTTTTGCAGGTTACAAAATTCTTGGCTGACAATTATCCTGTTTAAGAAGACTAAAGATAGGACCCCAGTCCCTTCTGGTTTGTAAGGTTTCTGTTGAGAAGTCTACTGTTAGTCTGATGGGTTTTCCTTTGCAAGCTTCTTGATGTTTTTGCCTCAGGGCTTATAGGAGTTCCTCTTTCACATTGTTGACATTAGCCAGTCTGATGACTATTTGCCTTGGTAATGTCCCTGTTACAATGAATCTCTCAGGTGTTTGTTGAGCTGCTTGTATCTGGATGACCAAATCTCTAGAAAGAGCAAGGAAGTTTTCCTTCATTATTCCCTCAAATAAGTTTTCCAGGCCTTTTGCTTTTTCTTCTCCCTCAGAAGAGGGGTTTGAGTCCTGGGGGTATGGGATCCAGCCTGCGGACTTTTCCTTTGATCTTCTGCCCCGACAATGACAGGGAGAGGTGTGCTGGTCCTGAGTTGCCTGCAGAATGCTCAAGCAGGCTTAATGTCCCTCTGCTTCAGGGTCTGCCCTGCTCTGCTAGAGCAGCCAGGCAGGCAGTGCCTGGGAGGGCTGCCAGGTAGGGAGCTTACAATCCAAGCTCTCCTGGATCCACTGCAGGTTTTTAAGAGGAAAGGCATGAGCCCCAGTCTTCGTGGAACCCTGGATGTGGTGGGCATGTCTACAGAGGGGAAGCAGCCACTTTTGAGTGCCCTGGCTTAATCAGCCCTTGGGGACCCATGCCAACCCCGCATGGGAACTGCTATAGCTGTATTGGCAGCAGTGGGTAGGGGAAGAGAGAGGAGGCAAAGAGTCTGAATGGAGGAGAGCTTGCACCATGGTCCCCTTGGTACCAAGTCCCAACCCCCCATGGCGTGCTGCACTCTCCTCTCACGTGAAGGCAGTCTGCCATGAATGTCCAAGTTCTGGGGTCACATCATTTCCCTGGGACCCACCACCCACCTGTGGCTACTGCAGTCCAAGCAGGTGTCGGGGAATATTTGTGTGGGGCCCAGTGATAAGACAACTGAATATTTGTGTGGGCAGGACAAAGGTACACAATGGGTGAAAAAGCAGTATGGCACCTGCTGCCTCACTCAGCTCGGGTCTGGAGTGAGGGGGAGCAACCATGGGGTTGCTGGCAGCCTCGTCCTCTATTCTCAGGAAGCTCCCAGTTCACTGCAGCAGCACTTGGGCTCTCAAGGGTAGAAGAACTCTCCGACAGTTTGGGAGCTTGCAGACTGCCAGAGGTGTGAAAGGAGGAAAAATTAAACACCCCATCCTTTCCCTGGGGCTCCAAATTCCTTGGGGGTTGATCTCTGCCCAAATCTTGCTCCTTGTTCTGCTCCACAGCTTCTTCCTGTAGGATCTCCAGTAGGTTCTGGCACTCTCTCCTCAGAATTACACCTGAACTACACTTTTTCATCTGAAACTTTCTCCTCTCAGATGCTCTGGCCACCAATGTCTCCAGTCAGCCATCTTGCCTTGATCACCCTAGATTTTCTATTTCTTCTTGTGTCAGATTTGGCAAATTGTGTCTTTCATGGAGTTTGTTCACTTCATGTAATTGCCAATTTTTTTGACAAAATGTTCAGCATATTCTCTGATTATCCTTATAAACGCTGTTAAGATCTGTAGTAAGGTTCTTGCTTTCCTTTTTAAAATTTGTAGATTTTTTGTTTTTGTTTGTTGGGGTTTTTTTGCTTTTTGTCCTGACTAATCCACTAGGAGTGTAATCATTTTTAAAAATCTTTTCAAAGAACCAACTGTTGGCTTTGCAAATTTGTTTATTGCTTTCTATTTTATTGCCTTATTCTCTCATCTTTAATATTCCTTCTATTTTGATTTTAATTTGCTTTTTTATGGTTTTTTGAAGCTTGACTTTAAACTTTATTCTTTTTAATAAAAGCATTTAAAACTATACATTTCCCTCTATGTACTGCTTTAGATGCATTTCACAAATTTTGATATTTTTTTCATTGTCAGATTACAATATTTTCTTATTTCCTTTGTGATTTTTTTTTTGATCCCTGCATGATTTAGAGGTGTTTTATTTGATTTCTAAATTTTTGAGAATAGACTTTTTAACTAATTTCTAATTCTGTTACCGTTGGAGAATGTACTCCGTATGATTTCAATCCTTGGGACTATATTCAGCCTCAGCATTTTATCTATCTTAATGAATGTTCCACGTGTACTGTAGTATGTAGCATATACCAGTTGTAAAATATGTATTCTACAATTGCTAATTGTAATGTTCTGTAACTGTTGATAACATTGATTGATAGCGATCAAATCTACATCCTTACTAGTTTGGTTTTTTGTTATTGTTCTAGTTTTTTATTTTTGTGGTTTGATTTTGGTCAGTTCTATCAATTACTGGATGGTAAAATCTCCAACTATAATGTGTATTTGCCTGTTTCTCTTTTTCTGACAATTTTTGCTTTGTATATTTTGAAACTCTGTTATTAGGTGCATACACATTTAGGTTTGTTGTATTTTGACAAATTGATCCTTTTATCAATGTGAA
Source organism: Propithecus coquereli (assembly GCF_000956105.1). Classification (NCBI taxonomy): domain Eukaryota; kingdom Metazoa; phylum Chordata; class Mammalia; order Primates; family Indriidae; genus Propithecus; species Propithecus coquereli. The sequence continues at coordinate 20,434,950 of NW_012133858.1, read as the reverse complement.
ATGCCCCTCTCTTTTATCTGATGTTAATCAAACCATACGAGCCTTCTTATGCTTATTGTTTGCACAGTACATCTTTTTCTAACTTTTCATTTTTACCCTGTCTGTGTCTCTATATTCAAAGCATTACTCTCATAAACAGCATCTAGTTGGGTCTTGCTTTTTATCTACTCTGACAATATCTGTTTTAATTGGAGTGTTTACTCCATTGATGTTCAATGTAATTATTGATATGTTTAGATTAAACCTCCCATCTTGCCCTTTATTTTCTGTTTTTTCCATCTCCTCTTTGTTCCTTTCTTATTCTTTTCCTGCTTTCATCTGGATTTATGGAGGTTTTTTTAACATTCAATCTCCTCTTTTGGCTTTTTAACTATGACTCTGTTTTGAGTGGTTACTTCTAGGATTTAATACATCATCCTTACTTTGAACCAATCTATCTTTTTTATTTATTATACCACTTCATCTATAATGCAAGAATCTTACAACAGTCTAATTCCATTTAACCACCTTCCGGTCCTTTGTACTTTTGTCATATACAGTTGGCCCTCCATATCTGCAGGTTCTAAATACATGGATTCAACCAACCGTGGATCAAAAATATTAAGAAAAAAATTAAAAATAATACAATAAAAATGCAAATAAACAATACAGTATAACAACTATTTACATAGCATTTACATTGTATAAGTAATCTAGAGATGATTTAAAGTATACAAGCTGTTGTGCATGTGTTATATGCAAATAATAAGCCATTTTATATAAGGGACTTGAGCATGCTTGGATTTTGGTGTCTATGAAGGGTCCCAGAACCAACACCAAGGGATAACTGTACTTTACTTTTACATGTTATAAACCACACAGAACATTTTTTGCATTAAACAATTATTTTGAAGAATATTTTTAAAAGTCTTTTGTTTACCTACATTTATATTTTCAATAGGCTTAATTCTGTCCAAATTTGTACTTTTTCAAAGACTAACATGCCACAAGATTGTGATTTTTATATGGTACTTTTTCTAATATTTTACATTTCTTGTTAGTAAAACCAGACAATTGTGGACTCAGCGGCGGCATAAGAGGGATAATTAATTAAGAATAATAGAATGAATTGGCCTGGACAAAGTGCCAGCACATAATATAAAATCCTTTATAAGAACTTTTATTAATAGGCAGAGCGCGGTGGCTCACATCTGTAATGCTAACACTCTGGGAGGCCGAGGTGTGAGGATCGCCTGAGGTCAGGAATTTGAGACCAGCCTAAGCAAGAGTGAGACCTGATCTCTACTAAAAATAGAAAGAAATTAGCCAGGCAACTAAAAATAGAAAAAATTAGCCGGGCATGGTGGCGCATGCCTGTAGTCTCAGCTACTCAGGAGGCTGAGGCAGGAGGATCAGCTTGAGCCCGGGAGTCTGAGGTTGCTGTGAGCTGAGCTGAAACCACG
>NW_012133858.1:20364411-20433018 GCF_000956105.1 Propithecus coquereli | reverse complement strand
TTTTTAGTAGAGACGGAGTCTCGCTCTTGCTCAGGCTGGTCTTGAACTCCTGAGCTCAAACAATCCGCCCTCCTCGGCCTCCCAGAGTGCTAGGATTACAGGCGTGAGCCACAACTGTCCTTTTAAACTAGTGAGTTTTACCAGTCTTATGGCTAAAAATTTTTAAATTAAAGCTATAACGTTTTTATGTCTGTCTCTTTATGTATATGTCTGTGTACTGTCTACATGGGTATGAAATTCACTTATAAATAATAAGGACTTGTAAATTAAGTAAATAAGCCCAAATACTTTTCAAGTTCACACTTTAGTGGATTTTGGTAAATAAAGCTTCTTTTAAAATTGTTAGTAAAATAGTCAGCTCCAGCTAGCCAGACACAAGGTTCTCACAAGATTTGCCTCCTCAATACCAAAGCTGGTGTAAAATGAGACAACCCTTCCCCATTGCCTAGTTAATCAAGAGTTTTGTCCAGACCTTTCAGCACAAACGGAGATAGGCGCCAGATGAAAAGCACAGACTGATGCTGAAATGGATTAATAAGGAACAATATCCTATAGGTCCAGTTGGGGATGATACGTTTCATTGGCAAGCCACAATTATGAGAGCTAATGACAGCCCGTATCAAGGCAATATGCTCTTTTTGACAATTCATTTGCCACCACTTCAAACCACCTAAGGTTGCGTTTACTACAAGAATTTGTCGTTCAAATATTAACAGTAATGGTGGCATTTGTCTTGATATTCTAAGATCACAGTGGTCTCCTGCTTTAACTATTTCTAAAGTTCTTTTACCCATTTGTTCACTGCTATGTGATCCAAGCCCAGATGACCCCCTAGTGCCAGAGATTGCATGGATCTATAAAACAGAGATAAGTACAACAGAATATCTCGGGAATGGACTCAGGAGTATGCAATGTGATGCTACCGTAAAGTCAAAATAAACTGCATTATAGCTGGAATAAACTTTAAATTACTGTTCCTTTTTTGATTTTCTTATCTGGCCACTCCCCTATCAGACCTTATATTTTTTAATTTTATTTTCTGTTTACCTCCCTCCATTCATTCACATATCATATGAGAAGACTTAAGTTCTTCCAACTTTGGACAATAATTGCTTTTAGAAACTGTAAAGTAATTACAAGAGAATAGTTGCCTGAGACTCAGAATTTTTTTAAAAATGGAGCATGTGTATTATGTGGCCAGTGTCTTCATTCTAACTTGGTTAGGAGATACAACCACTCCGCACTGCTCTGACACGCTAAAGGAATCATCCGATGGGGAGGGAGACGGATGCTCAGTTGTCACATCAAAGGCAGCAGCATCATTCTAGGAGAACCCATTCTTGTTTACGCCTTCCAGTGTTAAGAGATTTGAGGTTACATGATATACGTTATGCTCATAACTGATGTGGCTGGAGAATTTGTATTGAATTTATAGCATCAGTGGAACAGAAAATGTGATGTATTTTATGCATGTCAATAAAGGAATGACCTGTTCTTGTTCTACAGAGAATGGAAATTGAAAGTCAAACACCCCTTGTATTCCAAACAGGGTCTCAAACACTTTGTAATTTTCATTTAAATTGTTAGACGGTTTGGAGCTATTAGTAAATCTGTCTTCCAATACACTGTTTAATATAGCACCGAATAAATGATGCAAGTTGTCAATGGATGACTGACCAACTCTCCAAAAACAAAAATTGTTGGTAAAGTAAAATAGGAAAAAAAAAGATATAAAGACTCTTTGTACTAGCAAAGCTACACCTGCGGTACAACATTTCTGCAAAGGCATTTAAAAATATTTGGGCATTTTGGATTATCATGCTAGGGAGGCAGGAATCTACCAGATTCAATGCAGAATTTTCCTTCCCAAAATGCTCAGAGCACCCATATGAGAGATACTCAGATGAGAGTATCTGGCTATACTTTACAGTATTACTTATCTTGGCTTTTTTGTTTTCAGAGAATAAGAAACACTCATGTCTAACCTTAACAGAATTCTTGATTTTTTTCTTCTCAAACCTATTTTCTAACCCAATTGTCCCCCATCACAGTAAATGACACCATCATCCACACAATTGTTCCAGTTAAAAGGTTATGTCTTCCCTCCCTTCTGACATCCCATCCATCATTAAATTTTTTAACTTTGCCTTTAAAAATATACCCCTAATCTTTCCACCTCTCTTCTATCATTGTCACTATAGTTCAAACCATCATCAACCTCCTACCTGCCTGGGAATGTATCTCCACCCAGCAGCCAGTGACCTTTCAAATGAAAAACTCAAGTCATTTTATTTCCTCGCCTTAAAATGTGCAAAAGTGTCTCACTGCACTTAGAATGAAATTCAGACTCCTTATGCTGGCTCACAAAGTCATGTGTGATGTGGTTCCTGCCTATCTGATCTCATCCCATGCCACTCTCTCATTGATCCACTGTTCCTCAAACGTGCCAAGTTCGTTTATAACTCAGGGATTTTGCACTGCTGTTCTCTCCACCACAGATGTTCTTCTCCACTAGGCCTTCATGAGGCTGGCTCCTTTTCTTTTGGAGATCCAACCCAGCTGAACCAATTCAGAGTCTCTTAGAATAGGACCAAGTGGTTACATGAAAAATAAGGTTTTTTGTTTATTTGTTTGTTCATTTTGAGACAGAGTCTTGCTCTGTTGCCCGAGCTACAGTGCGGTGGCATCAGCCTAGCTCACAGCAACCTCAAACTCCTGGACTCAAGCAATCCTTCTGCCTCAGCCTCCCTATTAGCTGAGACTACAGGCGTGTGTCACCACACCTGGCTAACCTTTTCTATTTTTAGTTGTCCAGCTAATTTCTTTCTAATTTTAGTAGAGACAGGGTCTCACTCTTGTTCAGGCTGGTCTCGAACTCCTGACCTCAAGCGATCCTCACACCTCGGCCTCCCCAGAGTGCTAGGATTACAGGTGTGAACCCACGCCCAGCCAAAAATAAGTTTTAAAAAAACTCAAATACACCAAAGTTTGAGAACCAATGAGCTAAACTTTTTTTCCTTATCTCTGTAAGTTACAGATTTGTTAACAAATCTGGAGAAGAAAAGCATCTGAGTATGCAATTGAATTATTTTTCTTGTTTCCCTTAGAAAAATTTATTTCATGTTTGGTGCATGTATTGGTTATAATAAGGCCATATTGACAGAGACACCCAACAACAAGAAGAGGCTTAAAGAGAAAAGATATAATGTTCTATGATGAGCGTTTCAGCCAGCAGCCAGCCATGTTCCATGAAGTCATTCAGGGACTCACTTTTTTTCATCCTGATGCTCTGCCATCTTAGGACATTATCCACACCAGATTTAAGTTGGGTTGCCATAGGTTCTAGTTGATAGCAAGAAGGATAATGTGGAAAAGGCATGCTATTTAAGGCACTGGTCCAGGAATGAAGCACATCAAATCTGCCCACATTCCACTGGCAAGAACTTAGTCACATGGTCATACCTACCTACAGGCAGGAACCAAGCAAAGTTCCCAGACAGGTAACTACATACCAGCTACAATTAACTATGGAAAAAGGAAAGAACAGATTTTGATAGACTCAGCCACAGCATACGTAGGCCAGTTCCATAAAATATGTCTGTTCACCAGAGAGTGATCCAAAAGCTTGGAGATAGTTTGCGAACTGGTTGCACATATCTCATGAGAAGACATTATGGAATCAGAGATCATTGATATGGAAGAAAACCTAGTTTGACAGTGTGAAAACAGACTCAGAGTTGAAATAGCCTTGCTCTCAAGGTCACGATGATCAGTGGTGGAATCAAGGTCATATCCATTTTTCTGATAATTGCCAGAATGTAACCATTGAAAGACAACCACGTTCTCAATTCCAACAGTTGTCAACTCTACTAGGCTATTATTAAGGTAGATGTCCACGTTAAGAAACTGGCCTTTCAACCACCTCTGAGCTGCTTGTAGGACAGAGTTGAAATCATTCCATGTTTTTTTTCTTTTCCATATACTGAAAGCAGCAGTATGTCCTTATTATGTTGAATTTATAAAAAATCTAAATAGCAAAAAGTAAAACACATTTATTCCTTTCTTAGTCTATTTTGTGTTGCTATAACAGAATACCACAGATTGGGTAATTTATAAAGAAAAGAAATGTATTTCTTATAGTTCTGGAGGTTGAAAAGTCCAAGATCAAGGTGCTGGCATCTAGTGAGGACCGTCTTACTGCGTCTGTCCATCCCATGGTGGAGGGCAAGACGGTGAGACAGTGTGTGAGAGAGCAAGAGGGGTTGAACCCACCTTTTATTTTTTCTTTTTTAAATTTTTTTCATTCTCTTTTTTCTTTTTCTTTTTTGTAAGGAGGAAGGGAGAAAAGGAGGGAGACAGGGAGAGAAGAAATAAGGGAAAGAGGAAAGGTCATACTCACTTTAATAATAACTAAGCTACTCCCATGATAATGACATTAATTCATTCCTGAGAGCAGAGGTCTCATGACCTAATCACCTCTTATTAGGGCCCACCTCCCAACACTGTTGCATTGGGAATTAAGTTTCCAACACATGAACTTTGGGGAACATATTCAAACCATAGCATCTTCCAATAATCTTGCTTCAAAAAAAAAATACTGTGTGAGACCTTAATAATTTAAAAAATTGAAAATGATATCAAAATGCAATGCGAAATAGCTATTCTGCAGTAAATAAGAGTTCTAGTTCTAATATTTTTTAAAGACTTCTCATTCATGAGAATTATAGATTGTAGATTTTAAAAGGTCTACAAACTGGAAGATGGCAATTTTAAACCCAGTTCAAATCATGGCTCTGCCATTTATTTGCTAATTTTGAGTTACTCTCTGAGCCTTGCTTTTCTGTTATAAAATGTACCTCATAGTGTTTTTTTTTTTTTTTTTTGAGACAGAGTCTCACTCTGTTGCCTGGGCTAGAGTGCCATGGCGTCAGCCTAGCTCACAGCAACCTCAAACTCCTGGGCTCAAGCGATCCTTCTGTCTCAGCCTCCCAAGTAGCTGGGACTACAGGCATGCACCACCATGCCCAGCTAATTTTTTCTATATTTTAGTTGTCCAGCCAATTTCTTTCTATTTTAAGTTAAGACAGGGTCTCGCTCTTGCTCAGGCTAGTCTTGAACTCCTGAGCTCAAACGATCCTCCTGCCTCGGCCTCACAGAGTGCTAGGATTATAGGCGTGAGCCACCATGCCCGGCCTCATAGTGTTTTCAACATTAAACAATATAGTGTCTATGAAGTGCTTGACATAATATAGAACATAGCAAGTGCTCAATAAATAGAAGCAAAACACAAAAGAGGAGGGACATTTTACAAAATAGTTACATTTTTAATATTCGGATTGCTTTTCAAAATCAACAGTAATACCAATTCTCTTTTTATGAGAATTTAATTACAAAAATCATTCATTTATCAAGCCTTTAATGACTCCAGAATTCTGGAATCTGGAAAGTCAAAGATAAACACAATGTCCAGGAAATTTGTAGTCTTGGAAACACTCTAGGTTTTTTTAAGAGATGAGGTTTTGCTCTATTGTCCAGCATAGAGTGCAGTGGTGCTATTAAAGCTCACTGCAGCCTCGAACTCTTGGGCTCAAAGCAATCCTCCTGCCTCAGTCTCCCAAGTAGCTGGGACTGCAGGCATGTACCACTGTACCTGGCTAATTTTTCCTATTTTTTTGTAGAGATGGGGTCTCACTGTGTTGCCCCAGCTGGCCTAGAACTCCTGGCCTCAACTGATCCTCCCACCTTGGCCTTCCAAAGTGCTGGAATTACAGGCATGAGCCCCTGTGCCCAGCGCATTGGAAACACTCTAGGAACTAATGTCTGACATACTTGTAGGAGAACTTCATGGCTACTCTACCTATCTTTGAGATATTAGATCTCCTCAGATATATATCTCAGATATATATGATGTGTGTATATATATATATATACACACACACACACACATAACTCTGATCTCTTCAGAAATATATCCCTGAGATATTATATCTCCTCCGACTTACTGTACTGTTTTTACCTTCAAATTAAGTGGGGTAGCTCTAGACCAGATTTTTTAGAATACAAAGTTATACAGTCAGAAATCCATTTTGATTACAGCTACTTTACAAGGAACAATCTAAGTCCACCTGCTTCTCATCTATAGGGAGAAGTGAGAAGCATCTGACCAGCAACTTTAGAATGAGGCCAAACTACAGTTGATTCTCATTATTTGTAGTAGTTACGTTCTATAAAGTTGTCCCAAACACTGATTAACAAATATTGAACCATTGCACCCAGAGAAGAAACAGGGGTAGGTTCCTATTAGCCTCTGGTCACAACATTTTCATTAATTCATCAATACATAACCTTGGGTATGGTGGCTCATGCCTATAATCCCAACACTTTGGGAGGCCAAGGCAAGAGGATCGCTTGAGGCCAGGAGTTCAAGACCAGCCTGAGCAACACAGTGAGACCCCATTTCTACAAAAAGTAAAAAAATTAGCCAGGTGTGGTGGCATATGCCTATAGTCCTAGCTACTCAGGAGACTGAGGCAAGAGAATCTCTTGAGCCCAAGAGTTCAAGGCTGCGGTGAGCTATGATCACATTGCTGCATTCCAGCCTAGGCAACAGAGCGAGACCCCGTCTCTTGAAAAAAAAAAGCATAAACTTGTTTTATGTGTGTTTCTGTTTAAAGACACTTTAACTGAATTTATATTGTTGATTTCTTAACATTGAACTCATGGCCAACAACACTACACAACTCATACCTGAACAAAACTTACCTAACATACACATTTTCTCTGTAAGGCACATCACATCCTTCTTTATGCGTGGACGGCCATTTTAGACAGTGAAATCAACGATGAAAAGCACAAAAATGTGAAAAATGTGGCACTACATATAATGCAAAAGGGACCCTTGCTGAAACATGAAGGCAGAGCATCATGTTGTTCAACCTCAGCAAGGGACACATAGCATTGCGCAACCCAGTTTTTCTTGCCACTTTGCACATGGCTGTGTACAACTCAAGGCACTGCAAGTACTGATTTGGGAACTGCAGATAAATTTTAGAGAGTAGCAAATTCACAAGTATGGAATCAGCAAATAATGAGGATCAACTGCACATGTTCCTTAATTGATTAATCAACACCATTTTCAAATCTAAAGTCTATCTTTCATTGCTAGAACTTCTATCATGAGAATTGAGTAAATCTACTTAGAAAGACCTTAGATTTCTTCTTTTAAAGAGTTAGTGTGTATTCACTATGTAAGAAGCACTGTGACATGCACTGGGGATTCAGAATCAAGTAAGGCATGGTCTTTGCTATCACTATTGCCCTGATGGTCTATTGGGAGATACACAAGTATGGAATCATGGTGTATTATGGTAAGCGCTATAAGAAAGGATAGAGAGAGGATACAGGAGTACAGAGGAAGATCATTGAAATTTGGCACCAGAGAAAGTTTCCCAGGGCGGTGGCACTCAAACTGAGGTTTTGTTACTGCTGTTTTAAAAAATTAATATGGATCACTTAGATGAAGGTGTATTGAAAACAGAAACTCTAGATTGAGGAAAGAGGACGTGCAAGACCTCCGCAGTACCAAAACCCAAGTACACAAAGGATGCACATGAACCGGGAGGCAGGCAGAAACAGGGTTACACAGAGGGTGCTGAGTGCTAAGTTAGACAGTGAGAATTTCAGCTTGCTTATTCCAGGACAACTCACCAATGAGTCTCCTCTGTTACTGCATCACTTTTTCTGTCTACTGAAACTTTCTCATCAACATACAAACATAAGTAATTTCTTCCATCTTTAAAAAAACCTTTCCTTGACTACTCTTCCTCTTCTAGTTACCACACTGTTTTTTTGCTCCTCTTTGCAGGAAAACTCCTTCAATTTTCTCCCATCCAAGTAATAACCAGGCCCGACCCTGACTTAGCTTCTGAGATCAGGTGCGTTCAGGGTGGTCTGGCTGTAGATTCCTTAAATTTTCTGTACTCGCCATCCCAGTTCCTCTTCAATTCTCTCTTGAATCTGCTTCAATCTAGATGTCCCCTTCCATTACTCCACTGGAACTGACCTTCATCAAGGTCAACAACAACTTCCATGTTGCTAAATCCTACCTTCGATTCTTATTTTTCTTGAGCTACCTGCAGCCTTTGACATAGTTCATCACTTCAGTCCCTCCTCCTTGGAACAATCTCTTCACTTGGCTTCTATTGTTCAGACTTTCTCCCATCTCGCTGGTTGCTTCTTCTCAGTTTTCTGTGCTAGTTGCTCCACACCAACCTGATCTCATAATATTGGAGTGCTTCACAGATCAGTCCTTGAATCTCTTCTCTTTTCTGTTCATATTCACTCTGTTGGTGCTCTCATCCTACATCATAGCTTTAAACATCATTAATAATGATGACTTCCAAATGTATATCTCTCAGCAATTACCTCTCCCTTTATCACCTGATTCATGTATCTAAATACCTATTCAAAATTTCATTGGATCATATAGGTATCATAAATTTATATTCCAAACTAAGCTCCTGATCTTTTCTTCCAAAACTTGTTTTCTCCTAATTTCTAAATCTTGGTTAGTAAGAATTCCATCCCTCCAGTTGCTCAGTCCATAAACCTTAGAATCAGCCTGAATCATTTCTTGCTACACCATGACAACCACCACCACCCCCTCCCCATTTATATCTAGTTCCTCAGAAAATCTAGTTATATCTACCTATAAAATATATCCAGAGTTCAACTACTTTTGTCAACTCCACTGTTACCACCCTGGTCTAAGTCGCAATCATCTCTCAGGATAACTGCATTAACTTAACAGGTAACATATTAGTTACCTATTGTCGCATAACAAGTTATCCCAAAATTTGGCATCTTAAAACAATAGGCTTTATCCCACAGTTTCTGTGGATCCAGAATATGGGTGCAGGTTTTCTGGGTACCAAAGACTCAAGATCTCTCACAAGGCTACAATCAAGCTTTCAGTCAGAAGTACAGTCTCATCTGAAGGCTCAACTAAGAATCTGCTGCCAAGTTCATTAATGTGATTATTGGTATGACTTAGTTCCTCAAGAATTGTTGGACCGAAGGCCTCAGTTTCAGACTTTCCTCAGTTCCTTGCCTGATGGGCCTTTCCAAATGGCAGCTGGCTTCCAGCAGAGTTAGCAAGAGAGGGTATGCAAGATGGAAGCTACTGTCTCTTTAGAACCTAATTGCAGAAGTGATGTCCCATCACTTTTGCCATATTCTATTCATTAGAAGCAAGTCACTAGGTCCAGACCATACTCAAAGGCAAAGGATTACACAAGGGTGTGAATCCCAGAATGCAGGGACCACTGGAGGCATTTTAGAGGCTGCCTACCACAACTGGTCCCCATTTTCATTTTGTCTCCACTCTACTCCAGACACAACAGTCTTTTCTCAATGTATCAGCTGAAGCAATTTTGTTAAAACTTCAGTCAGGACCTGTTAATCCTCTGCTCAAAATCCTTCAACGACTTCCCTCCTCACTGTGAGTAAAAGTCACAGCACTAATAACAGCCTACAAGGCTGTACACAATTTGCTACCTGTTATCTCTGACCTCACACCCCTCCTCTCTAGCCTGGCAGCCTCCTTGATATTCCTCAAACAGGCCAGGCAAGGTTGCCAACTCAGAACCTTTACAGTTTCTATTTGCTTGGCCTACAAAACCTTCCTTACATACACGCATGGCTTACTACCTCACTTCTTCAAGTATTTATTCAGGTATCTCAGTGAGGCCCTATCTGATCATCCTATTTAAAATCGCATTTTCCCTACCCCATTTACTGCGTTGTTTCCCCTCCACAGCACTTCTCACTATATATCACACTCTGTAGCTTACTGATTTTATTTACTACAACCCCCACACTACAATGTAAGCTCCATGAGGGCAACTATTTTTGTCTACTTGGTTCACTGCCATATTCCCAGAATAATGCCTGACACATTAAGGACTTAGAGACATTTATTTGAATGAATGAGCAAATGAGTGAATAAATTCTGAAAGCTATGGGGAGTTACCCAAAGGATAGTAAACCTTTTAGATAAATCATCCTGACAAACGGTGAGAACAGGTGATTGAAAGAGAAGCAGAATAAAGGCATAGAGAACATATAGGAAGCCACTGCAGGCATCTAGGCAATACATGATGAGAATTTAAATGAAGGCAGTGATACTAGGAATCAAGAACATCATATGGACACATGAAATAGTGAGGCAAAATTTATGAGAGGTCTGACAACTGATAGACAAATTCAACACGATCCCTGTCAAAATCCCAGCTGGCTTTTTTTTTGCAGAAATTGACAAACTGATCTTAACATTCATATGTAAATGCAAGACTCAGAATAGCCAAAACAATCTAAAAAGAACAAAGTTGGAAGACTCACACTTCCTGATTTCAAAACTTTACTACAAATTCACAATAATCAAGATGGTGTGGTTCTGGCATAAGGAAGGACACATAGATCACCAGAATATTCTTGACGATCCAGAAATAAACCCATCCATTTATGGGGCAATTGATTTTCAGCAAGGGTGCCAAGACCATTCAATGAAGAGAGAACAGACTTTTCAATAAATAGCATAGGGACAAATGGATATCCACATGTAAAACAATTTGGACCCCTACCTCACACAGCATACAAAAATTAATCAAAATAGATCAAAGACCTAAAGGTAAGAGCTAAAAATATAAACTCTTAGAAGGAAACATAGCACCTATAATCTCAGCTAACCAGGAGGCTGAGGCAGAAGGATCACTGGAGCCCAGGAGTTTGAGGCTGCAGTGAGCTATGATCATGCCACTGCACTCCCTCCAGCCTGGGCGGCAGAGCAAGACCTTGTCTCTAAAAAAATAAAGAAGAAGAAGAAGAAAGAAGGAAGACTAAAGAAAGAAGAAGAATAAAAGGAAGGAAGAAGAAGAAAACAAAAGTAAATGTTCTGACATTGGATTAGGCAATGGTTTCTTAGATTTGATACCTGAAGTGTAAGCAACGAAAGGAAAAAGAATACATAAATTGGACTTCATCAAAATTAAACTTTTGTGCCATAAAAGACACTATTAAGAAAGTGAAAAAACAATTCACAATCCACAGAACAGGAGAAAATATTTTCGAGTCATATACCTGATAATGGTCTAATATCTAGAAAATACAAAGAACTTTTACAACTCAACAAAAACAACCCAATTAAAAATGGGCATACAAAACCTACCAAAACTGAATCAGGAAGAAACAGAAAATTTGAACAGACCAATAACTAGTAAGAAAATTGAATCAGTAATCAAAAACCTCCCAAGAAAGAAAAACCCAGGACCAGATGGCTTCACTGGAGAATTCTATCAAACATTTAAGCAAGAATTAAAACTATTCTAAAATATTGAGGAGCAGGAACACTTCCAACCTCATTCTATGAAGCCTGCATTACCTTGATACCAAAGCTAAAGAGGCTGCAAGAAAACTACAGACCAATATCCTTGATGAATATTGATTCAAAAATTCTCAATATAATATTAGCAAACTGAATTTGACCAGCACATTAAAAGGATTATATACCACAACCAAGTGGAAGTTATACCTGGAATGACAGGATGGTTCAACATAAAAAACTCAGTCATTATAATATACCGCATTAACAGAATGAAGGACAAAAACCACATGATCACCTCAATTGATGCAGAAAAAACATCTGACAAGATTAAACACCCTTTCATAACAAAAACACTCAATAAACTAGGAATGGAAGGAAAGTACCTCAATACAACAAAGACTGTATATGAAAAACCCATAGCTAACATTAACTCAGTGGTGAAAGACAGAAAGCTTTACTTCCATGATCAGGAGCAAGACAAGAACGCCCACTTTTACCACTCCTATTCAACATAGTATTGAAGTCCTAACCAGAGCAATTAGGCAAGAAAAAAAGACAAAAGCATCCAAATGGTAAAGGAAGAAGTAAAATTGTCTCTTTTCACAGATGACAGGATCTTATATATGTAGAAAACCCTAAATACACACACACACACACACACAAAAAAACTTAGAAATAAACCTAACCGAGGAGAAAAAGATAATTACTGAAAGAAATTAGACACAAATAAATAGAAAGACATCCTATATTCATGGACTGAAAAACATAATATTGTTAAGATGTCAATATTACCTAAAGCAAGCTACAGATTCAATGCAATCCCTATGAAAATTCCAACAGTGTTTATTGCATGCATAGAAAAATCCATCCTAAAATTCAGATGGAATTTCAAGGGATCCTGAAGAGCCAAAATATTTTTTTAAAAGAACAACAAAGTTGGAAGACTCACACTTTCTGATTTTAAAACAAATTACAACAATGTCAGAGTAATCAAAACAGTATGATACTGGCATAAAGACCATACAGACCAATGGAATAGAAAAAGCCCTGAGATAAACCCTTGCATATATGTTCAAATGGTCTTTGACAGGGCTTCCAAGTTCAAGACAGGACAGTGTTTTCAACAAATAATGTCAGGAAAACAGGTTATCCACATGAAAAAAATGAAATTATACCCTTACTTTATACCATATACAAATATTAACTCAAAATGGATCAAAGACCTAAACATAAGACCTAAAACTATAAGGCTCCTAGAACAAAATATAGGGGAAAATCTTCATGACATTGGATCTGGCAATGATTTCTTGGATATGAAACCCAAAGCCCAAGCAACAAAAGCAAAAATAGGTAAATGGCACTACATCAAACTTAAAAACTTTTATGAAACAATAAACATAATAAACAGAGTGAAAAGGCAACCTGTGGAATGGGAGAAAATATTTGTAAATCATGTATCGGATAAGGGGTTAATATCCAGAATATATAAACTCAACAATAACAAATCAAATAAATTGATTTTTTAAATAGGCAAAGGACTTGAATAGACATTTTTCCAAAGATAAATGGCCAACAAGCATATGAAAAAACACTCAACACATCACTAATCATCAGAGAAATGAAAATCAAAACCACAATGAGATATCACCTCAATCCCATTAGAATGGCTACTGTCGAAAACAACAATAACAACAGAAAATAACAAGTATTTGAAAGGATGTAGTGAAATTGAAACCCTTGTCCACTGGTAGTAGGACTGTAAAATGGTGATGCCACTATGGAAAACAGTTTGGCAGCACCATAAAAAATTAAAAATAAAACTACCATATGATCCAGCAATCCCACTTCTGGGTACATATGCAAAAGAATTAAAAGCAGGATCTTGGAGGAATTTGCATAATCAAGTTATAGAAACACTATTCACAACAATCAAGAGGTAGAAGCAACCCAAATATCCATCAACAGATGAGTAAACAAAATGTGGTATATACATGCATGGAATATTATTCAGCCTTAAAAATGAAGGAAGTCCTGTCACATGCTTCAACATGAATGAACCTTGAGGACATTGTGCTACGTGAAATAAGTCAATCAGAAAAAGACAAATACTTTATGATACTACTTATATGACGTATTTAAAGTAGTCAAATTCATAGAAAAAGAAAGTAGATTGGTGATTACC
The DNA here is from genome assembly GCF_000956105.1 of Propithecus coquereli. Taxonomy (NCBI): domain Eukaryota; kingdom Metazoa; phylum Chordata; class Mammalia; order Primates; family Indriidae; genus Propithecus; species Propithecus coquereli. The sequence goes on along the minus strand of NW_012133858.1, from coordinate 20,419,456 downwards.
CAGGTCTGGGGAGAGGGAGATATATGCGGATTTGCTTAATGGGGATAGAGTTTCAGTTTTGCAGGATGAAAAAGTTCCGGAGATCTGTTGTACAACAATGTGAATGTACTTGATACTACTGAACTGTATACTTAAAAAAGGTTAAGATGGTAAATTTTATGTTTTTTACCACAATAAAAAAAAAATTAACGGGCAAAGATTTGAAGACATTTCTCCAAAGAAGATATACAAATGGTCAACAAGCACATGAAAAGGTGCTCAGCATTAGTCATTAGGGAAATGTAAATCAAAACCACAATGAGATATCTCTTCACTCCCACTAGGATTGCTTTAATCAAAAAGATGAACAATAACAAGTACTGGTGAAGATGTGGAGAGAAACTGGAATCCTTGTACATTGCTGGTAGGAATGTAAACTGATGTAGCTGCTTTGGAAAACAGTTTGGCTGTTTCTCATTTAAAAGTTAAACATAGAATTACCACATGACTCAGCAATCCCAATCCTAGGCATATACCTAAAAAAAGTAAAAACAGGTACTCAAATACTTGTACATGAATGTTCATAGCACAATTATTCGATATAATAGTTAAAAATAGAAACTCAAATGTCCAACTGATGAATATATTAACAAAATACATGTCCATACAATTAAATATTATTCAGTCATAAAAAGGCACGAAGTACTGATATGTGCTACAACACTGATAAACCTTGAAAACATTATGCTAAGTGAAAGAAGCCAGTCACAAGCAGTCACATATTATATGATTCCATTTATGTGAAATGTCCAGTGTAGGTAAATCTATAGAGACAGAAAGTATATTAGTGGTTGTCAGGGACTAGGGGGAAAGGGTAATAAAAAGTGACAGCTATTAATAGAATTTCTTTTGGGGGTGATAAAAATATTCTAGAATTAAATAGTAGTGAGCATTGTACAATCTGTGAAAATACTATATAGCATTGAATTGTACACTTTAAAGGAGTGAATTTTATGTTATATGAATTATATCTCAATAAAAAATTGGCAAACCATATCCAGCGACATATAAAAAAGATTATATATCATGACCAAATGCAGTTTGCCCAGGAATGCACGGTTGGTTTAACATCCCAAAATCAATTAATGTGATATACTATATTAATAAAGAACAAAACCCACAAGATTTATGGTTAAAAAAAAAAAACAGCATGTGATAAAAATCCAGCATCTACTCATGACAAAAACCTCAACAAACTAGGAATAAAAGGGAATCTACAGTTAATATCGTACTTAATAATGAAAAATGGAATGTTTTCCCTTTAAGATTAGAAAAATGGCAAAAATGACATCTTCACTACTTCTATTCAATATTGTACTAGCCAGTGCAATAGGACAATAAAAATAATTAAAGGCATATAGATTAAAAAGAAAGAATTAAACTGTCTTTATTCACAGATGACATAATCTCATACGTAGCAAACCTTAAGAAATCTATTAAAAAACTATTAGAACTAATAAAGGGGGTTTAGCAAAGTCACAGGATTCAAGATTAATATACAGAACTCTATTTTAGTTCTATACTAGCAACAAAAAGCAAACATGAAATTAAGAAAACAAATTTACAATAGCATCAAAAGAATATTTTAAAAATAAACAAAAATACAATACCTGAAAACTGATAATCATAAAATACTCCTTAGGGAAATTAAAGAAGACCTAAATAAATGACACATGCTATGTTTCTGGATTGGAGCACGCCACATTCTTAAAATGGCAATTCTCCCCAAAATTAACCTGTAGAAATTAATGCAAGGTTTCTAAACTTTGGCATTACTGACACTTGGGACTGGACAATTCTTTGTTGTATGTGCACTGTAGGATGTTTAGCAACATCCCTGGTCTCACTCGATGCCAGTAGCATGACCTAACTCCAATTGTAAACAAAAAATGTCTCCAGACATGTCCCTGTTGAAAACCACTGATTTAATACAATCTCCAGCAAAATCCCAGCAGGATTTTTAGGAAAAGCTGTTTTTTATTTTGTTTTGTTTTGGTTTTGGTTTTGGTTTGTAAGAAAAAGCTGATCCTAAAATTCGTATGCAAATGCCAACAACTTAACGTAGTCAAAAATTTTATAAAAGCACAAAATTAGAAAACTTAAAGCACTGATATCAAAACATAAAGCTGCAGTAGCCGAGGCAGGGTGGCATAGGTGTAAGACTTGACATATAAATCAATGGAATGGAAGAGAGTTCAGAAATAAACCCACATGTACATGGGCAATGATTTTGACAAAAAGTCATCTGTAAAAAAATAAAAAGAACCTAGACTCTTACTTCACACACAATATATATAAATTAATTCAAATTGAATGATAAACCTAAATTGAAGACATAAAACTTGTAGGAAAAAACAGGAGAAAAATTTCAGTGACCCTGGGCTAGGCAAAGATGTTTTAGACTCAACACTAAAAGCATAATCTGTAGAAGAAAAAATATGATAAATTGGACTTTATCCAAGTTAAGTATTTTTGCTCTTCAAAAAGACACCATTAAGAAAATGAAAAGACAAGCCACCAACTAGGAGAAAGTAAATACAAAATATATATTTAATAAAAGATTTTGTCCAGAATATATTTCTTAAAAAAATTCTGTAACTCAGTAGTAATAATAAGACGAATTATATTCTAAGACAGCCCTTGAATTAACATCTCCAAGGCTCTCTAAATATGAAGATGGGTGTTTTTCACTAACAGAACTGAAGCAAATATATCAGGTCCTCTGCTATTTCAAAATACTTTCAATAAAGCTATCTATTAATATAAAGCACTGCTATGTCCTACCTCCCAGGAGGCAGGAGCAACGTTGGCAGATAACAGAAACATAAGATTCTGCTAACCACATGTAAGAGGCATAGAAGTCAACCTGTTCTAGTCATAGGATAACATTTTCAAAGGGATTCATTCAAAGATGGATTGTCATTTTATGGATGACTTCTTCAAACTGAACACAATCAAAGTACTCATCAAAACAGAGATATCGTGCTGAAACAATTAGTACTTAAATATGCCATTAGCAATGGAGAAATGGCAGGTTGTGATCCTGATGTGATAAGGCTTTACTAGAAAGGAAAGAAACAGTCGTTGGAGAAGATTCTGCATACAAAAGCTTAAGAAGCTAAACTGATTATTTGAATTTAGAACTTGTATTCCTCCCCATGTAACTTTGGGAACTTGCCTTCAAAGCCGTATCTTGGCACTGACAGAATGACATTCTGGTACTGGCATCTTTAGACCAATGGATGGACTCCTCCTTGGCCTGGTTAAAGAGGAAGACACTTTCCAAAGCAGTTAAGTTATATAAACTTTCTGAGATCTCTCACTCTGCAGTAAACTTACAAATAAAACAGGCTGTCTGAAAGGCTATGGTATAATGCATAAGTTAACCTTTAGAAAACATTTTAAAGTAACCACTTTTTTAATCACTCTTCCTCTAGAGAGAAATATAAAATCTTTTTTGAAATGAATGTAAAAGTTACTCTTCCCTTCTAGAATATAACACACCTCGAGTTCTGCTGTGTTAAATAAAATTTATAGGAGGCCATTGATTTGGACTGAGCTCCTGCACTAGGCCCCAACAGATCAGACCAAAATGGAGTCATTCACGCTAAAGCTCCAGGTCACCAAAGCGAAACTAAGCTGTTTATCTGACCTTCTGAGAAATCAGGATAGAAAGATAACAGCCAAAACCCCAAATAGGCCAGTTTTAGCCTGCACAGTAAGGAAGTCCCCTCTGTTTCACCCTTACAAGGAAACTAACCTGAAGTAACCTGATGTTAATCAATCCACTTTTTGAATTATGCTGTTTCCTTGTTCCTGCTCAAGCTACCTTATCAAAACCAACTGTTCTGCCATACTCAGAGTAGCTCCTATTTTTAAGATGAGATGCTACCCAATTCATGAATCACAGATAAAAGCCAATTAGATTAATCTAATATTGAATTTGTTGAAATTTTGCTTTTCAATAGTTACAAATATCAAGGGTTCTCTCTCCCTAGAAGAACCCACAGCTCATCAGCTCAAGTGAGTTAGCTGACAAGGAACTGGCCAGAGCCAGAAACCTGATCCAGCTACCTAGACCCAAAGGAAAAGGGAGTTTATCCCAGATTTATCTCAGCTATTAATGTAATAGGGTTGGCCTAAAGAATATATCCTCCCTTGTATAGTCACAGTGCTATTAAAAGTTAAGAGGAGAAAGTAAGTAGTGTTTGAAGTGAAATCAAAAGTGAACAACTCTATTCCATCTGAATACAGACTTCCCAAATGCTTTTGGAAACTAGGTAGAGTATTAATATTTTATGTCATTATTTTTCCCTGTTAAGAGTATTACACAGAAACTATCAACCTCCTCCCCCCTGCTACTTAGTAGAGGTACAATAGGGAGATCCCAAAACTACCTGTCTCCAGCTGAACTGGGCTGGGCAGTAACTCTCTCAGACTCCTTCACGCTCCTGCTAGTAAGAAAACATAGCAAACCTATATGGTCTGCTAGGCTTAAAGCTTTCAAAAACCACTGGAAATGTATTCCCCCATATTCCTTCCAAAAGGAAGTATATTTTTTGGTAAAAGTATACTTTTACCTAAATTTCTCTTAACTGGATTTCCTATTTCAATTATTTACCAAGTTCCTTTCATTAAAGATTACTGGGAGCAGTGCTTCCTGTTTTTAAATGGGGACATTTTGAAAAGGAAAAATTTAGAGCTGCATGTGGATGAAATAGGAATACAACAATCTTATGTGTACTCAGAAGTTGTGTCTCTCCAAAATCAGATGAAATGGAGAACTATGTATTTTCCTGATGCCTTCAAAGAATGCCAGTATTATGGAGTTCCATTGTACTATGGCTTTAGATTTATGTCTATATTTATTTTTTTGATAACTATGGATATATAATTCATATGCCATAAGATTGTCTTAAAACATAAAATTCAGTTTTTAGTATATTCACAAAGTTGTACAAATGTTCTAATTCAAGAACAGTTTCATCATCCACAAAAGAAACCTGTATCCATTAGCTGTCACTCCCCATTCTCCACCTCCCACCCCAGCCCCTGGCATCACTTTCTTTCTCTATAGATTTGCCTGTTCTGGGCATGTCACATAAATGATGCAATTATGTACCCTTTTGTGATTGGTTTCTTTTACTGAGCATAATGTTTTCAAGTTTCATGCAAGCTGCAGCACATACCAATACTTCATTCTTTTGTATTATTGCCAAATAATACTCCATTGTATGGCTACGCATCATGTTTATCCAATCATCAGTTAATGGACATTTGGGTTGTTTATACTTTTTAGCTATGATGAATAATGCTATGAATATTTATGTGCAAATTTTTATACAAACATGTTTCCAAGTATAAACGTATGAGTAGAATTGCTGGGTCATATGCTGACCCTATGTTTAGCTTTTTCAGAACAGCCAAACTGTTCTTCAAAGCAACTGTACCAGTTTACAGTCCCACCATCAACTTACAAGGGTTCCAATTTCTCCACATCCTCATCAACATTTGTGGTCTTTTTGACTAAAACAATCCTAGTGGGGTGTGAAATGGTATCTCATTGTGGTTTTGATTTCCATTTCACTAATGGCTAATGATGTTGAATATCTTTTCACGTGCTTATTGCCCATTTGCATATCTTCCTTGGAGAAATGTCTATCAAAACCCTTTGCTCATTTGTAAACTGGGTTGCCTTTTTATTAAGTTGTAAGAGTTACTTATATATTCTGGATAAAAGTCACATAGTATTTTTAAATTAAAGTCTATTGATACAACAATAGCTTCTTGTACCATATTTCATTAACTTTCAAAATATTTTCAAGTTAGAATATATTTTTATTCTATACATCAAATTTTTACATTTGAAATTGCATATAAAAAAGTTTAAGCAATCACTGTTTTTTCAAATAAATGAATTTGAAGCCAAGGAATTTCGAGTATGGGGACCAACAGCTTAAGGGATTTAAGGAGATATATGCAATGTAGGGACTTTATTTGAATCCTGACTTGAATTGGAAGACAAAAAATGAGACAATCTGAATACTGACTGGATAGTTACTAACATTAACCAACTGTTAACATTTAAGTGTAATAATAGAATTGTGGTTATATTTAAGGGTCCTTATCTTTCAGAGACATATACTGAAATATTTATAAATGAAATTATTTGCTATCTAGGAGCTTCAAAATAAACCAGGGTTCAAAATATAAGTGGTATATAGATAAATCAAGATTGGCCATAAATTGATCATGTTGAAATGAGTTCATTATACTATTCTCCTTTTATATATGTCTGACATTTTCCATTAAAAATAAAAAAGCAATCACTCCAATGTCCACAATGTATAAGAACACAGGTAGCTGGCAGCAACTACCAGCTATAAATTGCAATTTTATAGCAATCCCTCTGGCCATTTGAAACTCACCCAAATTGCCCATCCAACAGACACATGAGTTAGGACAGCAAGGTATAACTTGCACACTTAAAATATATACCCACCAGAATGGCTATAATAAAAAAGACAATAGCAAGTATTGGGAAGATGTGGATAAACTGCAACCCTCATGCATTGTGATACGGCTATTTACAAATGGTACAGCCACTCTGAAAAAGTTTAGCAGTTTTTTAAAAAGTTAAATTTACCACATAACCTAACAATCCCACTGTTAGGAATCTCCAAGAGAGATGAAAACATGTCCAAAGACATATATGCGAACATGCAGAACACTATTATTCATAATTTAAAAATGTAGGCAAGCCAAGTGTCTATCAACTGGTGAACGGATAAACAAAGTGTGGTATATCCAAACAATGGAACACTAAATCAGCAACTAAAGGAACTAAGTACAGATATATGCTACAACATGGATAAACCTCAAAAACATTATGCTAAATGAAAAGTACCAGATGCAAAAGCCTACACATTGTATGATTCTTCTTATGTGAAATTTCTAGAAAGGGACAATGTATACAGAACATACCAGTGTGGCTACCTAGGGCTGGGAGTAGAAGCAGGGATGAACTGCAAAGAAGCATGAAATTTGGGGGGCTGATGGAATTGTTCTAAAACTGGATTGCAATGATGGTTGTACAACTCTATAAATTTACTAAACCTATTAAATTATACATTGACAATGAATTTTATGGTGTGTAAATTATACATTAATAAAGCTATTTTTTTTAAAAGTACCATTACAACAAAGTGATTATTTTAAGGCTCTGGCTCATAGCCCATTCGTTTCATATAATTTCAATACAATGAATTCTAATATACTATTAGTACTAAGAATATTAGCATTTTCTTGAAAACTAAAGGATTCCAAGTACACCCATCTTTAAACCTTCCTGATTAAATATTGCTGTTTCATCTATGAACCATGTAATTTATGTCACAAAATCACAGCTTACTGCTTACATTACCACTGCCTCTTAGCTGTATTATTAATTTGTTTTCCCCTAACCTTAATGCCCTATAGTACTCCTTTTTGTAAAAATCTCTTACTTGGTATTGCTCAAGTTTTCCATTAGATACAAAGTTCTCAGAATATTTCATAACCTGAAATAAAATTTTGATATTTATATGAACATGCATTTAAATAGATACTTTCTAAACACAAAATGAGCATTTTCATATTTTTGTTTGCTCATTAAACCATTTTCATGCTGCCCCTGGTAAGTATCAAACATCCTATTGTTTCAAATCAAGCTTCGTTTTCACTGTTTTCGTTCAAAATTCTTTTCAAAGCAGTGCTGCCTTCCACATTTAGGCTAGCTTTAATTTCGGCCAGTTTGGTCAGATTCCATTTCTTTTTGTGTCACACTAACAGATTTGCCAAAAAGGTAATGTTCCCTCTAAAGCCAGCCATTTAAAAAAAAGTTCTTTAACTGAGAAATTTTCCCCAAGCCAAATCTCATATAAAACACTAATAGTCTGTAACAGATAAAAGTAGAACTCTATAAAGGAAGTGGAAGAGGCACCCTGACTGCTATGACCCAACCTCACGAAAGACAGCAGCCCCAGGTTACAGCGTGAAACCAGTGCTCTAAATTATAAGCTACATTATGATTTCTGCACAGCACAACTGTAAAAAATTAAACTGAAAGTACTTACACAACATTTGTAAGAAGAGAAACTTGGGATATACTTAAATAAAAAATACTTTTAAAATCTCAATTTAAAAAATAGGTAACTATAAAATGATTCCCTTTAAATAATTTCCCTTTAAAAATCTATAAAGACATTATTTTTTAGGAATTCCATTTACTGTAAAGGCTGTGCACCTTTTATCAATCATAACCTCCTTATTTATAACAGATTTAAAGAAAAAAATCAACCAAAGAAAAATCAAAAGCCACATTACCACAAAACATTGAACCTAGTGGAAAGTTGTCAAAGAAATGAATTGGTAAGGAAGAAATGCCACTTACCCAACAGGTAGTAAAGAAAATAAGATGGCAAGAATGTTCTGACAAAACCATTTATATAACTGCATTAGGACTTTGAAAAAATAGCACTATCTGCCTCCAGAATCAGGTACAAATAAAGCAAATATTCAACAAAAACGGCAACAAACAGTAAAAATAAACCTGGAAAAGGGGATTTGTACTAGAAGGAAATTTCAAATTTATCTTAACTACAAAATATATACGCCTTTCCCTCAGAAATCAAAGAAAAAGGTGTCATGATAAATAACTTCACATTTCTATAAGATAAAAATAGAAATTATTGCTATGATTGTAAAAATGGAGGCAATAAAGAGTTCAGAAATATACTCCTTTATAATCAATTAAATTATGAGCCATAATTTGAACCCTAATTATCACATTATGTAGAAATCACAATCAGGTTTTGCGTCCTCAGTTATTAAGATATATGTTAAATAGTTCACATTTAAAAACATTTTATCATTACATTATCAAATTTGATAAAATCTTATCAAAACATCTATGTATTCAATATAAATCATATTATTAAAAGTATAAGGTAACATTTAAAGAAAACTGGTGAGGTGCCAGATAATTATTTTCTATTAAATATACACAATTTAACATTTAGAACTACATAAATTAATTCTTGCTAAAAGTTGATTCAGTTTTACAAAGGCATACTTTGTGAACCATAATAAATTTCCCCAGCACCACTTTCCTTATTTATTCCAAAATTCTTTAAATTACGCTTAACTTTCTTCTGTCATTCATATGTAGAAATTACAGAAGTTTTACAATACGTAGTCTTTATAGTAACATGTTTAAAAATCATCAGCAAAGTGCACATTATACTAGCTACAACTATTCAAACTTTTTGATTATTGTCAAAAAAATAAATGAACACTTCACTCACTTAAATTTTTCTGAGGAAAAAAAAATAGTGTACCTTGCATAAATAAGCTTCTCCAGTAAGGATATTACGTAAAAGATTTCCCAGGTTATTTTGCTGAGTAAATTTACTTTCTCTCATTAAAACTTTTTTTAAAAGTCTAACAATGGATACATACTTAAATGCCACATTACACAACTACAGTATTGTTAAATAAAGCAGCCCAGTATAGTTGTAAACATTTTAAATGTAGTAAACAAAACTTGGCATGTCTTTTCTCCCCAAAACTTGCCATCACAACGCTCTTTCCACAAATAATTATACTTCCTGGAAAAGTTTTCAAGTATATTTTAGTCTATTTAAAAAAATACACTGAAATATGTGAAAAGATTTAGTCGTGGCAATTTCACTGAAGCTTTTATTGCCTCTGTTGGTAATATGACAGGGATTGTAAGAAACACAATTGAACTTACAGAGATATGCAGATGATATTCACTAAAGATAATCTTGATCTCAAGTATTTTTATAGGTGGGCATTTCTAATTTTATACATTTTACTATTTAAAAAGCATTACATTTTAAAATGTGTACCTGTTTTGACATTTGGCAAAAAGGAAACTGTACCTGTGGTTCAGTTCAAAACAAAGAATCAACATGGGGAGTTTACCAGAATGAAGACTGAAACACTTATGAATTAAAGCAATTCAAGTTGTGTGTATGTGTTTCTCTCTGTCAATCTCTATCACACAGACTCTCTCTCTCTCTCTTACACACATACACGTAGACATATGTAAGCATTTTTAGTACAAATATTCCCTGTAACCAGACATTTATCTTCAGAACAATCACACCACATTAAGTCAGTCTTCTCTTTTCAGCCCTAGTAAAAGTTTTGTTTAATTCTACGATGCCATCATAGTGAACAACCTTAACTTTTATGCTACATAATTATATTCAAAGCTTTATGTACTTTTGTTTATAATTACACAGTAATTATAAATGTTTAGTACCAAACTGATGACAAACACTATTTTGTTGAAAAGATTTTGCATTTAAAAGGAAAAATCTGTAAAACCCAAGGCACTAGGCCATGAACGAATATCAGACTTTTACAGGAAACAATTTATATTGGGGGAAAAAAAAAAGCTAATGAGATCTCATTTCAAAACACAGCATACTTGAATTAATTCAATCTGAAAACAATACCATAACTCAAAATCTTCAAGACAGGAAACAAAACAGTACATATATATATATATATATATATATCTTTTAAAATTTTTTTCATAATTGAAGTTCCTCTTTATATTTACAAAAATGAAATCAGGAAATACTGAAAGCAGCAGGATTCTTCTTCTTTTTTCTTTTTCTTTTAATAACCAATTCCAGTAGCCTAAATAGAATATTTTTTCTTTTGGTAGAATTGCATTCTTAAAGTTATGATTGGAATATTAATATAATATCTATGAAAAAAGCTTTCTAGTTAATTTCAAAATCATGTAAATAAAAAGCAGTTTTAATATGTCATTGTTTTGTAAAATCATTTCCACATTTGCATAAAATGTACTGCTATTCTGAAGTACATTCCTCTGTTAATGCCAACCCGAGACCTTAGAGAGTACCTGGACCAGCAAAATCGATTCCTGTTAAGGACCACAGTCATCCAACATATGAAGCATTATATTTTTGACCTGCCTTATGGAAATGTTTAAGAAAGCAATAAACCTTTCTTCACATGTCAGTAAGTGAACAGTGAAATGAGCATTTTCAGCATGAAAGCAGTTCACGGGTCTTGTAATGAAAAAAATACATACAAGATTGCATTCTGCTTTGATGAGAAAACTGAGCTAATTTGAGTGAAACAAAAACAGTAAAGAGACTAAATAATTTACAAAAATAGAAGCCAGATTAGTATTTTGCATCAAGTGTATGCTTGTTTGAAAATCTTTGCTCCTGAAGTAAATATTTGGCAACCACAGTGATTAGCAGTTAAAGCAATTTCAACAAAATAAGAAGTCATCAAAAATGGACTATTTGTCTGAAAGAGCAGTACCTATATTATAAAGATTGAACTTCATGGCTCATCACAACCATTTTCAAAATTTAATTCCTACTATCTTCTTATAAATTAAGAGAATTTCATTGTTTTCCATAGTGCGATGACCAAAAAAAAAAAAAGTAAAAACAAAAATAAACCCTCATGCCTAAATTTAGAATATTGTATTGTGTAGCAATCAAAACATTCAAAACAAATAAAATGGTTTAACTTATTCGACAGGCAAAAGCATTTCAAAACCATAATGAAATCCAATTATGTAGTGCATAATGTAGACAGGAGTGGAATCTAACATTATGCAGATATTTTCTAAATAAAAGCTCCCTGTAGGACAACTATATATAAATATGGGTAGTGCAGACTAGTTCTGTGGAACCTTTTTGAAATTGAGAGTCTGAAACACAATACATTTTTCAGGTAGGCACCAAGTTACCCTAAAATTTTTTCACGTTGGTTATTTTGACTTTTTTTTTCATCAGATACTCTACTCACGTCAACAATACATGTGATTTGCCAAGAAAAAAAAAAAATCCCACCAAACCAAAACACCATTCCAGATCCGGTACACTTAAATAGATCACTCTCATTGGAAGTGCTATCAGCGTAGTCTTTGCAACTAGCCCAAAGCATATATTTAAGAAGTTTTTATAAATTGTTTGTGATGTTCACGTTTAATTCTTATGTCAACTGTTTTCTGATGAAGACAGCATTGTGCTTTATGCAAGAATGGAAACCTCAAAATAATCACCATAAAGCTTCTAAGACTTATGGAAGAATAAACTAGGATGGTCCACAGATATAAGATGAAATCCACAATGTTGGAATTATAAATGTTTAGAGCGGCCCAGACTAGAAGACAAGCCCAAACCACCATTAGAAGAATGAAATACGATATGGTCCAAGATGTATCCTTAAAGTTTTGTCTCAACCCTCAGTCTGAATTGTGAGGATTGATCTTCAGTTCAGTCCAGCCAGCAGAAATTGACTGTGCAATTTTCTGTTGTATTTATTGTACAGACTATGTACATTCTAGAAGGTTCCTTTAGTGCTACACTGTTGTACTTTTTGTCCCAGCAATTTGAGGGCGTGCAAATTCCACAAAGTCATCAATAAGAACAGGCCATGCTCCTAGATAAAAGAAAAAAATACAGAAGAAAGAGAAAAAAGAAAAACAGAAATAAGGCCAACATTTTAATAGAATCCTTTTTTTAATATTGTCTTCATAAGAGTTAAAGTACATCATTCTCAAAGTGCACATATAAGAATAACATCTATTGGATGTTGGGCAGGGGGAGGGGGAGGGGGGAGGAGGGAGGAGGGGACGGGTATTTGCATACACAAAGAGTGCAATGCGCACCACCCGAAAGATGGACATATTTGAAACTCGGACTTGGGGGGGGGGCGCAAGGGCAACATACGTAACCTAAACATCTGTACCCCCATAATATGCTGGGGGGAAAAAAAAAAAGTACATCATTCTCATCTATTCCCACTGATAAGTTTTTGAAAACACAAGCTTTTGAAGTTTCTACCCAAAATATTCCTTGTATTCTCTCAGATCTATTATTCCAGCAATTTCTTGAGCAATAAAAATAACTCTTTTGGTAATCAATATTACTATGGTTTTTTGAAAACAAATGAAGTCAGGCAATGGAAGTAATCTGGTCAAAACTGGCAGCCTAAGGAATGGCTGTGATATGATGGCATACTGCCGGTGCTGAAAGCATAGTAGGAGAAACAAGTTTTCAGGCATTTTGTCCCAATCTTGCAAAGGAAATTAACAGGAAGTGTCAAATTCCATCCTATTTTAATAAATTACTAAAAGATATAAACTTGCATATATGTATGTCTATACACATTCACATGCCAATCTCCAAATAACAAAGGTCTCCAATTTTGTGTAATACCTAACGGAAAGCACAATTATCAGACATATGCAGACATTTCTCACTTTTAAGAGAAGACTGTAAATGACAATTTAAAAAAAGAGAAGAAATAACATCATCCCTGATTAGCTTAGATGGTTCCAGGACACTTTTAAAGAGGCCAAGGTCATAGAAGGTCTTTCAAAGAATACCTACATCTATTCAATAATCTCAAAAATGCATCCTGCTAGTTCTCCAAGGGGACTAAGGAAGTATGTGTGAAGAAATCAGTGTGAATCACTGCCACTTATAGAAAACAAAAGTCCATGTCCTGGTAGTGGATGGTAATACCATCTTTATTTATACATTAAGAAACAGCAGGAAAGTATTCAATCTGAATATTGAATGCTGATAATACTACACTAGGCAGCTGAAGTATATTTCAAATTAGTCACTGAACTTAAGAAGTTTACAATCAAGCTTATACACAAGACTAACAGATAACAATAAAAAATACATACAAGTAAGTATAAAAGTACATCAAGAAGAGAACAGGTTCCTAAAGTAAACTGAAAATCTAAAACATGGATGAAAATTACACATGCCTTTCTAAAGACATGAATACTAAGTTAGAACTGAAAGAAACAGAATAATATAGATGGGTAAACAGGATGAAGGTATTTCATACATTCATGAGAGTATAAATAAAAGCTCAGAAGAGGGGAATCCAACTCCAAGGAAAATGGAAGTGCATAAGAAGTTTAAGAGACTGTGATAAAAAGAGGTAAGAAGGCAGGTTAAAAAAAAAAAACTAATAGGGAAAAAATTTTCATTACCTTCTTCATCATAATTAGACATGTCATCTGCAATCATCGTACTGAAGTCTAAAAGAAGATTCCAAGTATCTTTCGGTATTGATCGTTTATGATGTTCCTATTAAATTAAAATAAAAAAAACAAAAAACATCCAAATCACTAAAAAGAGCTGGAAAAAACCAGTTCAGACAATACAAGAATGCAAAACAAGTATAAAAAATTCTGGTAACCAAAGTTCTTATTCTATGTCCATTACATGCTCTGAGATGAGTTAGTCATGCTCTAAAATATGTTCATTTATCTTTAAACACTGCAGAATTTTACAGAAAACATACAAAACTACAGAAAATGTGAACTTACCAACAAAAATTTATTCCATAAGTCTAAGAATTTAAATCTTCCATTAAGCACTAAATTCCAGTAGGCAATGGCCATTTCTAGATCTGTAATATTAAAAATAATGTATTTCAATGCTATGAATATTTGTCCCTGCAAAAAAAAAGGTAAGATCAAAGACTTAAAAAAAAACAAAAAAAAAGCTTGTATCTTGAATACTTATATAATTTCCTATAGAGATAAGTCCAAGGTTTGTACACTGCCTCCTGTCAATAACCAGGGCCTCATGGCAAAAATGATACCAGTTATTTCACAGGAGTATTCTGTGGTTTAAATTAGACAATGTAGTTAAGCATACTATTTCACAAGTATTCAAATGTTAGTTAACGGACATGAGGGTTTCTTACCCATGGCACTTCTTTACATTGTGGGCCAGATAATTCTTTGTTGTAGGGGGCTGTCTTGTGCACTGTAGGAAATTTAGCAGCATCCCCAGCTTCTACCCACTAGATGCCAAGAGCAGCTTCACTCCACCCCGAGTGGTGACAATCAAAAATATCTCAAGATATTGCCAAAGGTCACATGGGGGGCAAAATGTGCCCCCAGTTGAGAATCCCTGATGGACACCTATAGGTCGGAATGCAAAGGATTGCTACTCACAATCCTACTAATCTTACACTCTAAAGCTGTTGACTGGTCCTACCACAAGGAGAACATTAAGACTATTGATTTTAAAATTAATAATAAACTAAGATTTTTAAGTTTGTCAAAAACAACAAAAATTGCTTTTTAATTAGGAATGGAGCAGAAAAGGGTAAAGATCAATACTGCCACATGACAAAGAACTATACCTATCATATGACAGTGAGGAAGAACTATGTCTATGATCTCTTCAAAGGAATTAAAGTCATTAAGAAAGTATCTAGTTTTCA
This sequence comes from Propithecus coquereli, assembly GCF_000956105.1. Classification (NCBI taxonomy): domain Eukaryota; kingdom Metazoa; phylum Chordata; class Mammalia; order Primates; family Indriidae; genus Propithecus; species Propithecus coquereli. Next base: position 20,404,093 of record NW_012133858.1, on the reverse strand, counting down.
CGAGTGAATTTACATCTCCAGGACAAGAAAAATGATATCCCAAGTAACTTAAAAGTCCTTTTAGTGAGATCTCAAAACTACTCTCATTAATCTGAGGAATCATGAGACCAGAAAAGACAAAGTTGGGCAAGTGCTGCCCCAATTTTTAAAACCAACAAAAAAGAGCAAACTTGATGTTTATTCACTGTCAAAAACAGGATGATTTGTAAGAAATCAATTAAAAGTCACAACGTCTAGGAACCTGCAAAATTGGACCTTAACTTCTTCAAAGATAGGAAGTACATATCCCCAGACTAGCAGACTGAAACACACAGCAGGCATTCAGAAACTGAGTGAACAACTTCCTATGGTTTCACATACAAACATACTTACCTTCCAATCCATCATCACCATCTTCCTTCAAACTCAATGGAAAAGGTGCCTCTCCTTTCTTGTATCCAAAGACAAGCCCCTTATACCTCTATTCTGAATCTAGCATCATCCTGCCTCTTTAAGGAACCTTATCTATCAATTAACTTTCCCCTCTCGACATCTAAAACTTTGCCTTGTCCTCTAGTTTTTAGAACTCCATGAAGAAACATGCTCAGGTTATCATTTTTATTTTGAAAATCTTTCTTGGATCTGTTATCGCCTTTATTAGCTACCCTCTTTCTCCTTTCCTTCACAGATGATCTTGAAATCTAGCACATGCAATCTTCTACTTTTATACGTAATTTGTTCCTGAAAACATGTCTGGAAGTCAAATTCAGATTCCCATGTTTTAAGAGAACTAAAAAATATCTGACACCAATTCCTAATGGCACTTCCTTTTTAGTCTTTGCAGTCTTTAAAGCTCTATACCCAACAGCCCTTCTGGGTTGTTTAATTCTGTTCTTTTCTTTACCAGCTCAACATACAATTGTCTGGGTAAGTGCAGTAAATGTTCAACTGAGACTAAAGATTTGTTATTAGCAAGCCTAATTCACTACACTTCAAATGCATTAAATTTATGAGAACTAAACTTTACTAGCGTTAGCATTTTTCCCCTTTCAACTAATTTTTATAAAATAAGGGTGACAATCAATGAATATTTAAATAACTACAAACCATGAGACACCTATAAATGCCCATTTGTCAGCTGATACACTAAAATAAGAATCTGACAAGAGTGTACATGTATGGTGTTTGAAAGTTCAGGTTGTATAGTAAAAGAAGAGAACTTCTTATATTCTACATTCATTGTCCCTTTTCCTAACCTCTGACATGCTCTAATCCTATTAACCAGTGTCCACCTCTGTCACTTAACTCTACTGAAATTAATCTCTGAAGGGTCGCCAGTCCCTTCTGGTTGCCAAATAATTACTTTTATGTCCTTAATTTATTTCGCTTTCTGCCACATTGGACAGAACTGAGCACACTTCTTGGATGGAACTGTCGTTTCCTTTTGCTTCAATGACAGCACTCTACTGACTGTCCTCTGTCCTGTCTAGGCATCCCATTCTCTTTTACTGGCTCCTCTTTCTCCATTCATCCATTAAATGTTGGTGTTCTGTAAGAGCGTATGTCAACAATAACCATTTCTCCTATTTCCCTCGGATTTTCACACCTATACCATTTTTCATGTTATGTGTTGAACCGCCTCTAACAACTCCTAAAACTGAAACCTATCTCTATATTCCAAATTCAAATATCTAATTGCCTAAGGACATCTTCAACTGGGTAACCATAAATAACTCAGACTCAGCAGGGCTCAAACTGAAATTCATTATCATACCTGTACAGACCTGCTATTTCTTCTCTCTCTCTCTCAATATAGTGTTTCTCAATGAAATGATTTCTCATTGTGAGGAACTGTCCTACACACTAATTATAGGACATTTAGTATCTCCCTAATGCCAGCAGAAACCCTCGGTTATTATGACAAACAAAAAACAACCCCACAGGCTCCTAAAGGTGTTGAGAATCGCTGGGGAAGACTCCTTCTCTTCCTCATCATATAAATCCATCAAAGCACCTTTTGAATCTATCTCTTCTCCATCCTCACTGGTAGGCCTATGTTAGGGTACTCTTCACTTATGGCTAAATCACTGGAACAGTTCCGTAACCAGTCTCTCTTCTTCTAGTCCTGCCTCCACTCCTTTTAAAGGACCACAGTGCTTTGAGATGGACCTTTCAGGCATGAATCTGAATTTTATTTCCATGTTAAAATTCTTCAATGATTTCCTATTGCCTTTAGATAAAATCTATACTTCATCGAATGAATTCACTTGCAGTTCCTCAAAGGTGTGATATTCTCTGACGTCTGAGCAACTGAACATGTTAATCCCTCCACCTGGAATGGCTTCTTTTTATTTTTGGCCTTGAAAATGTACATTCATTCTTCAAGGCTCAAAAACTATAACCTTTTTGAATATATCACAAATTCCCACAGACAGACTTAAGATGCTCCTGACTCCAAGCTCTTAAAGTGGTCAATAAATGTTTTTGAACAAAAAAGGAAGACACAAGAAGATTAATAAGTTAAAACTAAGAGTTGAAATATATAAGATTAAATTATACAAGGATAAAATGTTAATTGCCACAGATATAGAAAAAAATGGCCCTTTAGAAAGAAGTAAGCAATGGAGAGAACAGCATAGCTAGATACAGAGGCAATTTAAAATAGTAGTTTAGAGCATAAATTTTAATCTCTTAAAACCCAACTCTACCATTAGTTAAATGACCTTGGGCAACTGATTCAGTTTAAAATGAAGATAACAACAGTACCTAATCTTACTGGGTTCTTGTAAAGATTAAATGAGTTTATACACATAAAGTATTTACAATAGTAACTGGTAAATTAATGTATGAGTCTTTACTATTACTATTATTCCTTTTTAATAATTTTTAAAATTATTATTTTAGATTTTGAAGTAGTGTTGGAAAAAAGAGCAAATTCAGTGACAAGGTAACAAGAACAGTTAGAATAAAGGGACGGGAAATGCAGAAAAGAGACAAGCAAGTCCTATGAACAGCACTGACTAAAACTGATATTCTTGCAGAATGAATTCTTAAGCCCTTGTAGTAAAATTTAAAATGCAAACAGAGATACTCCCAATGTCATTTTTTCAAACAGAGTCAACAAGGGCAATGTGGGATTTCATAAAAGATAATCAGTTGAATGCAGGATGAACATGAAAATGAGCTGAGTCCCAAACACAGCCTCTAAGGGAAACAAAATGTTACCAACTCACTAGGGAGGATGAAATGGTGATTAAAAATTCTATTCCTAATGTCTTAATTTATTTAGACGTACCTACAGTTAGCACAACATAATATAACAAAAAGAATACAGAATGCGGGGTCATAAGACCTGAGGTTTAGTCCTAGTTCCACTTACTCTAAAGTTATGTAACCTTACTAATAATAAGTCAGTCTCTCTGGCTGAGTTTTCTCATCTACATGATGGAAAAGATAACATGTTTTTTACTTAGCTCAAAGGATTGTTACAAGAACCAAATGAGATTATACAGATAAAAATGCTCTTTAAAATATTATAAAATTATTTCTAAATATTAAAGTAAATGTTTAAAAAACAATGTTAAAATCTTTTAAATCAACTGTACAGGTATAAGATTCTAGGTGAACCACGGTTCATACAAAAATGACCTACAGATTTTAGTCTAACAAAAGTTCAGTATGGTCCTAAAAATGTCATGACTGCTAAAGAACACATATAATCTTTGATCAAATTAATAGAATTAATAGTCTCACAAAAAATAACAGACGCATTGTGCTCTACATTAAACAGTTTCCTTCCAGAATAGTGTTCAAATTTAAGGGCTCTATTTTGAAAGAAACTGAGAAATTGGAAATGTGTTTGTAGGAAAAGTAACAGGAATGACACACGTCTCTTCAAATGAAGAGCAGTTAAAATAATTGGAATACTGGCCTGGAAAAAAAGGACAAAGGTGAGTGCTAGTGATCTTTAAAATGGTTAAGACTGTCTCTGTGTTGCACTGGAAGACAAATAAGAGCAATGGGATAAGTAATAAAGACAGAGACATCATCTTAATGAGGGAGAACTGTGCAATAACAAGAATGTCCTGTGACAAGAATGGACAACTTCCCAAAACAATGTGTGTACAGTCCCTGCATATTCAAAAGTATCACAGAAGCTAAATAAGCATCAGTAAGGATGCTATTTTGGGTAAGTTAGATTTTACACAGGACTTATGAAATCTTCAAATTTAAGATTCAGGTAACTATCAGATGGCAGGTGACTACCAGAAGCAGATAATGGTATAGGAAGCACCCTATCGTGGTATCACAAGAAATAAGGTTATAGAAAGTGAAAAAAAAAATGGAAAACACCAGTTCTCGTTATAACTAGCATAGCAATTTTATAAACAAACCACAGTGTTGTCACTGTCACTCTTTGCCAATTTGTTTTGGGTCTCACCTCTTCTCCAATGATCTTCTAATCCCTCTCTGCCAAATCTTGTAATTTAAGAGCCCTGTGAACCCTTAGAAAGACTGTCAAGAAAACTTTCTTTTTAATTAAGCTCTTCAACTAAGCAAGTCATTAAATTTCCTGATATCTAACACCAATGCAAAACAAAAAGAGAAACTATGGTTTGTCTTTTTTTTTTAAATTAATAAAACTTTTTTAGTTTTAGGTTTATGAAAAAATTGAGCAGAAGGTAGAGAGGTTCCCATATACCCTTTTCTTTCACTCCTCCCCACTAAGTTTCCACTATTTTTAACATCTTGCTTTAGTGTAGTACATTTTTTATCATTGCAGAATTAATATGGATACATTATTATTAACTAAAGTCTACATTCTTTGTTACAGAGTTTACTCTTTGTACTGACATTGAATGGTTTGGGAAGTTTTAAAATAATTTTCTCACTGTGGTTAAATACACATAACATAAAATGTATCATCTTAACCTTTTTAAGTGTGCAGTTCAGCAATGCTACATATCTCACATTGTTGCACAACCAATCTCCAGAATTCTCACTATCTTGCAAAACAAAAACTCTATACCCGTTAAATATTAACATTTTTCTTATGCACAATATTAGATAATAAATGATTTTAAATCTAACGCTTTCACATAACCTTTTTCTCAATTTTTCCCTGTAATCCAAAATTCCAATTTACCATATTAATATATCCAATAGCTACAAAAATTTAATTTTGCTCTATTTTTACTATATATAATAAAAAGTAAGATTCAATATCCAAACTATATATTCACCCAAAACACCATTCATTTTGTGCTCCTGTAAAGGGTAGGGATATAACTAAGAAACAGGTTAAGTCCTTTAAATCAACATTAGACATTCACAACATTATGTTTTATCTTATCGAAATATTGTGCTACATTTCTAAATACCACAAAATAATCCTTCTAATGTATACATGTAAATTCAAAGACTTTTAACAGATTTTTATGTGTGGGAAGGAAAGAAGAAACTAGAAAATACAGCCCAGTTAACTGGTGGCCACAGATAAACTAACTGTAAGTATCCCAGCTTCTTTTCCCTGAAAATACAGTTGGAAAGGAGGCTTCATTATTTAGATTTTTGATTTACAAATATTTTGTAAATCTTTAATCAATTCAGTCACGTTTAGCTTCTCTTTAGGCCAATACTCCATTACAAATGTACATTTATTCCTTCCTCTCTAGCTTTCAATCACTTACTTGTTCTAATCCTTATTCTTATCTGTATATCAATGCTTTTGCTCCCCTCTCTAATCTAAAATATAAAGAAGGATTAGTACAAGAGGTCCCTATTACCCTCTCCAACTACTACATCTTCAAAAAAAAAACAGAAAAACTAACTTTCTATCATTGGGCAAGTTATTTAACCTTCCTGTGCCTAAGCTTCCTCATCTGCAAATTAAGGATAAAAAAGAGCTTGTACTCTATTATAGTGTATTTGGCACACACAGGTAGTAAATTATTGAATGAAAGAATAAATAACTCATAAAATTAGTAAACATTTCAATGGGGTGGTGCTATGGTTTGGACATGGTTTGTTTGTCCCTACCAAGACTCACGTTGAAATTTCATCCCCCGTGTGGCAGTGTTGGGAGGTGGGGCCAGTGGGAGGTGACTGAATCACTGGGCAGATGCCTCATGAACCGCTTGGTGCCACGCTTGTTCTTGCAGCAGTGTGTTCTCACCAGTGGAAATGGATTAGTTCCCGAGAGAGTGCACTGCCATAAAGCAGGGTTTCTCCCCCTATTTGGTCTCTCTCTTCACCTTTGCCCACTTCCCCTTTGACCTTCTCCACTGTGTCATCACGTAGCATAAAAGCCCTCGCCAGAAGCCAGGGCCATGCCTTTGAACTTCCTAGCCTGTGGAACCATGAGTTAAATAAATCTCTTTTCTTGATAAAATTACTCAGTCTCAGGTTACAGTAACACCAACATGCACTAAAAGATAGGCAATGTATGTAAAGCGCAGTACTTAGCACATTGCCAGGCACACTAAAAGCTCACATTAAATGGAAGTTACCACAATCATCAAAATCTTCAGTAGGTCCTCATTTACCACAAATTCCAACTTCAACTTTTCTGTCTCATTTTCAAAAGAAGGCTGTGGTTATTTAGCCTTTTGTGTCTCATCAATTTAACCTCCAAATAAGCATTCTCACTAAAAATCAAATCACTGTCTTCTCTCTTCCACAAAGAAGCTAAGCTTATTCCTGAGGTTTTAGATCTTCATTCCTAACTATCTTCTCACTGAAACACTTTTTATCATCCCTTGCTGAACCAAATACCAAATCCTTTAGTTTATACCCTACCTTGCCGGGGAAGCATTTACCAAACACTCCTGCTTTTACTCATTTCTCCTTTTCTCTAAAACCCCTACACACATTTATTACTTTGTATTATCTACTAGCACTATCAATCTTTTTAGGTAACTTGTAAATTACACTGTATTTTTTATTTCCATATCCCCTACCTGTCCCAAAAGTAAATGGGTGAATATCACATTTAGTATAAATTGATTGAGCTTAAACTGTTAACAGCAGTTAAACTTATGGATAATAAGATTATGAATGATAATCCTTTATTTTTTCATCCTTCTCTAAAGTTTTCAAATAAATCATAACCAAAAAAATTAATTTATCTGGCATTCTATGACTCAGAAATCTTATAATACTATTTTTATAGATCCTAAGATCCTAAAATATCTTCTGGATCATGAATGGATAAATGAATGAATGAATGCATAGATAAATGTCAGTGGAATTTTAACAAGTATTTATTTCCTGTGTTATAGTTTTTATTTAAAGAAAAAAATCAGTAGTTCACATATGATACCCAGGGTAACCCTATTATTCAACGTGCATGGTATTTTCTGATTAAAAGTTCATTGTTTCTTTTTATTTTTCAGTAATTGGTATTTTCGTGATGACCTGTGCTCAAAACACATAATTTTCTATTACAAAAGTGACACTGTCAATGTATGTGAATATATTTGAAACACCAAATATAATTTTTTAAAAATTCTTACCTAATCCTTTTTGTCCTGGATTCTTTGCAAAATTAAAAGTAAACTGGTAAAAATCCTTAAATCGTCCTGGTTCTTTCAATTCTTGTTCCATCTTGGGTATCTGGGCCTTTAGTTTTTCTATGCTGTCACATCTACATTATAAAATTAAGTTTATAAAAGATTAACTTTTTCACTATGAATTAAGAACTTAACTTATTTATTCCTATGAGGGCTTATATTTATTTCCTAGAACTTCTCTTTTAAAAATAAGATAGCTGGAATTCCATCCTATATAACTGTAAATAAGTATTGGGTTAGCTGGGGGAAGAGGAGGTCTGGAGTGATTAAATGATATAAAAAATTACTATTTTTAAAAGAAATGGGCTATTACTTTTAATTACATAATTCACTGGACTATCAACGCACTGACTAGAAGTCAGCTTCAGTGAATGGATAAGTATATATAGTAATCAGCATAACAATCAACAACTTAAACTGTATTAGACAATGCTGACACAGTAATTAATCACGTTCAGTTTCTAAATTAACTGAAAGGATGGTCTCTAGCTTAGGTTAGGAAGCATTTCTTGAAAACTTACTTCTTGTTATACACAAAGTACAATAATAAATATTAGCTGAACACCCTACCACCTCCAACTGAATTATCTCAAATCAATATTAAGCTTTTTCTAAACGTGCAAAACACTCAACCTTCAAAGAGTTGAAAAGGTCCAAGTACTAAGATTTACTTTCCTCATAATAGCCTTAAGGTAGAAATATTCTACTTCTTAAAGATTCCACAAACAAATCAATCCACTTTTTCCCCCTTCTAATCGTTTTTGCTTTGATTTTCCTTCTATATCCTTTGTAACACCTTCCAGATCATTAGTTTATAAACTAAAATTTTGATTTGAAAGTTCATTATATATGAATTCAGTTTCAAATTAAAAAGAAAAAGCAAAATATGTTTCCTTAAATTCTAATGAAACCTTTCCTAGCATAGAAAATTCCAACAAGTTCAGGATGGGGCTGGCTTTGGCTGTAGGACACAGTGTCCAGGCCAATTAATTTATTGCCTCTCAGCTTTAAACCCACCCTTCTTTCTTTGTCCTACTTTGTGATATTGGACTATAAACTGTGAGACTTCATTTTTCTTGCCAGTTGGCTCAACTTTAGACTCTACCAAGAGTGGGCAATAAAAGGCTGGCAGAGAAAGAGGGACTTTTCTTACCCTAGTTTGTCTTCTGCACAGGGCAAGGGTTTCAGCGCGCAGGGAGGTCGCACCACTGTCCACCAGCAGTGGCGACTCTCACAGCCCTGCCGCAAGTGGCCTCCAGCTAGTTCTAATTCCACCAGAGTGGAAGCATCACATCACACCCTCTCCCCCAAGGTCTGAATCTCAGCCTTATGGGGACCTATCAAGTTTCTAAATTTCTTCCTTGTTTGTTCACTTCACTACATCCCAGGGGTGGTGGGGATGCAGAGTGGTGGTGCAGAGCTTCCTGCAACTGCTACCTCTCTTATACCTTAGAGTTTTCTTTTACCCCTTTTACAGAGTAAAGCAAGTCTTTAAATTTTCCCTGTTCAAATTACTGGTGTGGTTTTTATGACTGGACCGTGACTGATTACAATGTCCCTCAGGCTCAAGAATCAGAATGCCTGCATCAAAATCCTGACTCTCATACTACCTAATTCTATAATTTCTCTCTACCTCAGTTTCCTCACCTCTAAAATGGGGATATAAACACCACTACTCTCATAAAGTTGTTGTGAAGAGGTAGGTGGAGTACTCAGCACAGTTAACTGAAATAAAATAATGTTCAATAAATGTTAGCTATTATTATTCAACAGTGGCTCACTAAAAACAGAAAGGGTAGCCTGTTATCCACTAATAGACTGAATACTTCTGCAGCCTCATTAAATACAGATATAGGTAAAACCTCTATCCACAACTTTTCAATCTATTTATCCAAAGACATTGAGCTAATCAGCTATCAAAGCATAAGTGAAATAAAGAGTTACTTCTAAGGTACCTCCTAGTTTTTAAAATAAGATTTTATAAATTCACAGTTCATAGCCTCACATTAGCAAAAAACTTGGTTATTTTACTTTTCCTTATTAAATATTAATGCATAATAATCTTAATACAAGTGAACTTCCTTTAGAAATAAACGATAAAAGTATAATACAAATAGAATAAGCTGCACTACCATACAGATAATTTGATAAACCCAGAAAATTGTATAACATGGAAAACAGCAAGTTAGCCCATTTCTATTTATACCAGTGTCTATGAGCCAGTAAATTTTTATATTTACATTTAAAAATTCATGACATATTTCAGTTCCACAGTAATTCTTGTAGTAATGTACCTAATTTCCTATTGTAATTATATACTTACCCTAATTCTGTCATGCCGTCCATGAACTCCTGTTTGGAGAACTCACACTGTGTTGCCGCTCTGAATTTCCATGCAATGATCAACACACTAATGCTGGCTGGATCGAGTGCCAGGTCATCACAGAATTGTTGTATACCATCTATTCCAATTTTATTTTCATCTTGAGGATCTTTAAAAATAACAATGCGATATTAAATTAGTGCCATACTTTACTATACTACATTCCTAAAACTGAAAAAGGTAATGCTTTATGTTCCATTTTCAATGACTTTTCAATCTATTTATTTAAGTAGGCATTCTAAATTAACAGTATTATATACAGCAATTCTTTTTGTTTGTCTTAAAGTTTATTTTACCACCGGACTCAATTCTTAAGAGTATTATAAAGACTATGAACTATGTAATTCAATCCTACTCTTAACAATATAAACATCTGCTAAAATTAAAGAAAAAAATCAATATTTACTTATCAGGCAAAATTTTAAATAATGACAAATACAAGGAGAAAAAGGCACTCATACACTGCTATCAAATATGATTTGCTAACACTTTTCTACAAGAAATCTGGCAATATCTCCAGCAGTAAAAAAATACGTACATCCTTTGACTTTGGAGCATGAGTTATACATAAAATACGATCCCATGTACATATACTTTTCTGCATAAACATAAAAGACACAGAAGGATCCACATCAGGCTATTAAATATCGGTTACTTAGGAGAATAAATAAGGAAAAGATGGAGAAACAATTAACCTTTTCTTTATTCACCTAGTATGTACTGTTTAACTTTTTTAAAGTATGTATTACTTTAGAATTCTTTAAAAATTTATTATGCAAGTTTTCTTAAAATCTGGTTCAACTGAGTTTTATAAAAATGAGAGAAGAAAAATTAGTTCCCATCCCTCATTCTCAAACTGGATAATGGAGGAGGAAAAAAGGAGGGGAAGAAAATAAAGAGGCCAAGAAGAAAATTTAGTGAAAAGAAAATAATTTCTCCTCTCAGATCTACTGAAATAATTCCAAGATATACAGAGTCCTATTGGACATACCTATCCAGTTTAAGTCCTATGCAGTATTTGATTTCTCATAAACCCATAACTTTGGAAAAACTGGTTCAAAAAATTTAAAGTCACAAGAAACACTCACCTTTGTATCTACTGTATAGTTGTTCTAACTTCTTCCTGTCCAGTGATCCTTTTACACTCTCTCGTATATAAAGTTCAGGATTTTGGAAAAAATTATCTGTTGCAACATCTAACTTCCAGTCATTTTGAGACAGACAACTTACTGCTGTTTTTTCACTAGATTGTGTGAAGATCATAAACTGACGAACTTTATCCTTCTGCGATGATTTCAACTTGTTCTATTAAAACCAGAAAATAAACTGAAACTCTATGTAAAAATCACATAAGACTAAGTAAATATTTCTACATGGCTGACTAAACGTTCTTAGTAATACTTTTTCCTCATAAAACATTAAAACATTTTAGCTTATTTTTGATCTATTATTAACCAGAAAAACAAACTTTTTAAAAAACTGAAACCCAAAATTTGGTATAGTTTTGGAAAAGAAACTAGGACAGAGGCAAAGGTAGCTCAACCACCCTGCATTTCTCGTAAAGCGGATCCTGGGAGCATGTATAAAGGCTCCAGAAAGGAAGTGCGGCTACTCTCGAAACCTTGACCAAGGACAGTCCGATGGTAGTGGGTTATCAGAACTTACTAATATCAGTGTCACTAAAGTTGGTATTCAACCCCCCACTGCTAAATTTGACTGGCTTTTAAAAAAAAAAACAAAAAACCTTGACCAAGCACAAAGCTCCAAGAGATATTATCCAGCCAATCAAATGACCCTGGGGAACAATGAGATTAACAGGTGTTTGTAGCAGCCCTAAAGCCCAATATAAAGTATACAAGGTGCCACTCTCCCCAATATCACCTACCTTGTTTTCTTACTATTTTTACCAAATGGGAGAAAGCAATAGAATATAAGTGTTCTACATTCCCCTGGTAGTGTTCAGGAACCAAGATAATTATCAATAGAATTTCCTCATATTTTCACTCAAATTGAAAGAAGTATCCTTCCTACTGAGGTAATTTTTAATAGGATTCTCCTGAAATCACCTCTTTTCCTTAGCCCCAAACTAACAGAGGCCCTTGTTCTTTCTAAACAGCCTTTGTACTGGAATATCCTCTTCTCACTTGCCCCATCTTGCCAAGGATTCATTTCTCATCTGACTGAACCCAAAGCAAAATAAGGCAGGGCAATTTTGCACTCCACTTTCTGCCAGTATGAAGGATCATACTCTCCCTCCTCTCCTACCCAAGCTGGTCTCCTGTGCAAATTCAGTCTTCCCATAGCTACTCTTTTCCGTCTCAAGCCCAATACCATCTCTCAGCAAAATACCTGGGTTTTTCTTGAGCTACTATTGTAAATGAAGGGGAGAAAAGTACTTGAGTAGGGCATTCATTAATAGATACAGTATTCTGTGGTTTAAGCAACACATCTGAGAACCCAGAATCTGTGTTCTGGCCCAAAGTGATAGATCATAAAACTCAACTCCCTGATTGGACAGATGAGAGAACAGACCAGAAGGTTAAGGCATTTGTTCAAAGATCACTCAGGTTATTAGTAGAAATGAGACAAGAACAGAGGCCTCACAAATCTGAGTCTCAGTAGTATTTTCTTAACCACACTTCTCGTACATATTTATAAAGCTTTTGAGATGTTCAAGAAAAAGACGACCAATGTTTCCACCTATCACAAAGTAAAAATAATACAATGTAGAGTCAAACATGAAAACCAACCCTATCTTTTGCAATATGGAAAATATTTATGCTCTGGAGTCTGATCTGTCAGCGATGCTCTTCACTCTGTAAATATGTTACATATGTTACCGTTAAGGATTACAGATTTACAGATTAAAATCTCAACCTCTGTTCTCCATTAAAATTGAGAAACTGTGAATTCACTAACCTTCTGCTATTTCACTATCCCATATCACTAAGTCATACATATCCCATTATACAACACCTCTCTCAAATGTCTAGGAGTCCTCCCTTTTGAAAATTATGTCCTCCATATTATTCAATGACAACAAAACTCACAATAAAATTAAATGCCAAGAAAGATTACTATTCTAATTTGATTTTCTGTTTAACTGAAAGTTAACAAGGAAACCATTTTGATTTCAACTTTTTTTTTTTGAGACAGAGTCTAGCTCTGTTGCCCTGGCTAGAGTAAGTGCCGTGGCGTTAGCCTAGCTCACAGCAACCTCAAACTCCTGGGCTCAAGTGATCCTTCTGCCTCAGCCTCCCAAGTAGCTAGGACTACAGGCATGCGCCATCATGCCCAGATACTAATTTTTTTCTTTATATATATTTTTAGTTGTCCAGATAATTTCTTTCTATTTTTAGTAGAGATGGGGTCTCGCTCTTGCTCAGGCTGGTCTCAAACTCCTGACCTTGAGTGATCCACCCACCTCAGCCTCCCAGAGTGCTAGGATTACAGGCGTGAGCCTCCGTGCCCGGCCTGATTTCAACTTTTTTACTGCTAATTATTTTAAAACGTACTATACTTTTCTCCCCTCAGCAATACAGTACACTAACATATGTTTTAAGCCTCCTTTAAGGAACAGTGAAGCATCAGATGGTCAATGTGATCATCAGTGACTACTGCACAATGTTGTAGAAAGTGTTGGTGATTAACCTGGAAGTATACCAACCACAGGCCACATCCTGGAAATTTAGGTTGGTGCAAAAGTAATTGCAGTTTTAGCATTGTTGACATTTGCTGTTTGATACTGGAATACATTCTTAAATAAATGTGGTTATGCTATACATCATTTTAATGCACATTTCTCACTTTATGTTTTTTTTGGCTAATGACTTATTACTTGCTGTTTATCTTATATTTATTTTAGACATGGAAATGATGTTAGACAAAAAGCAAATTCCAGCAATTTTCTTATTGGAGTTCAAAATGGGTCATAAAGCAGGGGAGACAACTCATGACATCAACAACGCACTTGGCCCAGGAACAGCTATCGAAGGTACAGTGCAGTGGTGGTTCAAGAAGTTCTGCAAAGGAGACGAGAGCCTTGAAGATGAGGAGTACGGTGGCCAGCCATCACAAGTTGACAACAACCAGTTGAAAGCAATCATCAAAACTGATCTTCTTAAAACTACACGAGAAGTTGCTGAAGAACTCAACATCAACCATTCTATGGTCACTTGCCATTTGAAGCAAATTGGAAAGGTGAAAAAGCTCGGTAAGTGGGTGCCTCATGGGCTGACTGAAAATCAAAAAAATCGTTGTTTTGAAGTGTCACCTTCTCTTATTGTACGCAACAACGAACTATTTGGGATTCTGATGTGCGATGAAAAGTGGATTTTATACAATAACCAGCTCAGTGGTTGGACCGAGAAACAGCTCCAAAGCACTTCCCAAAGCCAAACTTGCACCAAAAAAAGGTCACGGTCACTGTTTGGTGGTCTGCTGCTCATCTGATCCACTACAGTTTTCTGAATCCCGCCAAAACCATTACATCTGAGAAGTATGCTCAGCAAATTGATGCGATGCACTGAAAACTGCAACTCCTGCAGCCGGCAATGGTCAACAGAAAGGGCCCAATTCTCCACGACAACGTCCAATGGCACAACGCACAACTAACCCTTCAAAAGTTGAACAAATTGGGCTACGAAGTTTTGCCTCATCTGCCATGTTCACCTGACCTCTTGCCAACCGACTACCACTTCAAGCATCCTGACAACTTTTTGCAAGGAAAATGCTTCAACAACCAGCAGGATGCAGAAAATGCTTTCCAAAAGTTCATCGAATCCTTAAGCACAGGTTTTTACACTACAGGAATAAACAAACTTACTGCTTGTTGGCAAAAATATGTTGTTTGTAATGGTTTCTATTTTAATTAATAAAGATGTGTTTGAGCCTAGTTATAATGATTTAAAATTCATGGTCCAAAACTGCAATTACTCTTGCACCAACCTAATACTTTTAAAATTAAACCTGATATGGCCGGGCGCTGTGGCTCACGCCTGTAATCCTAGCACTCTGGGAGGCCGAGGCGGGCGGACTGTTTGAGCTCGGGAGTTCGAGACTAGCCTGAGCAAGAGCGAGACCCCGTCTCTACTAAAAATAGAAAGAAATTAATCGAACAACTAAAAATATATAGAAAAAATTAGCCAGGCATGGTGGCACATGCCTGTAGTCCCAGCTACTCGGGAGGCTGAGGCAGAAGGATCGCTTGAGCCAGGAGTTTGAGGTTGCTGTGAGCTAGGCTGACGCCATGGCACTCTAGCCCAGGCAACAGAGTGAAACTCTGTCTCAAAAAAAAAAAAAAATTAAACCTGATATAACTTTTTGGCATGACTTTCCCCCCATTCTCCTCTAAGTTGGAGATGGCAAAACAATCAGGTTTATTTGGGGTATTATCCTACAGTATTAAATCCAGTGCTCCATTCCCTGCAGTTTAATTGCCTTTGTTGAAGAGAGGAAGGAAAAAACACAGGAAAAAGTCACTTCTGTAAGCCAAAAAGAGCTGTTCGTTCTATTAATGACTTCCTGTCAGAAAGCAAGATAATAGAAAACTGGAGGAACAAAGATAAAAACTGTCTTACCCACACGAACTAATACCAAGAGTATATAAATGAATTATTTAATTCCGTGTCATATCTTATTTGAAAAATATGTACATGTAATAAATAATGTATATGTAAATGTAAACTACTTTAACTGGTTTAAGTATAAATTCCTAGCAGATGGGGCAGTACCAAATTATCTGAAGAAAAGGACTGTGGCTACCCATTTCCAACACCACAAAGGCTAATGAGTGATACCAGGCAAAGAACTGATAGTATGGATTCCTGCTAAGCCAAGTGGATACTGGCAACCCCATTCCTGCAAAGTCTGGTAAGCACCCTCCAATTCTTGTACTTATAATGCACTCTTACCATTTCTGTCAGCAGTCTGTGCCTAGCATAAATTTTAACACTTGCTTCCCTCCTAGGAAGGACATATTCAAATTCTGTAGCCTCAAAGGCTGTCCCAGAGTAAAGCTGGAGTGGATTATATATACCTGCCCAATTTAGGAGAGCTATAACCTTTCCTACCACTCCCTTTCCCAGGCCACATGGGTGCACCAGCCAAAGTGTTCTGATTTTGAGAGTATAGCACCAAAGATTTAAATTTTTATCAACTTAAGGAAGAGAAAAAGGATGACTAACCAGAGAAGAATTATTTTATAGGGAATGAGAGGGTGGATAGAAAACTGAGGTGGAAGAAAAAGCAGATGGATTTTTTCTCTATTTCTACTACAAACCCAGTGGGGATCTTCCCAAAAGAAAAAATATGTGACAGCTACAATGATTCAGCACTCAAACGTAATATATGCCATTTACTTTAATACTTATTGAAAAGGAGTGAACTCGAGTGGTCATTACATAAGATTAATGAATAGAATCTTTAGTACTCAAGACAGACGTTAAAACTAGATATTATCAAGTTTTCAAGGAAATTCAATAGTAGTAAGTATGTAAAATGTACACAACAGGGTATGTATAGATTATTTTTAATTCTAGGGGGAAAAAAGGATGATGGAGGGAAAAATATTATCTCTTGTAATAGAAAGCTAATTATATCAAAGATTAAAAGTTAAAAATACTATCATAATCTGAACAGTAACTTATTTGCTCCATTTATTTGCTCATCTTTCCAAAATAGCAAATGTCCAGGTTATCAACACATACTGTTTTATACTTAAATCTAGCACATTTGCATTGTTTCCATTCAAGAAATTTAAGAATCATATTTAAAGGAACAGCTGATCTGGAAAAAAAAAAATTCAAACATTTTAGATGTAGCCAAGCATCATATAGCCAAGTTACCATTGAACCTACATGGTCTACGGGGAATAAAAGAATGGGGCCTCAGAAAGGCTCTATAGTAAAAATTAATAATTATAATAAAGTTAAGAAAGTCTTCCCATTATCAGTGTTTCCCCAAGGAAAAACAATGAACATGGAAATGACTTTCTAGTCAACTAAGTCCTAACAATTTCAAAATAGAAATAATTTTAATGAGTGATACCTTTAAAAGCAAAAATTTAAGATCCATTTTATTATTTTTATTATCCTGAATTTTTACCTTCTCACCCGTAAGTTTCAACTTCAGTCAGAACTCCAGAAAGAAACAGACACTTAGGCCTTTATATTTTTAAAAGAATTTTCTAATTCAATTTTAGTTATCTCAGGATTTGCTGAATCTAGCTCATAAATGTCAATGTTTTAAAAATCAAAACAGGGAGCCAGGCACGGCAGGTCTATCCTGCAATCCCAGCTACTCAAGAGGCTGAGGCAGAAGCATCACTGGAGCCCAGGAGATCAAGGCTGCATGAGCTGTGATCATGCCACTGCATCCCAGCCTGGGCAACAGAGACCCCGTATAAAAAATAAACAAACAAATAAATAAAAATCAAAACACTTTAAGGATCACTCGTAATTCTCACTAAATGCTATGTTGATTGCCACACGATTGCCATATTAACAGTTTAACTTCATATGAAATTTAGAAGCTGGGCATAGTGGCTCATGCCTGTAATCCTAGCACTCTGGAGGCTGAAGCAAGAGGACTGCTTGAGGTAGGACTTTGAGATCAGCCTGGGCAACATGGCAAGACCCCATTTCTTTGAAAAGCAAAGCAAAGCAAATTTAGCTGGGTGTGGTGCAGCACACCTGTAGTCACAGCTACTCAGGAGGCTGAGGCAGGAGGATCACTTGAGCACAGGCATTCCAGGCTTCAGCGAGCTATGATTGTATGATCATGCCATTGTACTCCAGCCTGAGCAACAGAGCTAGACATGGTCTCTTAAAAAAACAAAAAAACAAACCTAGTTTTAGTCTGCAAAATCATACTTTCCATATATGACATACAGTATTCAGCAGATATAGCCAAATGTTACTAATATCCAAAATTACTCATCTACAAAAGGCCTTCCCATAGATTACAGATCCAAAATCAAAAGCGCAGGAAAAATCAATTCAACTAATGACTACCTACTCCTGGAAAAGACTTTCACCTAGGGGCAAAATCCTACCACAGGAAAGTCAGAATAGGAATCTAGGTAGGAATAGCTCTTCTATCTCTTCCTTTTACCTGCCCAGAGATGAAACACAATATGATTAATTAAGAGTGCAGAGTTTCAAACCAGACTGGCGGGATTTTAATCCCACTCGTGCCTCTCAATTGTTGTGTGACTTCCGGAAAATTACTTAATCTCTCTGAGCTTCAATTTCTTTATCTGTAAACAGAGTGTTGAGGTTACATGAATCAATTCAGGTTAAATTCTTAGAACTGTAACTAGCACATGGTAAGGACTCCTTGGAAGTGCATAAAGGAAGGAGAAATACTGCAGAGAAAAGAGTAAATTTATTTAAAAGGTAGTTTCCCCAGAAAATTCAGCAAATAAAAAAAATTTTAAAAAGGTAAAGAAAGAAAGAATAATATCCATAATCAGAAAAGATTTATTTGAGCTCCTTCTGTGTGCCAGGCACTGCACAAGGTATTTAATTATTAACAATTCTGCAAGGTGGTATCACTGATTCCATTTTACCAATGTGGAACCCAAGCTTCCAGCATGATTTATCTACTTATCCAAAAAGTAGCAGAGCCAGGAATGAAACCCTGGTGCCTGGCTTTAGGCACCAGTCTTTCCATTTATTTCATATTGTCCTCAAGTGAAAAGGAAAACAAAAATGGCAAAAGTGCAACCACTGAATATGTGTGTGTAGAGGGAGGAGAGGAAAGGTGAGCAATATTTCTTCACCTATTTTTATGGAAAAGTTTAGTTAAGTGGTTAATTCACCTTTCCCCTTACAAATGTAAACAATCTGCATTCTAGCTAAAAATTCCCCATTAAGCATTCCCTCATAATCTAATTAAAAGGCTAATTTAGGGATGAAACTTTTTAGGGTTTTTTTTTTAGGGGGGTGGTGAAAGAGAAGGAGATAGGTTATTTTTAAGACAAGTAGTACAACAGGAAGAAAAATGTGTTTATAGTCCCATCACAGTCTATTTTAAAAACAGAAGGCTACAATCTATAGCTTTGAACGTACAGAAGCAGAAAAATCACCAGACACTGAAAGTCAGGGTTTCCTTTTCCAATGAGAAGGTTTGAAACCCAGAGAAAATACAAACACATGTACAGGTTATGGGCAGAAAATATAAGGAAGTATGTACAATTTCAACTATTAAGCAAAACAAATAAACAAACCCCTCGAAGTATTTTTTTTTCTTTTTCAAGAAATGTGGTCTCACTCTGTTGCTTAAGGCAGGGGCATGATCACAGCTCACTGCAGCCTGGAACACCTAAGCTCAAGCAATCCTCCTGTCTTAGCCTCCTGAGTAGCTGCTACTACAGGCCTGCAGCACCATGCCTGGTCAATTTGGCTAATTTTTTAATTTTTTGGTAGAGACAGGGTCTATGTTGACCAGGCTGGTCTCAAAACTGCTGCCTCAAACCATCCTTCCACCCCCACCTCCCGAGTAGCTGGGATTACAGGTATAAACCACCACACTTAGCACCTACTCTTTTATAATCTGCAGTTTAAAATAATTACTTATGGATAACACTTACCATTCATTCTTAAATTTGCCACACTTTGAATAACACTTAAAATTAACTCTTCTTTAAGAGGTTGTACTATAGTAGTCACCCCTTATATGCCTGGGGTGGGGGAATCCGTTCCAAGATCCCCAATGGATGCCTGAAACTGCAGATACAATGTTTCTTCGATCTGATAACTGAGATGACTACTAAGTGACTAACAGGTAGATAAGTAAATAAGAGAGACAAAAGGAAGACCAGTGCACAATTTTAAACTTATGAATTGTTTATATCTGGAATTTTCCATGTAATATTTTCAGACTGAAGTTAATTGCAAGTAACTGAAACTGAGGAAAGTGAAACCATAGAAAACAGGGGACTACCATATTACTAAGCCAAAGGTTGAATAATATACATACTACGTAATTACTGTGCACAATGATATACAATGGCAATCTATCTAAAAAAAAAAATTTCAGGAAGTATACCTGTAAGATTCAAACTGATTTTGTAGATTTTTGTATAATTTTCCTCACAGGTTTTTAAAAAGTACTCCATTAATGAAAATTTAATGAATTTTCTCCTTGCCACCCCTCAGAAATATTATTCAAAATATGACTACCACTGTGAAATTTAATACATGTCTTGATTTTGGTTTAGAGATTGTTTTGACTATTAAAGTTATTTTTGCTAATTTCTGATTACCTATCATAATAGTATAGAAACAACCTCCTTAAAATACTTACATGAACCGTCATATTTCAATTGACTCTCCTAAACTTATTGCTTGAACTTCTAACAAGAAATCAAGATAGCTAATTTAAATTTGCTCTCCTCTCTCCATAAACATTTTTTCTAAAGTACTCTCAAAATACAAAAGATTACTAAGTCCAAAAACACACACCAAAGAATTAGTGAATTAAAAGAATTAAATTTTTTAAGTTCCATAGTTAACTTATAATGGCTAGCATTCAACAGCCACACAATATTTATTTCATAAAGAAAATAAATGATCCTTGAAAAATAAAATCTTTTAATTCTAATAGTGGTATTTACCCAAATCCTAAATCAGGAAAAATAAGAATCCTATGAATAATAAGCACTCCAAATGTTTATTAAAATGAAAATACCCTACTATAACAAAGGAATGGACCATGTACTTCAGCAACTTAGCTTTGTGTTCAGTGCTGAAGGACTGAAAAGTATAATTCAATAGAATTCTTTAGAAAAAAACTATTTAAAAGTAAATCTTTTAAAATTTTACAATGCAGGCAAGCAGCCTAATCACTTTCAGTGATTTAGTACTAATTATATAAAACAAATTCAACAAAGTGATCAAAGACTATTTTAACAACTTTTTTTCCTTCTGTTTTTGCTTTTTCTTAGATGGGGGGCATACACCTAAAGTGGCTAGGTAAAGTAGATAGTCAAGAGCTTGTTTCTGTCCACAGAGCAATTAAGCCCTATTTGGAAATTTCTCTTCATCAAATGTCATGGCAAATACTACCACAACCTGAACAGCACATACTGAAATTTAAAAGGGGCTATATTCCAGATTTTCCTTATGCTTGACCCAATCTATAAGATCATAATCAAAACAGCCACTTAAATAAACTCTGCTCTTTTAAAACTTAAAAAAAATCAACGCACTGAGTTTATGTTACTTCTAACTTTTTATTATATGCACCAAGAGTTTTAATTTTTCAATTACTTAATGTTTACTTCAAATCATTTGATTTAATACGGAAACAACTATGTCACTCACTATTCATTATGATAAGGAAGAAACTAGAGTGAAACTAATCAAAGATTCCACACCTGTACTGAAAGGGTGCTTGCTGGGTTTAAAAAAAAAGAAAAAGGGGAGGTGGGGAATAAAATATGGGACCAGGGACCAGGCTTCTAATCCCTGCTCTGCGGCATACTAGTGTCAAATCATTTAGAACTGCTAAGCCTCCATTCCCAGATATGTTAAAAGGAGGTAGTTATAATGCCTATTTCACAAGTAGAGATTAAATGATAGTTGTAAATTGACTGACTAGCACACAGTATGTTCTCAATAAATGTTAATTTCCTTTCTTTTTCCCCAAAGGCCCAGTTTTCTTCACAGTCATTAAACTACATACGAACCACTAGAACATATTCAACGATCTATAAAAGAGGTTTTGTTGTGTTTTTATTTACCCTAGTGTGGCTAGGTAAACTCAATGGTCAACAAGTTTTTATGAAACATTAGACAGTCATCTTAAACAGAATTCAAAACTCTATACACAGCAGCTGCACAGTAAAGAATGAGGGTTTTTATAATGGGGATCTTGTCATAAAAAAATGCTTTTAAAAATAACTATCTGTAAAATTGTGTTAGTACTGTATAATAATATGACACTATGGGGCAGAAGAAACAAGGTATATCATATCACTCAGAATCCCTCAGTGGCTTTCCACTTCTCTTGGAGTAAAAATCCAATGTCCTTACAATGCCCACTCACCCATGCCCAGGTCCACTCCTTACCACTTAGACCTCATCTGCTCCAACAACCCTCTACACGCACGCACACTGCTCCAGCCACACTGGTCTCACTATTCCACACTATTTCTCTTACCATATTTCTGCATGGCTTATTCCTTTATCCCCTAGTCTGTTCAAAATGCACCTCACCAGTGATGCAGACATCATTTTGCAACCCCACTTCCACCACACCCCAGCACTCCCACCATACCCCAACACTCAAAATTCTCTTCCCTCTGTTTTTGTCATAGCACTTGACACCTTCTAACATAGTAACAAGAAAATTATACACTATGTTTATTATTTGTCTCTCCCTACTAAAATGCAACCCTTACTAGAGCAGAGAATTTTGTCTGTTCAGTGATACATGTATCTCCCCAGTGCCAGAACAGTGTCTAACATACAGCGGACATGTAATAACTGTTGAAATCAATTAAAAGACCCCTTCAGTTTACTTGAGGATGTGCAAAAGAATGTGCAAAGAGTTCTGAAGAGACAACCTTGAACAGGCCTACATCCATTTGAATTTACAAATTCTGGTATTTGTTGAAAATATAATCTTAAATTTCAAAGTCTACACATTTTTAAAGCCATTAATTTTAATTTTGTTACTTAACATATTCATTAATAACACTTGGGGTTTCCTCTGTTTGAGTAATATAATTTCAAATATAATTGTCAATTATTTCTCTAGATTTCATATGAGTTAAAAGATTTCCATGTGCCACAAATACCGAGGGAAATGGTAGACCAGCAGAAAATAGTTTCAGTTCTGCAACAATCAATCTTGCAAACCTGAACCTCAAAACCTCCTTGATCCTCAATTTCTTCTGTAAAAGGGGTGAGGAGTAAATGAGATGATCTCTGAGGTCATTTCAGGTCTAAAAATTCTATGATGCTATGAGTCTATAAAAACCTACTGGAGGACAATCTGCACACTTCTCATACATTTAATAAAAGTCATCAGAATCATAAAATTTCTAAGCTGGATAAAACTTTACAAATCATCACATCCAATCCCATCATTTAACAATTAAGAAAATGGCCCAGAACTTTTGAATACGTTTTAAAAAGACTTTCAAAGGTAACAGAATATTGTCTAGTTTTGGATTCATTTTTGGTCTTGGTGTGTGGTAAGTCAATGAAACAATTTTTTTTCTTATACAAAATATTCCAGCTATCCCATCATTTAAGTTTGCCTTAGAATTGACACTTCATGTGCTCTAGAAATGGGCTGTACCACACATACCAAAAAACATTAGCCCAAAATTGTATCAAGAAACAATTATAAGATAAGATTATAATAAAATAACTATAAAATTCTTACAGCTTAACTTCCATTCGGGCCAATAGCTTCTAAACTAACAAGAGCATATCAAGACAATTCCTATGACATGAACTGAGTTCAGCCACAGAAAATGTTTTAAATTAATGATATCTTGTAACCACTGGTACAATTACATGAGTTATGGCTAAGTTCCAAAACTAGCTAATTTAATATTAACCAAAAGGATAGAAGCTTACAAACTCCACACAAGCTGAACTCCCCATGAACTGCTTGAATCCCGAATTCCTGAACAGGTTCTGAGCCTTATCAGGACCCTGGATTCTAGGGGATGCTGCTGATCTGGAGACTATCCTGAACAGCACACATTTCAGGGCTCTAGCTGAGTGTTTACCAGGGAATTACATTTCATTACTTCAAGCTTACTATACTCACCTAAATGCCAAGACTCTGGAAACTTTAGGCGTAGTATCTACTACCGTCTAAATACTTAAGAAATTAGAAACTGTTTAGATTCCCTGGTGGATCTTTGAACACTATAATATCAATCCAAACATTAACCTGTACTTACAGGAAAGTTTTCTTACAAATTCAAATTGTAACTGTCTATGGAACTTACCACAGAACATAAATCTTGAATATGTGGCATACTAAACCACATATCCATCCATGACACCAAAATGCTGCTAAGTTGGAGGCTGGGGCTAGACAAGTGTCATTAAGCAAAAATTAACTATTACTAAAAACAAAGATGCTGAGGCATTCCCCTGACACAAGCGCGTGCGCGCGCACACACACTCACGCCCTCCTCAAAGAGGCCTTTATGTTCCCCATAAGCAAAAGGACAACAATATCATTTCTACTATTCATACAGTAACCTGCATGGAATTCAACTCATGCTCAGGCTGTATAATGCCAAACATCACTTCTGAAAAACAAAGAGCTTCCAACAGAGTCAGGTACTTAATTACCAAAGTAAACAACTTGACTACAAGGGTCTTCAAGATTGGAGGACTTTTTTTCCCAAACAAAAAAGAGGGGAGTAACTTGACAAACTGTTTTTTTTTTTTAATCACAAATGGGCCTTAACTGCTATAATAAAGTAATTACTCCTCCCATCCCAAGCAAACAAAATAGGTGCTTAAAAGGTAGCAAGTCTGTGTTCCCTAATTTTATGAAAAGAGAACAGGTTGCACTTCCGTACCCTCCTCCCCCAAGCTCAGCAGTCTCCCATGTTTTCAGTACAGAGGTAAATATAACCTCCACCAACTGGCCAGTAAAACTCTCATTTTCCAAAAGCATGAGACGCATCGGGAGGTGATGGAGAAAGGGAAAGGGCTGATACCCTGCTCCAAGCAAAACTGCCCGGGAGACTTGAGGGGTGTCGGAGCCGGCAGCGGAGGAGAGAGAGGCGCGCCGGTAAAGTCTTTCCTTCTCCCGGCCGGGCGGAGAGGGAAGCCCCGACTCGAGGGCGGGGGGAGGCTCCTCACCCGGAACCCCGGACCCCCGTCCCCCGCCAGACACAATGGAGCCGGCCAAGGGGCAGGGGCAGGGCCGTTGCCCCCTCCCCTCCCCCCGCCCCAACGCCTCCGCCACCGCGCCGGGCCCTGGCCGGGGGCACCGGGGCCGCTCCCCGCGCCCCGAACTCCCCGGGACTCCCGACTAGGCCCGGCTCCGCTCCGCCTCCTCGGCTCTCGCGTAGCGGCGGCGCCCGGGCGGGAAGGGGCGAAGGAGGAAGGGAGCGGCGGGGAGGAGAGTCCCGCCGGGGAGCGGGCCGGGGCCGAGGGCCGGGGCTCGGGGCGGCGGGGTCGCCGCGGGGCGGAAGGCGGCCGGGGCGGGCGGGCGGCCGCAGTGCCTCACCATGTTGGTGTCCTCCAGGCCTCTCCCCTCCTCCTCCGGCTCCGCAGCGAATGGACGGCGGCGGCGGCGGCGGCTCCTCTCACGGGCTTGCCGGGCTCCCGCTCATGCGCAGTGCGGGGCGGCCCGGCGCGGCCCGAGGAGGCAGCCGCGGGCCTCGGGGAGGCGGAGGGACGGAGGCGGGCGGAGGGCGTCCCGCGCGGGGCTTCCCCCGGGCGCAGGGGTCCCCCGGGCGGGGGTCGGGGGAGGGGCGGGCGGCGCTCGCCCTCCGCGCGCCGACATCCTCCCGCCGCATCTGGCGGCCTCTGGCGCGGCGGGTGGGGGGCACTGCGGGGACACCCCACCTCCGCTTCCTACGCGGCTTCTTCCGCTCTCGGACGGGCACGGCCGTGTCTACACGGTTCGAAGAGGGTACGGCGGTGGCCCAAAAGTTGAGCAGCTCGGGGCGACTGAAAGGGATGATGGAGGCGCTAGGTCCATCCATCCCAAACCACCCCTCCCATCAGTACCGGGAAATTAAAAAAGGAAAAAAAAGTGAAAACACCTCCACCCCCGTGTTTTGTGCTTTTTCCTCCCAGTTCCAGGATCTGGACTACATCAGTTCCCCACGTGGACAGGCCAGAGGAGGCCTTGGTCTCGCCCTCCCGTAGCCTTAACGCCCTTTGGTGTGGCACAGGCTCTTCCCAGACCTAAGTGCCAGCAGGGAGACCCGTGGGATAGCCCTAGAGAGGGCATGGGGCGGGGGAGGACTCCAGGATTCAAGGCCCATGACAGGCGAGTTGAAGTTGCAGTAATTGTTTGCTCTAAATGTCACTTCAGTTCAACCTTCCCATGATAGGTTTTGGGAAGCAACTGCGGAACATTTTTTCGCTGATGATTGATGTCATGCAGGGAGGACAGTCCAAGCTCGACCTACCTTGAGTTCTAAGTCTGCTGAGGCTGAGGAGTACCAAGATTCAGAGTTGGGGATCAAGTGGACAAATATGTGCTGCAAGAAGTACAAAGGACTCATTTGGAGCAGTTTCCATCCCTAAGAAATGTATTATCCAATTGGAGAGATATGACACGTTCATACAGGAAGGAAGGAAATAAGAAAACAGGTATAAAGCAAACCTATTCGGAAAATCACATCTAAGACTAGGCCAAGACCAAGAGCAAGACCAACCTGAGTAGACCTCTTGTCACCATCATCACCAATACTGTCCTCCCCCTAATGCAGGCATAAACTACCAGATCAGTCCAGTAACTTAACAACTTCTAAGTTCTTATCAAAACAACAGAACTTCTTTGGCAACTCCTGAGGTCCTCCTAACACTCCTGGAGCCAGCCATGTATTAGGAGCTCCCAGGGCTGTACCAAGACAGATCTCTGGCCACCACAAATAGCCAGTCTTTCCTCTGACATTGAGTGGATGCATGTTAATGTGCCAAGCTCCTTGTCAGGCTTTGGGAAAACAGCCCTGCAAGGACAGGCCAGATCTGCCTCATGCAGCAATACTGAAACTGGATCTCATCCATGGATGTTCTCCAGGAATTCACCTAGCATGTGACCTAAAATATTAACTAACACCTAGGTTCTTAATGAAGAGTGTTCACTGATCTCTTGCCCTACTCTGTTTTACTTCTTTGAAGTAATAGCTCTTGGTTTCTCTTAAAGTCTTTTCCCTAATTGCCAACTCCAAGGGACAATTCTTAGTTCCCATTCTAATTGACCTCTCTTCTGCATTTGAACACTTCCTCCTTGAATTTCCTGTCCATCACTTTTCATGACTTCACTTTCTTCTAATCTTCTCCTTCCTCTCTGACCACTGTCCTTTGCTGGTCTCACTCTCTTTGGCTCTTAAATGTAGGGCTTTCCAGAACCATCCCTGAATCTCTTCCTGCATGCAACCTGTGTCATGCTCTCACCCATATTCTCACAATGTCAATTACCATCTATATCTGGGGGAGCTCACTAGTTCTGGTCATTCCACAAGCCCATCAAGCTTAACAAATCCAAACCTGCTTTTCTTCCTGTTTTTTCACCAAATCATCCAAACTATAAACCTGAGAATCATCCACAACTCTTTCTACTTCATCCCCCTTAATCTGTCACCAACTCTTATAAATTTTACCTCCTAAATAGCTTTCAAATCTGTACCCTACCTTCTGTCCCTTAGCCACGCCTTTATCATCTGTCTCTCAGTAACCTCTTAACTAATCTTCCAGCCTCTACTCTTTCCCCACTGCTGCATAGTTGTCTTTTTATAATGTAAATCTGAATTTGTTCCTTAAAATTCTCCAAGAGCTGTATAAGCGTGAGTCTCTTTGGCATGACACATAAAGTTTTCTCCCCTAATCTATCCACTTCCCTTGCCATTTCCCAGCACTCTCCACACAAATGCACCTGGTATTTAAGTTTTAATAAGCCAACCCTGCCATACTTCTCTGTGTTTCCTTGTTTTCTCTCATTCTGCTGTCCCTGGAATACTAGCCAATACTGAAGGGATTCCGTGTATTATGTGCTGTTCTAAGCCCAGGACACATACTAACTCACATAATCCTCACCTCAGCTATGCCCTAAGAGCTGTAACCAGTTATTATACCCTGTGGTCCCCAACCCCCAGGCCACAGCCCAGTACCTGTCCATGACCTGTTACGAACCAGGCAGCGTATCACTGCCTGAGCTCTGCCTCCCCCCACTCCCGACGCCCTGGTGGAAAAATTGTCTTCCATAAAACCGGTCCCTAGTGCCAAAGAGGTTGGCGACTGCTGATTATACTCATTCTACAGAGGACAAAACTGAAGCACAGAGAAATAACATGCCTAAGATTCGACAGCTAGCAAGTAGTAAATCTGCGATTTGAACTTAGTCTGGCTACAGAATCTATTCCCTTGACCACCACATGCTATATTTCCTAACAAGACCTCAGTACTCAACTCAAAGACCATCTTATCTTCTCTATGGTTGTTTCCTGACCTCATCCTGGATTCCAGCAGTTAGGCATGTTCCTCCCCCTGCATTTCTCTGACAGCTTGTACATACTTCTGTTACACTTGTGACATCGTACGATAATCATTTGCCCACATGACCACCTCCCCTGCCAGGCTGTGCATGGCCTCCAGGTCACAGAGTGGGTTGCACACATCTTTGAGTTTTCAGTGTCGAAGTGAGTACTAGACATATGTGACATATATCTGTGCTACACAGTAATAGGTGTATCAATAAATTAAAAAGAAAATGTCTGTTGATCTGTCTTAAGACTGTGCCTATATCATGTGTTACTGTAATGGAATGCTTGTCTTCCTTGGCAGATGTATGTTATAACATATGGTCAGATGGTAAATGTAGTAGCAACTGTACCCATTACTGCGCTCCCTAGCTACAGTACTGGATGTGAAATAGAAACTTATTACTCAATTGTCATTATTGAGTGAGAGAAACACATTTGTTTAAATTGTTCTCATTATTTTTGAAATAGAAAAGAGTCCTGAAGATAAAGCATAAATTACAATATATGATTAACAAAATAATATTCATTAACATGTTCATATTACTTTTTTGTCATGAGGTTTCAAATATTTAAGTTAAGGTTTTGAGTTTTTCAATTATAGAAGTTCTAAGAATTATTTTATATAGTAACAATCTCAATACCATAATAAGAAATATGATCGAGCTGAAATCGACTATTTTGTCTCTCTCCACACACACATTCACTGTACACCGATAGCTGCATAGAAAAATTAATATAGAGTGTTTACAGATATGTAATATTTCGAAATAAAACATCCAACTATTTGAAAATAATTGTTGCCGCAAAAGCATAAAAATTCATTTTTAGATAAATAATATTCACTGATAAAATAGTTGCAGTTCTGTTTAAAGAAACATGTGAAAGTAAGAATTTCGTATACTTAGAATCTGTCTTTAGCAGAAAGAACAGAAGTAATCTGAAAAGACAGATTGCTAACATTTCTGGTAGTTCATCTAGCTAAAATTAAGCCTGCAGGGTAACTATGTATACACAGACACAGTTCAAAGGCACTAGTCTGGGACGCACAGCCACCACCCTCCCACACTTAACTGGGGTGGACTCGATTTTGCCCAACATTTACATAAAAGTGCTTATTCGATTCAAGTTTGCCTATTTATAAATATGTAAAGGTAAATGGGATTGACTGATGCAACCTATTTTGGTTTGAATAAAGCGTGGCATTTAAATCTTATCAATTCAAAATTATAACAATTGTTTAAAGGGTGAAGCAGACAGGATTAGGCCTCAGGGTCAGGGATGGGTCCTAGTATAGCCACAGGAAGTCTAATGCGAGGAGCCAGGGTTCCAAGTTCATGCCAAACTCACCGGGATGGGGTTAGAAGCAAAAGCCTTTTGGCTCTCCCCTCCCCAGTAAGTGTTACCAGCAAAGCCCAAGGAATGACTGCCTGGGACCCTTTCCTCCATATTAGGAACCACTTGAAGATGAATCCTTAATCAGGACAAAGGGGTACACCTTGGAGACTGTACGAAGGGGAAATTGGGCACCATTATCCCTTGTACTGTACAAAAGAGCCAACAGAAGCAATATTCCAGTGGGTCACCTTCTAAACATGAAAATGGGAATATTCACCAGAGCCAGTCTGTCACCTCAAGATACATGTGGATCCGTTGATTTTAGCTGCTCCACACTCATGGTAGAGGACTGGACTTGCAGTGACTGCTGGGACTGGAGGTCTAGCAATGGGAAACTATCCAAGACCATCACTGATGATGTCACAATGTCCCACTGTCCCAGAGTGTCCATCCTGGACCTCCCCGCCCAGACCAGCCTGGTCACTCCTAGATGAGACCACAGCTCAGCCAGGACTGTTTGTTCTGGACAGTTCTGGTCAGTTGCAAAGAATGAATTCATTGAGACCATAATGGCTGAAACAGTTCCACAGGTCACAGCGTAGATGATCCTCTAGAATGCTGGGTGTTTGTCCCTGGATACTTTTGGTAATTCTCACCAAGGCATTTCTACTGATTGTGACAGAGGGATGCTAATGTTTAATCACCCCCTAATTCCTGTCTTTATTCAGTGGATAGTACATAAGGCATGAAAATTTATCTGGGATTCAGCATTCTCAATTACAAAATGAGAAGATTGAGTTGAATTATAATAAATTTCCATCAAACCCTAAGTTTATTTGATTCCTTCCTGTAGACTATTGTGAGCTGCCCTCAAAGATAAGGAATGTATAACCAGTTGCATTCATTCACTCATTCATTTATTCTAAGTATATGAAGTGCCTAGGCCAACGCTGTCTGACAAATATAACACAAGGCACAAATTCAGGGCAAATATGAAATTTTAAATTTCTTTGTAGTGATATTATAAAAAGTAGGAGCATCCTGATTGCCAAACATTTGGAGGTGTCTGCAAGGTGGCGCACCCAGAGACGGTATGGAAGCCTTGTGCCCCTTCTCACATACCTTGCCCTATGCATATCTCCATCTGACTGTTAATCTGTATCCTTTATTATATTCTTTATTAATAAATTGGTAAATGTAAAAAAAGTAAGAAGAAACAGGCTTCACCTGTTTCGTTTTTAACATTTTATTTAATGTATTTGAAATACAGGCCGGGCGTGGTGGCTCATGCCTGTAACCCTAGCACTCTGGGAGGCCGAGGCGGGAAGAATCGCTTGAGGTCCTGAGTTCCAGACCAGCCTGAGCAAGAGCAAGACCCTGTCTCTACTAAAAATAGAAAAAAATTAGCTGGGGAACTAAAAACAGAAAAAAAAAAATTAGCCGGGCGTGGCGGTGTGCTTCTGTAGTCCCAGCTACTTGGGAGGCTGAGGCAGGAAAATCATAGAAGCCCAGGAGTCTGAGGTTGCTGTGAGCTAGGCTGATGCCATGGCACTGTAGCCCAGGCAGTGGGCTGTCTCAAAAAAAAAAAAAGAGACTCTGTCTCAAAAAAAAAAAAAACCTTAAAAATCAAAATATGAGCATTTCAACATGTACTGAATATACAATGTTATTGATATTTTACATTTTTTTCATAGTAAGTCTTTGAAATTTGATGTGTATTTTATACCTAAAGTACATCTTAATTCGGACTAGCCCCATTTCAAGTGCTCAGGTGCCACGTATGGTAGCGTCTACTAATATTAACCAGCACAGGCCTAGGCAGTGGCTGGCCCGGAGTAGATGCCCAATAATTGGGAGTAATAAGTACTCTTACCTTCAGGCAATAAATAAAAACCAAGGTAAACCTGAAAGATTTATATATAACCAATAGTAAGCACCGAAATATTTAGCATTTGGGAAGTTAACATACTTCAATTGGAGAAAAACATTTGGTAAGGGGGCAATAAGAATTATTCTTAAATAAATATCTCTGGAATAAATGTTTTCAATGTGTATGGCAAACTAGGAAAATCACCTGTGCAAATTTATAAATGTCTTCCAAGCATCAATAATTTGCCTGACCCTGAACATGTCATCCTGTTAAATGTGATTTCTGCACAAGGACTTTTCAATCAAAATAAGACATCTGAAATACTGAAACACATTTCACTAGCACTTTAGAGTTTTGAGCTATTTTTTTCAGAGCTGTCAGTAAATAAGTAAATGCCATTTTCTCCATTTCCTTCATGATATGTCACCCTTTTCAAAGAAATTATTATTTAGGATTGGTGAGGAGAGAAGAGTTTGAGAAAAAGGAAGGTTTCTGTATAGATATTATAAGACTAAAAATGTTAATATCAGGGTTAGGTTAGCCTATAGCCCTGTGAAAGAGAACAAAACAATAAAATAACAAATGCTAATATTGTGAAATAATCATTTTGAGAATATATGTACAGAAAGAGGAAATTGATGAAGGAACCTAAAGGTGAAGCCCCTGCCCTCACCAAGATAAATAAATTAAATTAAATTAAAGTGAAGCCCAACAGGTTCATCTGTTGTTGGAGATCAGAAAGACTCCTTCCGGGTATCTGGGCAAGGAGATGACTGGGCAAAGTTCTTTAGAGATAAAATGTTACATAGCAGTTCTGGATTGACACAAGGTAAAAGAAAGGAAAATGCTGCAGCCACAGATCACCATGTTGAAACAAAATAATTTTGTTGACAGCCTGACATGGAAGGGAGATGCCAGGGATGGGGACTGAGTAGAGAGGAAGGAAGCCTGAAGGTCCATGGTCAGGCCTGCCCGGTGAGCTCTGGGGAGGTGTTGGTGACAGCACAATTGGCAGATCAGGTCTGGCTGGAAAGAACAGCCAGCAGGAGGGGTTAAGAGAGAGGAAGGGATTATTTTCATTCTTGACCGATAGGCTGCAGCCCTACAGGGTAACAGCATAGCCGTGAAATGTGTAAGAGAATACCTTACTCAGTCTGTGCAACGTGACAGGGCTGCATACCTCGGGTGAGGTCTGTGGCACGGAGCCCAGGTTCTTAGTCCGCCACCATCGAGCCAGATGTTTTGTTGGGTTGGTTGATTTTGTGCCTGAGAAGGGTCTAAGAGTTGATTCCAATCCTTCAAATAGATGATTTTTCAAAAGAAGTAATGAATAGTATTGATCAGTTATGAAGTCATTCTAGTTGGAATTTGTCCTCCTGCAATGTTATCTCTACATTATTTGAAGATCCCTTGGTATTTTCTTTCTACGTTTTTGTTATTTTTATATAACTTAAAAACTGAGGAGTGGCCTCAGCTTTGAAACTTCTGAAACAGGCCTATGGGTCACATGAAAGAGTCATGGACTAAGACAACTGTCTTCTGGTTTGGCTATCACCATGAAACTGGGCAAATCATACCTGTCTTCTTTGAGCCTCAATGTCCCCTACTGGAAGTAAGAAGAGAAGTTTGGTCTTAAAATTTATATGGAAATTCACAGGACCTAGAATAGCAAAACAATTTTGAAAAAGGATAACACAGTTGGAGGACTTACATTTCCTATTTATTTCGAACCTTACTATAAAGCTATAGTCATCAAGGCACCATAGTCCTAGGGTAAGGACAGACATAGATTAATTGGACAGAATTGAGAATCCAGAAATAAACCCTGATATTTATGGTCAATTGATTTTCAACAAAGGCATCAAGGCAATTCAATAGGGGGAAGAATAGTCTATTCAACAAATGGTGCTGGAACAACTGGATAACCTCATTTGAAAGCATGAATTTAGACCTTTACCTTGTATCTTGTACCATTCCAAAAAAAATGAATTAAAAAATGGATCATAGACCAAAATGTAAGAGCTAAAACTATAAAACTTTAGGAGAAAACATATAAGAAAATATTCATGAATTTGAGTTAGTCCAAGAGTACTTAGACATGACCCTACAAGTATAATCCATAAAAGAAAAAACATTGATAAACTGGACTTTATCAAAATTAAAAATTTTGCCTCCAAATGATACCATTAAGAAAATGAAATCATATACTTCATTAAGGACTTATATCCAGAATATATAAAAAAAAACTATTACGACTCAATTATAAGACAAAAAATTAAAATGTACAAAAAGTTCGAATAGACACTTCACAAAGGAAGATCTATTAATGTCTAATGAGCACAGAAAAATGCTCATCATAAGTTATTAGAGAGATGTAAACTAAAACCACAATGAGATACCACTATACACCTACCAGAATAGCTATAAATTAAAAAGATAGACTTTTCTAAGCTTTGGTGAGCACGTAGAAAACTAGAACTCTCATCCTTTGCTGGTGGGAATGTAAAGTAGAAACTGATTTGGAAAAGTTTGGCAGTTTCTTAAAAACTCAAACTTACTACATGACCCAGCAATTCCACTACTAGATATTTATTTAAGAGAAATGAAAGACATGTACAAGAATGTTCATAGCAGCATTATGCATAATAGACAAAATCTGAAAACTGTTCAAATACTTATCAATTGGTGATTAAAAAATGTGGTATATTTATCCAATGGATATAACAATATCAGCAAAAAAAGGTGATTCTGTGTGGCTCCTGCTTCTTCCCATTTGCTTACAGATTGGAGTCTCCCTAGGTTGAAAGCAAGCTAGGAAAGTAAGCTATTGGCTTCTAGCTGGGGTGGCCAGAATTAGTGTGAAGAAGTCCCCAAACACAGAAAGGATTTTCAATTGCTATGATTGGGTGTCACAAAACACGACAAATATCCACTGATAACCTCTCCTTTAGGACCCTTTTTAGAGTCACAAACTTGAGACTTTGACCCAGTTTAAATGTTATGGGCTTAAAAGCTGGCTGGGACAAAGGTACCAATGTCCAGGGCAGAGAACGCTTTGTGTGGAGAGCAGCCCTCTTCCCCAACACACAAGAGCAAGCTTTGCGCACTGACCCCCAGCAACAAAATTTCTTGTCCTGGCTCTGCCACTTCCCTTTCCTCTCCAAGCTCCCAGATGGCCTTGCCACCCCTCACCTGACATTCTCGGCTCCAGAGTCAGGCCCCCCAGTCTGTCCTGCTTTCTACTGCGGTGTCGCCATTCTTAAAGTCAGCTTCATTTGTGTCATGTCTGGCTTGGAAAAGATTCCAGTGGTCACTCATTGTCTATGTCAACCAAATTCTTAGCTTGATTTTTCAGGAGCTCCATAGTCCGAACACGACTTGTAATGGCTTGGAATGTCTGATCTACATTTCCCTGAATTCTTTTTCTTGTATGTTTCCTATTAGGGTGGGCTGCAAGGAAGATTCTTGAGAGATTTGGGAGG
Source organism: Propithecus coquereli (assembly GCF_000956105.1). Taxonomy (NCBI): domain Eukaryota; kingdom Metazoa; phylum Chordata; class Mammalia; order Primates; family Indriidae; genus Propithecus; species Propithecus coquereli. The sequence goes on along the minus strand of NW_012133858.1, from coordinate 20,369,268 downwards.
CAAAAGGAAAGCAGCACACTTTGGCTGATTTGCTGTTTCACCTTGTTGGGGTGAAGCAGCAGCCAAGACTGACACTTCTTTCCTTTTCCCTGGATCCTCCTTTAGCTTCTCCAGCTCCTAGGACAGGTGTACGTGTTCAGCTCTGTGACAAAGGGCCCTAGCTTCTGCAGAATAGCCTTGATGGCAAGGTCAGAAGCAACAAGAACTGACACAACTTTTAGTTCATCCTTGTGGGGTTCCAGCTCATGCTTGTCGGTTCCGGCCTGCTCTTGGTCTCCCCAAATTTGCATTCATTGTCTCTTCCTGACTGTCCGCATTGTGGACTTCCAGCTCCAACATTAAACCTGGAGACAACAGCCTTATAGAGACTGCTTAATCAGCTCCCACAATTGATTGCATAAGGTCAGTTCTCTGTAGCAAATATATACATACGGTATATATAATCTTCTAGTGGTTCTGCTTCTCTGTCAGGAACACCCTTACTTCCATCTCCCCGCCTCTACCTTCCACAGGCCTCTTTCTCTTTCAACACTCAGCTCCTCCACGAAGTCGCCCCAGCTCCTAGAGCTAGAAGTGACACCCTCCTCCATACCTCCCCCCACAGTAGTGCATCCCCAGCAGGATGTTTGAAATCCCTGGAACATTGAGCTTATTTTGCCTTGAATCTTAGATATTTCTCCCCATGTCATTCTTCCTCTACTAACTACTAGATTGTAGGTTCCCCAGGGGCAGGGACCATGCGTTCTACCTTTTTAGGTCCACTAGTAGTGGTCCCCAACATTTTTGGCACCAGGGACCCGTTTCATGGAAGATGATTTTTCCACAGACCGGGGTTGGGGAAAGCAGAGCTCAGGCAGTGATTTGAGCAATGCGAAGCAGCTGTAAACACAGATCTGCAGCCCAGGGGATGGAGACCACCGTGTTAGAGTATCTTCTGGCCCAGCACGCAGTGTGCAATGAATTGAATTGAACTGAACTGCATACCTGGGGAAAAAGGGAAGGTTGGCAGGGAGATGAGGGGCTTCAAAAAAACCCCCGACCTTACAGAAAAAGATTGGAAGAAAGAATACACCCCAAAATTTATTTACTAGTTCATGCACTTTTATGTGTAATAATCCCTATCAATGAGAAGGGGAGAAAACCATCTACATAATATTTTTTTTTTTTATATATCAAGGCTCTTTTATAGGATCCCTGAATGATATAATTTAATGAATAGAGTTATTACCCCAACCGCCATTTGCAAAGGTAGCAATATGGATCACAGACCATTTTCACTATGTAAAAAAGCCTAGGGGCTGGGCACAGTGGTTCACACCTATAATCCTAGCACTCTGGGAGGCTGAGGTGGGAGGATCGCTTGAGGCCAGGAGTTGGAGATTAGCCTGAGTAAGAGCAAGACCCTGTCTCTACCAAAATTAGAAATAAATTAGCCAGGCATGGTGGTGCATGCCTGTATTCCCAGTGACTCAGAGGCTGAGGCAGGAGTATCACTTGAGCCCTGGAGTTGGAGGTTGCAGTGAGCTATGATAACACCACTGCATTCTAGCCCCGGGAAACAGAGTGAGACTGGTCTCAAAACAAACAAACAAACAAAAAGCCTAACAGAAATAGTTTAGCTATAAGGGGGAACAAAATTTTCTACTAACAGATTGAAATTCGTTCCTAATTTAGCTGGAATTATTTCAGCTCAGGGTGGTAACACACGTTACTCCAAGCTCATTTATTTATGTATTTCTTTTTCTTTTTTTTTTTTTTAAAGACAGGGTCTCACTCTGTCGCCCAAGCTGGAGTGCAGTGAGCTGAACATATGATCATAGCTCACTACAACCTTAAACTCCCGGCCTCAAAGTGATCCTCCTGCCTCAGCCTCCTGAGTAGCTGGGACTGTAGGAGCATACAATGACACTCAGATAATTTTTTATTTTTACTTTTTTAGAGACAGCGTCTCATTATGTTGCTCAGGCTGGTCTCTAACTCCTGGCTTCAAGCAATCCTCCCTCCTTGGCCTCCAAAAGTGCTGGGATTACAGACCTGAGCCACTGCACCCAGCCCTAAACTCATTTTAAACTGCATGTGTTCTTTTACTACTAAAAAACAAAACGAAACAAAGGAGGAGAAAAGAGTTGATGACTTCTTAATAAGTACATGGTGTTTGTTAGGGAAAAAGAATTATCTTACCACCAAAGTCCTGGGTGATAGAAATAATTAAAGAGAACCCAAAGGGTTGAAGAGGTTGAAACCTTTAAACTAGATATATGTATATATAGATTAGTATATATTAGAAACTAAAACTTCAAAGTATTAAAAATTTACTTCTTTCTCATCACATATAGTGTGAAACTAAAATCAAATAATGGTGGCATCTGATTTTCTATTTAGTAACAGTGGCTTGAGTGATTACAGTGATGTAATGAGATGAATTGAGGGGAAAAATTTCAACAAAGAAGGAATAGAACAAAAGAAATGTATTCCAATTGAAATTGATCAATTTTAATTTTTTCGAAAGTTTCGAAATTCAAGCCAATTTAAGTAAAAACAAAGATGAAACACTTTTACCTTACTTGAAAAACTGCAGAAAATTAAGCTTTTATCACATATTTTTCCATTTGTTTTGCTGGTAGAGTCTTGATTTAGATTTTGTTGCCGTTGTTGTGCTAGTTATATAGTCTATTGATTAATTAAACCTAATGCCAAGGAAGGCAGGAATTGGGATGTTGGTGGATGCTGCTGTTTCTAACAGAATACAGTATACAAGACAAGAGCCAACCAGTTTCCATCTTGTGGTTTCAATTAGAGCTTTGAATGAATAAACTCATCCAGGAGAATTCAGGATTTCACTGGCCATGAGGAAACTCCTAAGATGAACCATTTCTATTTATTCCCAAATAAGCATAGATTTTCAAGTTCAGGCAAGAGTCAAGCAATCACAGTTTCTAACTAACTAAATCTCATTGTCAACATTTCCCTTCCAGGTACATGCTTCTAAGAAATGCAGGGTAGATACTGAGACCCGCGTAGAGGCCCGGGGGCAGGTGGGGGGCGCGGAACAGCAGGCAGGCTCACTGGGGATTCTTACTGTTGAGAGAGCTTCAGGGGTGTTGGATCATTGAGGCTCCTGTAATATTTAGTGTTTTGATTTCACAGTTCAAGAAAGGCTAAATAAAATGTAATAATTTTTATGCTGAAAGTTTTCAAATATATACAAGAGTAGATCAAATAGTGTAAGTATCTCCTTATCCAAGTACTCATCACCCAACTTCTACAACTACCAACTGAAAGCCAGTCTCATCTCCCCTATACCGCACTCATTCCCATGATCTGCATAATTTAGATGCAAATCTCAGATATCATAACATTTTATTTTTAAGTATTGCAGGATATATCTCTACAAGAAGGAGGCTTTAGGGAAAATAATCATCAAAGTACCATCAATTTACCTAAAAAATTAACAATAATTCCTTAAAATCTTCAAATATCTTAGTTTATGTTTACATTTCCCTGAGTGTCTTATACATTTTTTAAGAACATAAACTTACTTAGAAAGTTAATTGATTTGGGTTTATGTTCTTGATTTCCTAATCAATTATAAACTGCTTGAGCAGAGGGACTGTGTTTTGTTTATGCCTGCTTCTGAGTGCTTTGCTCATACATAAACCCAAATTTTACAGTAAAGGTAATTCATTAAATGTATAATAAAATAGCTTTTTCATGACTTTTTAGGTAACTACAAATTCACAAATCAGAAAAAAAATTATCATATTACCTGTTAGATTTTTTGGTACAGAAAATAGATCATTAATTTCTTGAATGAAATTGGAATGAAAATGGCACATGCAACATAATTAGGGAATTTCAAAAATGTAAAGTCTGGCTATTAAAAATCTCTCTTGATAACTATCATAATTTCTGACTACTTGAGAAATGGATTTTCTAAAGAGTGACCTGACCTGTCAGTATTGGCACAATATCCATGGTCACCAAATAAAAGTAAGAGAACATTTCTGATAAGAGAAAGATGCATTCTATGAATTTTAATACAAAAATTGATGGTTTGCCTTAGATTAAATCAAGATAAGTAAGTTTATGGTGGCAGACAGCTGTAGTCCCCACTACTCAGGAGGCTGAGGCAGGAAGATCACTTGAGCCCAGGAATTTGAGGTTGCTGTGAGCTATGACAATGCCACTGCACTCTAGCCTGTGCAACAGAGAAAGACTCTGTCTTAAAAACAAAACAAAACAAAAAGATAAATAATTTAAAATGTCTACACATGAGGGATGTTCCCTTTGTACCATTTCCCTACTTGTTTCTCTCTCCTATTTCTACCCCAATTCTAGTTCTTTTTCAGAGTGGACAAATATGAGCTCGAGGGGGAAAAAATTGAGGAATATGTATCCTCAGGCATATGACCCCAATATGAAAAAGAAAGCTATACACACCAATGCTGTATTATTTTATAATAGCAAAAATTTGAAATAATCTGAATGTCTAAGAATAGGAGAATGATTATATAAATTGTATTATATTTACCTACTGGAAATAGCTTTTAAAAGTGAAAATTATGAAGACCATGTTTGTATCAACATGGAAAATTTATGATATTATAGGTAAAAACAATCAGGATATAAAATTATGAATGCTATCATTTTAACTGTGTAAAAAATGTGTCTATAAATAGAAAGCTAAAAGGAAATACAATAAAATAATCATAGTGGTTATGTCAGTGTAGTGGAATTTTGCATGTTTTCAAAAATATCATAATATATGCCTGGCCTTTAGTAGATAGTAAATAAATATTGATTTCTTTTGTTCTCCTGTTTCCTCTACCTTTCTTTTTTTTTTTTTTTTTTTTTTTT
>NW_012133858.1:20353604-20363515 GCF_000956105.1 Propithecus coquereli | reverse complement strand
CAGGAGTTTGAGGTTGCTGTGAGCTAGGATGACGCCACGGCACTCACTCTAGCCCGGGCAAAAGAGTGAGACTCTGTCTCAAAAAAAAAAAAAAAAATTATGAAATATAATTCTATTTCAAACAAGTATATTCTACTTCTATTTCATTTGCTGATCTCCATTTTATTAGCATATTCTTTCTTTAGATTTATTATAATAATACCACCGTTAGCCTGTTTTCCCTACAATTCCCTGATAACAAGAATCACCTGGAGTGCTTGCCAAAAGTAGATTTCTGAATTAGAATTTCTGAGGGAAAGGCCTGGCATTCTGAATATTTAACAAATGCCTTAAGTCATTTTTACCAGGAACGTTTGGGAACAATGAGTTAGTCCAATGCATCTCAAAATTTAACGTTCCTACACACTACCGGCAAATCTTGATTTCACTGATCGATAGAAACAATTCTCTTTCTAAACAAGTATACATAAAAGTACGACAAACTTAAGTATGCAGCTTAACAAATTATTCTGAAATGACTCCCCGTGACCTTTCCACCCAGGTCAAGACATAGAACATGACCAGCCCCCCAGAGCACCAACACTTGCCGTCTCAATCCTAACCCCGCCTATGCCCCAGTGGTCACCAGGGCAGAGACAGATGTGCCACGACACTTAGGAAGCTCCAGGACCCCTGCTTGTGTGGGCCCCTTCCAAGGGCTGGTCATTTTATTTCTGTAAAATTTGCAAAAGCAAACTTCTTACCACATTCAGTTAAGACCTCTTTGTACTTTCATAGCTAATTTTGTATGCAAATTTCTCATTCTTCTTCTTCAGTAGGGTCCCCCCAGATTGTATAAGCTTCGGGACCCACAAAACCTGGATCTGCCTCTGGAAGCACTATCCTGACTAGTAAGTACTCTTTGCTTCTAGATGGATCACACCATCTGACACTGTCCACTTCCCAATATAAAATGTTCCAGCTATTTCCACGAGTGCGATCCCTTGGCTGCTCAGGGAGCTCCTTAGAGAGAAGAGCTAACCGGCCTTTCCCAGGAGCAGGGAAAGTGGTTTGGGTTTCACAGCAGAGGACCACCAGAGCTGGGGACACACATCAGCCTGGCTTGCTTCTTTGTGAGACAGACCACGACAGTGGGACAGCCAGGCTGGGGAATCACCTCCCTGGGCAGTCCCTCCAAGGCAGAGCCCTAACCAAGGCCAGCGTGGTTAAGCACACGGAATATTTGCAACAAATCTGAATAGTTTGCCAAAATTTAAAAATCAGAGTTTTCACACAAACCGTTGGAACATGTGTCCACCTTGGGCCCACATTCCTACCTGGCCTGGCGCGGAGCTGGGTGGAGCTGAGGAGCGGCTGCTCCCTGAGGCCTGCAGGTTCCCCCTCCACAAACCTCCCTTCCTGTTCCCGCCCCCACCCACGTTTCTTCACTTACTAGTGTTGTCTGTGTGCTGGGTCCATTTAGACACTTGCATTTGCATCCTGTTCTAACTTACTGTCTTATATAAATCCAAAGCGGTTTCTGTAGTGATCTTTAAAAAATTAAATTTGAAGCTAACAAGGAACAGGTTCCCCCAAAATACCCTAAGATGACTTTCTTGCCAATATTTCCTGAACCTTTTACAAAGGTGCTAGCAAGGCACCTCCCCTATGGAGTTAAACTGGGTAAAGGTACACAAATGAGTAAGATCAGAAATATACAAAGGTTTATCTCTAATGAAATAACCTCCCAGCCAGAAACAGTAAGCAGCAGCTAAACATAACTACGGATCCGACCTGTGGGTCTTGAATTTTAGTATATATCAAAATTTCACTTGGAGACCTTGTTAAAACAGATCGCTGAGCCCCCCATTCCCAAGATTCTGATTCAGTAGGTGTAGGGTGGGGCTGATAATTTGCATTTCTAACAAGTTCCGGGTACTGCTGATGTTGCTGGCCCTGGACCACTTTTTGAGAATCACTGATACATGCCACCCAAGATGCGGTCCCCTGATGGAGCCTGGCAACTTGTTAGAAAGGGAGAATCTCTCAGCTCTTCTCTAGATCAGTGAAATCAGGATCTGCCGGTAGTGTGTAGGAACGTTAAATTTTGAGATGCATTGGACTAACTCATTGTTCCCAAACGTTCCTGGTAAAAATGACTTAAGGCATTTGTTAAATATACAGAATGCCAGGCCTTCCCCTCAGAAATTCTAATTCAGAAATCTACTTTTGGCAAGCACTCCAGGTGATTCTTGTTATCAGGGAATTGTAGGGAAAACAGGCTAACAGTGGTATTATTATAATAAATATAAAAAGAGAATATGCTAATAAAATGAAGATCAGCAAATGAAATAGAAAAATAAGAAATCTGAGGGGAGGAAACTGGTAGCACTCTTCAACCATTTAGGGGCTCTGTAGCCACTGGTATGCATTCCTTCTGTGCGGATAGATGCATCGCATTGTCAGATCCTCCATGGAGCTATGCACTATACTCTTTTCATCTGGGTCCTTGCGCTTTAAGGAACTTTGTCATTAGAATTTGGCTTCCATATGCTTTTCACAGAAACACAATAGTCAAATCAATATAAATATGGAGTGACAGGTACATTTCTCTCTGTGAATCAAGAAATTGTCAAAAAAAGGCAAACCTCTCCACCAAAAAAAAGAAATTATCATTAAGGTGTTGCTATATTATACTGTGGTTTCTATTAGTATATCTAAGAGATCTAACCACTTTTTTTGTAATGACATCATCAAATTTCTCTGTGTGTATGTTATTCTACTTGAAGAAGGGGCAAATACTTTTGCCTATAAAGGTTTCCTTTATGTGGATTCCACTGTGTAGTTTTTAGCTTCTTTAAACATTCACGTAAGCAAGTCAGACTTTTGTGGAAGGAGAATTACATTAGCAAATAATAAAATGTGCAAAAAGTACAAGAGATAAAACATCTGAAAAAGCAAATTGATAAAACAGTTTTTAAATTAATAAATTCTTTCAGTTTTTATAAATGAAATATTGGCCTTGATGAGTCCTATCTTTCCCTAAATCCATCTCCACCATTTTCTAGGAGGGTGAAATTTTGCTTTTCTGTGTAAAAAACCTAAATTGTCACTGACTCTACCTAAATACATTTCCCAAATTTCAGATATTTCCAAAGCCCTTTGGTAAAATACAAATCTCTGAAAGTTGGACCTCACTGCCCGCTCCTCATGTCCACCCACCACCCAATCCCACAATTTTCATCTGGGAAATTAACAAATTCCTTGTCAATGTTGAAACGTGTTATTTCTATGAAGCTTTCAAGTGATTAATTTTATCCTGCAAATTAGGCAATAAGAGGATCAATTTGTCTGGAGGAATGTTTTAAGATAAAGCCCCATTCTGAATAGAACGTTTTTATTTCCAAGGTTACAATTCATCTTAAGTTGCACTGAGTTTTTAAAAGGTGACTGGTCCAGCAAGTAGCATGGGTATGATTCTCTGATCAAGCAAGGATGAGGGACCATTAAGTTCATCAGTTGGAGATCTGAACGGGGCAGCGGGGACGGGGGGGCGGGTACTCAGCCAAAGAGAGCAAGTGTTCAGGGAATGGGCAAGAGGGGAACAGAGGTTCTGGATGAATAAAATTATCTCCCCCCAGCCCTGCCTGGCTGCTACAGCAGGCAGCATTATGTAGTTAGAAAGCAGAGAATTTTGGAATAAAAAGTACTGATTTCAGTGTAGGCTTCAACAACTACAAAAAATGTGATTGTGTGGAATTTACTCTCTTAATATCAGTTTCCTCAAATTTCTATAAGGATTAATACTGGTGACATTTCCTTTGGTGATAAAATGTCAGTACGTCATAAAATGCTTCATCAATAAGAGTCAATACTCTGGGCACAGTAAGAATACCTTCAAATACAGATGTTTTTAGCTTAAGTTTTCAAGAATGCATTATTAAATAGTCTTTGACCCAGCAATTCACTTCTAGGAATTTATCCTAATGAATAAAATTGTGTACATGCAAAGCAAGGTATTGTAAAGTTATTCATTGACAATGGGGTGGGGAACCTGTAGTCTTGGGGCCACATGTGGCCTTCTGGATCCTTGAGTATGGCCTTTTGACTGAATCCAAATTTTACAGAACAAATCCTTTTAATAAAGGATTTAATACTATATTGTTATGGAAGGATCTCTAAGATATTTTGTTAAATTAACAAAGCAGAATGTAGAAAAAATGGGTGTGAAATACTACTTTTTCTATAAGAATGGGGAGATTAGACTATATGTATGTATTTTCTTTTGAGTGCATAAAGAAACACTGGAAGAACACACAAGAAACAAACAATAGTGCTTAACTGTGAGGGGCTTGGGAGGACTGTATGGGTGGGAGGGAGATTTTCACTGTATACCTTTTAATGTATAGTTTTAGATTTTTGAACCATGGGAATGTACTTCCTGTTCAAAAATTAAATTGATACTTAATTAGAAAGAGATAAGTAATATTTACATGGTCAAGGAACTAAATACCTATGGCTTATCTTGCATATAATAGATCTTCTGTAATTATTTGATGTACTAATGTGAATTGACTCCAAGGTTAAGCTGTGTGATGGGTCAGCCTCAGAGAGGAGTGGGGAAGGTGGAGGGCAGATGCTACCCACCAACCAGGCTGGATGCAGGAGGCTGCTTAGATTGGCACATGAAAAGTGGAAGATCTAAGTGGAGCCAGATGGGCAACAGGGGAACAAACTTAGGAGGGGTGCCAATCTGAATTATAATTAACACAAAGCCTGCTTTCAATAATGGAAAAAACCACAATGCTTTCGTGATATAGTTGGTAATGATAAAGGGAGAATCAGGAAGAGGGAAAAGTCCCAAGTTATCTTCTTTTTGTTAGTGGTTTTTTGTTTAGGGGGAGGGTTGGTTTGGCGTTGAGAATTATTTCTAATCTCATCTAAAGGTTTAGCAAAATCACCATGAGGAGTGGTATGGACAGAGAATCAAGTTAGCCATTCTTAGGAAGGAGGGAGTTGACATCAGTGCTGTGGTTTGGAGGTTTAAGAAGAGAGTGCACACTACTCAGAACTCACTGTGGAGACCAGAGTCTGAACTGGAGACTGAACCAGTTAGAGACACCAAGGCATTCTGATTCCCCGGGGATACAGCAGATGGGAGACAAGTGTCAGGGTGACAGGGTAATCATCGGTATCAGGGCTATAATCTACTGAGGGCCCAGGCACCCCATGATCCAGAAGGAATGGTGTCCCCAAGGTTATTTACAGGTGTTGGGGGAGGATTGGCAAGACTGCTTCTACCCAGCCTGTGGCTTTCAGAGCTGTGGGCAGGGCCTCCTGGAATGCCCGATACTCAGAGTCTCGTGAGGAAGAACTACTAAGCCCAAGGCTGCCATGCCCCGGGGCCAGCCCTCAGAGAACAGTATGTCATCAGCAGAAGGGACCAATGACCCAAAGTTCTCTGCCCTGGGCAAGGAGCAAAGCATTCTCCCACCACACAGTTTAAATCACATTTTCTTTTTCCTGGGTGTTTTGAAGCTTGGCGTGAATATCTAGGAGTGCTTTTTGGGATCCTCTGATGAATGGTGCAGTAGAAGTGGAAAGCATTCCTATCAACACAGCAAATATTAACAGCAGAAGTACCATGACTAGGCAGAACATAGATGCACATTTCAAGTAATATTCCTAAGAGAACTATTTGAGTAAGTGTGCACGAGTGAGGAGAGAAGTTGATCTCCAAGGAGAAATAAAGAAAGTGAGTTCAGCTAAGTAAGAGACTGCACTACTCTGCTGCCCAGTGGAAGTCGTCATGTCCATGCACACCGATGCTAAAGCCAGACCCAAAGGCTTCTCCTCCAGTGCCAGCTGCACAAACTGAGTTGCTCCTGGGCTTGCTGCTGTACAGTAGCACACAGGCTCTAGCTACACGCCAGCCTGGCAGCCCAGAGGAATGCCCTGACACCAACACAATCTGCCCATGGTTGAAAGGTGCCTGGGTGACACTGGAGCAGGCCAGAGCTGGGGGAGGGAGGGAAGACAGGGGACAGGGTGATGCATGTCAGGCAGGGTTTTTCACCACCCTGGGACCTGGGATTTTTGCTGGCAAGAGTAACCAGCTAGGCTGAATTTAGAGCAGTTTCCTAATTAGTCCCTAGAAATAACTGGAGTTAGAAATTAATAATAACTACCGGTTAAGTATAAACGACATTCCAGGAATAGTGCTAAAGGTAACCCCTACATTTTATGCTTTATTCTCCAAAACTGTGAGGTAGTACTGCCCTCTCAATTCTACAGACAAAGCTCAAGAGAGGTTAAATGACTTGTCCAAGGCAATACAGTTAGTAAGTGACAAAGGTAGAGTCTGGATGCAAGACTTTTAACTCCAAATGTGTGTTTTAAGTACAATGCTATGTGTTCTCCACATGATCAAAAGCAACCATTAGGGGTAGGTGCAGTGGCTCACGCCTGTAATGTGGGAGGCCGAGGCAAGAGGGTCACTTGAGCTCAGGAGTTTGAGAGCAGCATGAGCAAGAGTGAGACACTGTCTCCACTAAAAATACAAAAATTAGCTGGGTGTGTGCCTGTAGTCCCAGCTACTTGGGAGGCTCAGGCAGGAGGATCCCTTGAGCCCAGGAGCTTGAGGTTGCTGTGAGCTGAGGTGATGTCACTGCACTCTACCCAGGGTGACAGAGGGAGACTCTGTCTCACACACACACACACAAAAAAGCAACCATTAGGGCTCTTAAATTCTGTTGTTCTCCTGGCTATTACAGACCTGAACACACTGCATCCAGAAAGCTACTGTCAAAGAGAAGGTAGCAAACTGCTTTTTTCCAGTTATATTACTCTATTTTGGGTCTGTGCCTACAAGTGGATCTTAACCAAAGGAAGAAGTACTTTTAAGACAAGGAGATGTGCGCTAGGGTTTGTCTTGCCCACCCCAAGCACTGATCCCAGGCCCACGTATTTGGTGTCTCTTTCGGACTGTCTCTTGTTTTTTCCCACTTTCCAATCTACTTTACACTGTGGACCTTACACAACTTGAAAAACTTGTTTGAAAATCTCCAGTAGCTCCCCATTGCCTCCAGAATAGTCTTCTGGGACAGCAAAAGCCCTTTCCCTACTGGGCAGCCACTTCCCCTGCCCCTTTCTGCCAAGCTCCTTGTGGCCCAGGCCGTGCTGCATCACTTTGTGTCCCGAACACGTTGTGCGCTTTGAACCCTTACTGTTATTATTAGCCCTTGCTAGTCCCTGTGTCTGCAATGGCCTGGACTTACCACCTTCTTTCTCCATCTGGCAAGTGGCTAGCCTCCAACGCCCAGTTCCAATGTCCCTGCTTCTCCCTTCTTCTAATAAAGTAGAATTTCTTAGTTCACTCACCTGGCCTCTTGTGGCACCCAGTACACAGGTATATTATGCCACTTACTATCAATTATATTACATTTTTCTGTACAGCCAGATTCTGTTCCCCATTACACAGTTAGGGCCAGGGCAGAAACCACTTCTTACATCTTTGTTTCCAGAGGCCCTGGTGTACAGCAAAGCCGCAATGAGTGTCCGTCCGCAGAATAAACAGATGCATTCACGCATGAAAGAACTCGGCTCACACAGCACCATGACTGGCGATGATCCTAAAGAAAGAACCCCACCAGTACGTGGGTGGTTGGGCTAGCTGGGCTTCACATTACTTCTGTGCACACATCCCCAACACAGTCACTTCGCAAGGAAATAGAGAACCCCACCTTGTCCTCTAAAAGGGGCAGACAGCAATCTGAAATTTCCATCAGAGCACCTTTGCTTTTCCCTCTCTTAAAGAGAGAAAGTTTTGTTTGTAAAGGGGGGAAAAAAAAACCTCTGTGATGCTAAAAATATAGTTTAAAAAACCTCGGTTAGATGGCCTAGTCCTTTATTACGTCACGCCCACGTGTCGATAAGAACTGCTTCCTAACTGGTTTCCCAGCCTCTAGGCTTTTCTTCCTCCATCTACCTTGCATACTGCTGCCAGGTGAACTTTTCAAAAATATTTAAAAAATGTTATTTGAATTATAAAAGGTTTATATGTAACATGTTAGTTATGAAGAATAATTCTATAAATGAATATAACCAACCAACTACCCAACCCAACAACTGGAACATTAACAGTAGCTGTATATACCTCCCTTATTCCAATCCCCTACCTAATACCCAGAGCTAATTGCTATCTTCAACTTTGAATTTTTTATTCCATTTTTTAAAAAAGAATGTCGTTTTTCACAAGTATATATGTGCTAAACACTATATTGTCAGCGTTCCTGATTTTGGAAGTCTGTAAAGGTAGTTACTATACTGTGTATGTCTCTTGGGACATGCTTATTTCACTCAGCATTATAATTCCAAGATTCGTCCATGTCAATGCTATCAATCAGTTTATTTTGTTGCTGTATAGTAGTATACTATGTGCCCAAACCACACTTATCTGTTCTCCTGCCAACCAGCTCTGATTGTTTCCAACGCTTTACTACTGTAAGTGATGTGTCTATGAACATTCTTGGTGCACAAGTGTATTTGTGCATTTCTAGAAGTGGGATGTTAGGTTATAGGTTATAAAAATGTTCAACTGTGTGAAATAATGCCAATGTTTTTCAAAGGAGCTCTAATAGCCAGATAAATTTTCCCAAAATACCACTGCTTTGCCTGCTAAAAAAAATTCAGTGTAAGCACAACTTGTAGGATAAAATCCCAACCTGACAGTCCACGCCAGTTATGGTCTGGCCCCACCTGCATTCCACCCCTTCTCTCTTATAGGCACCCAAAAGCCCCTCCCACTTCAGTTGGGCAGATCTGTTCCCTGGCGTAGAGCATACCTTGCTCATTTTGAACAGAGCAGCCCTGATCCTTCCTCATTTCTAGTCTGCGACTCCCACCCTCCATCCCTGCCCCTCCATTCTCCTCTTTTATGAAACTTACCCTGATCACACTTGCCCACAGAACTCTCTCACTGACCCCCAGCTCCTAAAATACCTACTTTCTGCACTGGTTGGGACAGCAGTCTTCATCTTCACCCACATCTTAGGAGATATGAGTTTTATGTTGCCTTGTTAGAAAAATAGACATTCTAACTAAGCTGTGTCATTGGATTTATTTCAGAACTCAGCATTTTCAACTTCAGTATTTGGTACCTTTCTCACCACTGCCTTGATGATGGAAGTCCAGAGAAAGATTAATTTTGGATTTCATGTTTTCCCACATAATATAACTTGACATTGATTTCGTCTGTTTTGCAGACCACAGACTGGATAACTTATAAGGAAAAGAAATGTATTTCTTACAGTTCTGGAGGCTATGAAGTTTAGGATCAAAGAACTGATATCTGGTGAGGGTCCTCTTGCTACACCATAACATGGTGGAGGGCAGTACATGGCAAGACACAGCAAGAGCGTGAACAAGAGCATTCAGGTCTCGTTTCCTCTTATAAAGCCACCAGTCCCATCCTGGGGCCCCACCCTGATGACTTTATCTAATGTTAATTTCTCCCAAAAGCCCCACCTCCAATCAACATAAGAACTTGGGAATTAAGTTTCCACCACATGAGATTTGGGGACCCATTCAAACCACAGCAGACATGATTATGTTTCACTTTCCCAATTAAATTATAAGCATCTCAAAGTACAGAGACCATCTTTTACATTTCTTTGTATTCTTCACAACATTTAACATAGTCTTATGTGTTCAGTAAGAACTCAATTCAACAAATATTTAACACTTTAATGAATACATGAAAATGTAGAAGGTTACATATCTGTTAGTAACACAGAATCTAGATGAAATTAAAGAAATAAAACTGAAAGGTTTTCTTTCCTGATAATGAAAAAAGTGTCTCTCAAAAAAAGTATTCAGAAGAGCCAGGCCTTCTACTCTTATCCATTCTTTCTATAAAATTATATTTTTTAAGT
>NW_012133858.1:20229329-20353544 GCF_000956105.1 Propithecus coquereli | reverse complement strand
AAAAAAAAAAAAACAAGCCTAGAAGATACAACAAGGACAGGGGCAGTCTAGATAGAAACTTTCTAATCACAAAGACTCAAACAACATCCATGTCTTTAAATTCCCCAAATTACTCTTTGGTGAAACAAAACCTTGGCATTGTCTCTGAAATGTGTTACTATCCATTTTCATCATGATTGTAACTGGGAACTAATTCATTTAGTTAAATGACTTTTTCACTTCCAATCCTTCTCTTTTGACCAAGTTGCTACCTGCCCCCCAGAAGATAACTACATTGTATAAAATTTGAGGCAGAAACAAACATTAACTTCCAATAAAAAGTATAATTCAACTTTATTAGTATGAAATATTTTGAGATAATTTATTTGATTTGCGACCCAAATGCATGATTCTCAAATATGAAAGGGATTTAGTACAATCACACAATCATTTAGTAAAACTGTTGTTTATAAGACCTCGAGAAAAGCAGGAGGCACTTTCTCTTTTTGGTATAGAGAGAAGATACCACTTAATCGGCCATTTCTTTGCTGGAATTTATTCTGATTCCCTTTTGTCAGATTCTTCCTCCTCGAACTCTACTAAAGGAGAGTGTCTGTTGGCCTGAGAACCTTCTCCATAGAACACCTTCTTTATTGTGCCATCCTTTGGGGCCTTTATGGTATGCTGCAGAGACACAAGGCATGACAAACAGTAGCTGCAATGCTAATGAAAAGTATACACTCAGTCAAGAAAGTGAGATGAAAAGTTAAAAATGTAGCCCATTGTTTCGATGTTTTGTAGTCTCTCAGTGCTTTCCAACTTTTTTTTTTCCTTTTTCTTTTTTTTTACATCACAGCACACAGAGAAAATGGTAACATTTTATAGTATGTTTGGGAGTTGAGAGGAGTCCATCCTTGGACACACCGGTAAACCATTCAAGGACATGACTGGGAAACTCTGCTCTAGCTAGTATTGATAGTTCTCAACTTGGACTTCACATTAGAATCTCACCTGGGAATCTTTTAAAAAGTATTGATCATTGGGCTCTACTCCTGGAGATCCCAATTCAACTGGTCTGGGAAGTCATCTTTTAAAAGCTCCCCAGGGGACTGTACTGATGTTCCTCGATTTAGGATGGGGTTGCCTCAGGATAAACCCACTGTAAGTTGAGGAGTAAACTAAGTGCATATGGCTTTTGCACTACTGTAAAGTTGACAAATCCTAAACTGAATCATAGTAAGTTGGGGATCGTCAGCCAGGGCTAAGAACCACTGACCTACAAGTTCCAACCATCTGAAAACCTAAACAGCTAATTTAATTTGGTAGAGGTTTTCACTTTGATACTGATGCTTGGCATTCTAAGTTCAGCCTTAGAAAATACCAACTGTTAACATTCAGTTGGGTTACTGCCTGATTCCAAGCTATTAATAATTTCATTAATTTCAGAATCACAAATGACAAATATGATTTCACAAAATTAAAGCATATTTATAAGAAGGATGGTTTAGCTTTGTTTCCTATAATTAATGCTTAATCAATCCATAGCTCTTCATATTTAAAATGGTGTTAACTTACAAAATAAGGCAAAAGAACAATTAAGTCTGATAGCTCCCAAAGTTACTTAGCAGCTAAACTCGTGATTTCATTTACCTCCATCTTCATGGTGATCATAACCATTAGAGAATCTCCAGCTTTCACTTTGTCTCCAGCTTTGACAAACACCTAGAGATTCAGTGGGACAGGTTAATGTTTCAAAACACAGAGGTCCTAGATATGTTAATCTGCTTCATTATATAATAGGAACCAGTTCACTATCCAAATGTATCCCATAATATCACGTTGTAAACCACCAATACACACAAAAATTTATTTAAAAAACAAAAACAACGCAGAGGTTCTTCGTGGTCCATAGAGTTGGTGTGTAAACAAACAGAAGTATGAGTCTGTGGTTGTGCTGTCTGCCAAAGGCAAACGTACAGATGCAAATCAGAGACCCACAGATCTATGCGGCATTGCTAGCACCACTGTCAGTGGGCAGCACTGAGCAGTTCCCTATCTTCACCCCACAAACCACTTAGTTTTGCTTAAATCAGATGAATACACTTTATATACCTTGGTATCATTTTGTTCTTTTCATGAATGTACAAATAAGACACATTGCTGACAGGGAAGGACTAATAATACACTTAAATATCTTTACCACAGACAGGGTAGAAGATGATGGTCTTGGGGTTGTCTGGGTAGTGTTTGAGGTCTTCAGAGCCCTGTAGTAGTAGTGTGTGACAGTAGTGTGTGTGACAGTGTGTGACAGCCTTCGCATGAGAGAATTAAACTTAATAGCAACCCCGAAAAAATATTTCTATTTTCCTTTTTACACATATAAATTCACTCACATATCTCATATGGTCTCACTGTCTTTTTGGTTAACATGGTTACCAAGGAATTTTTGGAAATATCACACCATGCACTTAGGTTCTAAAGTCATTGGGTGGACCAAATTTGTGAAAAGTAGGAAGCACTCCTGAAAGCCCCACCAATCACCCAATCCTAGGTGATGCTTTAGTTGAGCCCAGTGAAATCAATGGCCTGGGTTTACAGGCCAGTTACAGGGAAAGTGTGCATCTTGAAATGTAAGACTAACACCCTGTGCAGGGATGGCCACAGCATGCAGGCCTGTGGGAACTGAAATCGAGTGAGTTAAAGGCAGATCCAGGTCTCTTAGCTCATATTCCCTTTGGGGTACATATTTCCAGAGGGGAACAGTGGGTTAAATCACCCACACTAAATAGTAATTTTCTTCTTTTTTTTTGTACCAGAGTATATAGTTGAATTTTTATGATTTAAATGCATTTAAGAAGACTCTACTATAGTCAAGTATATAAAAGAAGACTACTGATCTATCACCATTTGAAGTTATATTAGTCTGCTACGGTCTAAATATTTGTGTCCCTCTAAAATTCATATGAAGTCTTAACCCCAGACGTGACAGTATCTGGAGGTGGGCCCTTGGGAGGTGATTAGGTCAGGAGGGCTCTGCTCTCATAGATGGGATTAATGCCCTTAGAAGGACTCCTGAGAGAGGTTCCTTGCCCCTTTTACTATGTGAGGACACAGAGAAAAGATGGCTGTTTATGAAACCGGGAAGCAGATTCTCACAGGACACCTAATCTGCTGGTGCCTTGATCTTGGATTTCCCAGCTTCCAGAATTGTGAGAAATAAATTTCTGTTGCTCATAAGCCATCCAAGTTTATGGTATTTTGTTACAGCAGCCCAAACAGATTGAGACAGTATGGATCTCAACTCTGAATATATACAGCAATCAACACCAAACCACATTTGTCTTCACCAATACTAATACCAGCCTATCAAATTCTATTTTAACACAGATGCAATTAGGTACGTTAAAGAAAAATTTCATGACAAAATTGCTTGCTGTTGGACTTAACATTAAAAACCAGCCTTTTTGGACAATGTCTGGAGAATGCTCCATTTAATCATAAAAAACAATTTAGATTATTTGTACTTTGATGTAAATTTCCACCTTCAAAAGCAGCGGTCTTTATCACAAATTAGGTAAATGGGTATTTTCATTGAAGACTGTAATATGGAACTTGAATCTATAATAGATCCTATTGTTTTCTTGAAATAGATGCTTTCCAAGGAGCAAGATTCAGAGATGGAAAAGGATATATATGACAAAATTCAACAAAGCCATTAGGCCTTATTGAACATTATTCGACAGATGTCCCATGATTACCTTTTCAATGGTTCCGGTCATAGGAGCAATGGTGCTTCCCTGAGTTCCTTCTGAGCTCACAGAGGACAAGTATTTGGGGACTGGAATGCCAATCTCAACACTTCCTTCCTATAAATAGAAAACAAACTGAAAATGGAATCAAGATCCCATCACTGTATTTTCACTAATATACCCAAGGTAATGATTGTTTTCAAGTTATTTGTTAAATATTAGCCATCATTAATACCAGGTTCTAATCTAGCTTTGTGATCTTGAGCAAATTATTAAATCCCTCTCAGACTTGGTTTCCCATTATAAAGGGGTAATGATATACATGCCTCACAGGGGATTAAGAGAATTGAAGTATTAAATCTATAACTATAGGTAACAGGGAGCCATTTTTAAGCAGCGATCCCACCATCAAGTGCTTAGTCTATGGCAGGGACTGTTTTTAACATTTATATATACCATGTCATTAATCATCACAATAACTGAGGTGGGTACCGTTATTATTACTGTTTATAGATAGGGGAACTGCAGCCCAGAGAGTTTAACTACTGCTCAAGGTCACACAGCTGCTAAGTGGCAGGACCAGGATTTGAACCAAAGCAGCTTCACATTCCAGAACTCATGCTCTTCACCCCTCCATTATACTGCCTCTGCCATCACATCGTTATAGCACAGTTGACAGTGGAAAGGAATGCCTGGTAAAGCGGGACCATCCTCAACTCCATATATAACAGTTTAATTACTAGAATACTAAAGATATCTTATCATGAAGCACTGTGAGGCCACGGTATATTTGATAATCTATCCTACTTCTTCTGCCCGGGCAGGACATTAAAGACTCACTGGGCAGAAAGCTCCTAGCCAAAACCACGCAAAGCCTGCCTCAACCATTTTTTGACTGCCAAGAGAACATCACTAAGCCCTTCTACCTTCCCCACAAGGAACATCTGGGCCATAGATTTCTCTCCCAGAGGTTACCTCCTCCCAAATCACCAGGATTCCAAGTGTCAGGAGAATGGCGGTTGGGGAAAAGTGTTCAGGCATCGAAGCCCTGAGAGAATACCACCCACTGAGCTAGGAGATACTCTCTGACAAGGAGAGCATAAGGACTTGTTTCAGAATTCAAGGAAGAAAATGGATATACGTCTATCGATGAGAATCTGCATGAACAAAAGACGCAAAAGGAAAACTAGAGAAAGCAGGAATGTGACAAAGAAACAGAGTGGAGAAGAAAATGGAGGGAAAGAAGTCCTAGCAGTGGCCAAAGGAAGCAGGATCTTTATAATCTCTTTCAGTGAGAGGCCTGGGCAATCTTCTCCCAAACCCCAAGAGTAATATTATAATAAAGAGACATTACCATGGAAAATAGGTAGATAGTGTTTTCCAGGATAATTAGCTTAGTCTTACTAGCAACTCCATTAATAGAACATTTCAGGTAAGTGCAGTCTCCCTCACTATAAAGATCACCAAGGACTTGGAAAGTTTTATCTTCAATCTGAAAAAACAGAAAAATAAGATCTTTAAAATAAATGAACAATCCTATAGAATTAATAAAATCATCATCAACTCTTTGCTATTAGTAGTTTCAAAAGGTAACATATAAAATACTTTTAAAAAAAAAGTCATGTAGGAACTTTTCCCCTAAGATTCCTAACCGTAATACTTCAGATAATTAAACGAAAAAAATTACTTATGTAACATATATCCTTAGCATCATAATGCTACAGGTAAAGGTTCATTTAGGAACATAAAGATAGCGCTAAAAAGTGAAATAAAAATATAAATCAAATTAAGCAAAATTATTACAATTCATTTATGTATATTACATATCAGTACTCATTTCTGACTACCTGAAGTCAAATTTAGTTTTCCTATGCCAAAGTAAATAATGAAAAAAGCCAGAACCATATAATTAGATGTCATTTTTTTTACCTCATCAACATGTAGACGCAATTCATGGGTTTCAGTGATGACTTAAGAAGATAAATTAGCTGGAGATTGACCACAATTTTCTCACTCTAAGAGACTACGTGCCAAAAAACAGATTTCACTCGATGTTTCAAAGAAGCTGATAAAAGGACCTGAAACTTTTCTGTTTTAAAGAATATTTTCTCACATATACACTCAAGAGAAAATTTCCCGTACACACAAAAAAATCTATTTAAATCTTCCCTCTATATTCTTCATTTCAATTCCCACAGTGTTAGTGTAAAAGTCCTGTAGCTATCCTTTTAAAATATATTATGTAGGCTAAGGTGAAATAGGTCACATTGTAATATTTATACATTAGTTCTCATCTATCCTAAGTTAAATATGACATTTTACTCTGCTTTGTAACCTACTAAAACAGCCATTTGAATGTTTGTGAAATTCTCAGGACATAAAGGTTAGATTGGAAATAGTTTTGTTTAAAGATTCACAAAAGCACATTCTAAAACTGGGAATGCAGTTCCATGAGCAGATTAGAACAAATTGGCAATTTACTTTACCAGTTATCAAGGGACAAGAAAATGTCCCGAACCAGGGGCACCAATATGAATTACAGCTGTCACATACAAAAGTATGTAGATTTTACATGATTTTCCTGAATCTCAGAGACAGAAAAATAATGTGCCTTAAAGTGTTGGAAGGTCTAATGCATATGATTGATAAATCCATTTTGCAGGATTTGACATCTCTTAGCTCATATTAAAAATGATTTATTTCCTGAATTTGTACCTTACTATAGGAATTTGGTTGACTTCTCACACTGTTTTTTTAACCTTTTTAGCATTTCATTTTGCCAGTGTAACAGACTTCTTTTAATTAAGCACTATTGGAAAGTTAGCGATTCTCAAAGTGTGACCTGTGGATCCCTTGGGGTCCCCAACACCCTTTTAGGAAGTCCATGAAGTCAAACAATTTTCATGATAAGACTAAGATGTTATTTCCCTTTTTTACCCTTATTCTCTCATAAGTACACAATGGAATTTTCCAGAGGCTACCAAATACGTGATGTTATTGTTCTGATGGCTACTGGTACGTGTAATTGTATAATCTTAAGTTTTAAAATTTTCTCAGTTTATCCTACAATTCAACAACAAAAAACTAGATTAAAAAACAGGCAGAGGATGTCGATAGATATTTCTCCAAAGAAGATATGCAAATAGCTGATTAATAATGAAAAGATGCTGAATATCATTAGTCATTTCAAAAATGCAAGTCAAAGTTATAATGAGATACCACTTCACACCCATAAGGATGGCTATTATTAAAAAAACAATAACAACAAACTCAGAAAATAATAAGCAGTGGCAAAGATGTGATGAAGTTGGGACCCTTGTGCACTACTGGTAGGAATGCAAAATGGTGCAGCTCCTATGGAAAATAGTATTGTGGTTTCTTAAAAAATTAAAAATAGAATTACCATATGATCTAGCAATTCCACTTCTGGATATATACCCCAAAGGATTGCAAACAGTGTCTTGAAGAAATATTCGCACACCCATGTTCACAGCAGCATTATTCACAATACCCAAAAGATGGAAACAACCCAAGTATCCACTCATGGATGAATGGATAAAGAATACGTGGTATACACATACGACAGAATGTTATTTAGCCTTAAAAAGGAAGGAAATTCTGACATGTGCTACAACATGTAAGACCCTTTACAACATTATGTTAAGTGAAAAAAGCCAGTCACAAAAGGACAAATATTAAATTATTACCAGGTGCCTAGAGTAGTCAAATTCATAGAAACAGAAAATAGAATCGTGGCTTTCAGGAGCCTGGGGTGAAGAAGGAATGGGTACTGCTCCTGCATTACTGTTTAAAAGGGTACTGAATTTCAGTTTCACAAGATGAAAAAAGTTTTGGAGATAGATAATTGTGATGGCTGCACAACAATTTGAATGTATTTGATACAATTAAGTTGTACACTTAAAAATGGTTAAAATGATAAATTTTATGTTATGTGTATTTTATCAGAATTTAAAAATAATAATAAAAATAAAATTTTCTCAATTAAATTTTCTAAATGGTAAATATCAATTGATACAACTAGCACAAACAAAAGTTCTTTGGGCGGGAGGGTCTCGATAATTTTTAAGAGTGTATAGGGTTCTTGAGACCAAAAATTTGAGAACTGCTAATTTTGATATAAATACATGCACATACTTTAGGGGCTTGTTAGTGTCTGATTCAAGGTTGTTACTTTCTGCTAAGTTTTTATTCTTAAGGGAACCTCAGCTAAACTGAGCAAATAATCAGAAACTATACAGGGAGTAATTTCCCCAAAATGGGTCTGAAATAAAAGCACACGACATTCTCCTAACTACACTCACAATAGTCAAATGCTTAAGAGGAATGAGAGAGTGAAAAAAAGATCCTATTCAGTATGAGAGAGATCAGATTTAGCTCTGAACTGTAGAACAGAAACATTAAGGCTTACCTGCATGCTATACGATCCATCATGGTTGTATGTCACAGCTATTGCTACATCTTTACAGAAAAAGGGGGGAAAAAAAGAAAAAAATCAGAAGACATTCACTTATTCAATAACTAAAATATCAAAAATCTCACTTTCAACCCGAAGTCAACCAGCTATTCAAAGAGATATCAACATCTTTTAACTCCCTGGAAATGAGCGTTTTTTTCTTAGAAATACATCTGTCGGGCAGCTTTCAACAAAGGTGCATTTCAAACTTTTCTCTTTTAAAAATGGAGTTTTAGATATTTTAAGGTTGTGGGATATTTTAGATATTTTTTCTTCAACTGAAAAGGCTGCAGTGTTATAGTAGAACATGCAATGAATTGGTAAAGAAGAGTTTTGGTTTGATTAAAGACTAAAATCTGCCATCTGATCACTTCTGTGATTTTGACTAAGTCACTAAATCTCTGAGCCTTGATTTTTCTGAGCCATTAAATGGGTATGAAAATGTAAGAATTATTAAATGTGAAAGTGCTTTATAAACTATAAGACCATACAGAGAAGAGATTATTCATGTTATAGGCACACCTCGTTTTATTGTGCTTCACTTTATGTTGCTTCACAGACACTGCATTTTTTATAAATTGAAGGTTTGTGGTAATCCTGCTTCAAGTAAGTCTATTGGCACCATTTTCCCAACAGCACGTGCTCACTTCCTGTCTCTGTGTCACATTTCGGTAATTCTTGCAATATTATAAACATTTTCATTATTACTATATCTGTTCTGGAGATCTGTAGTCAGTTACCTTTGATGTTACTATTGTAATTGTTTTGGGGCACCATGAACCACGTCCACGTAAGGCTGATCAATGTTGTATGTGTTCTCACTGCTCCACTTTTTGAGCAGCCGTTCCCCTGTCTCTCTCCCTCTCCTAGGGCCTCCTAATCCCTAAGACACAAAATATTGAGATTAGGCCAAATAATAACCCTACAATGACTTCTAGGTGTTCAACTGAAAGGAAGAGTCACACATCTCTCACTTTAAATCAAAAGCTAGAGATGATTAAGCTTAGTGAGGAAGCCATGTCAAAAGCTGAGTTAGGCTGAAAGCTAGGCCTCTTGTGCAAAACAATTAGCCAAGTTGTAAATGCAAAGGAAAAGTTCTTGAAGAAAGTTAAAAGTACTATACACTATTGCAGTGAACAGACAAACGATAAGAAAGTGAAACAACCTTATTGCTGCTATGGAGAAAGTTTTAGTGCCTTGGACAGAAAATCAAACCCGCCACAACATTCCTTTAAGCCAAAGCCTAATCTACATCAAGGCCCTAACTATTTTCAATGCTATGAAGGCTGACAGAGGTGAGGAAGCTGCAAAAAACAACAACAAAAAATTGAAGCTAGCAATTTGGTTCATGGGGTTTAAGGAAATAAGCCATCTCAACAACACAGAGTGCAAGATGAAGCAGCAAGTGATTATGTAGAAGCTGCAGCAAGTTATCCAAAGATCTAGCTAAGATCATTGATGAAGGTGGCTACGCTAAACAACAGATTTTTCAATGTAGACAAAACAGGCTTCTATAGGAAGAAGATGCCATCTAGGACTTTCACAGCTAGAGAGGAGAAGTCAATGCCTGGCTTCAAAGCTTCAAAGGACAGGCTGACTCTCTTGGTATGGGCTAATGCAACTGGTGACTTTAAGTTGAAGCCAGTGCTCATTTACCATTCTGAAAATCCCAGGACTCTTAAGAATGATGCTAAATCTACTCTACTTGTGCTCTGTAAATGGAACAACAAAGCCTGGACGACAGCACATCTGTTAACTGTGTGGTTTACTGAATATTTTAAGCCCAGTATTGAGACCTATTGCTCAGAAAAAAAGATTCCTTTCAAAATATTACTGCTCATTGACAGTGCACCTAGTCACCCAAGAGCTCTGATGAGATGTATAAGGAAAATAATGTTGTTTTCATGCCTTCTACTGTAACATACATTCTATAGCCCATGGATCAAGGAGTAATTTTGACTTTCAAGTTTTATTATTTAAGAAATAGTTTGTAAGGCTACAGCTGGCATAGATAGTGATTCCTCTGATGAATGTGGGCAAAGTAAATTGAAAACCTTCTGGAAAGGATTCAGCATTCTAGATGCCATTAAGAACATGTGTGATTCATAGGAGGAGGTCAAAATATCAATGTTTACGAGAGTTTGGACGGAGTTTGGATGAAGCTGCTTCTGATCCTCAAGGATGACTTTGAGAGGTTCAAGACTTCAGTGGAGGAAGTAACTGCAGATGTGGAAATAGCAAGAGAAGTAGAATTAGAAGTGGGGCATGAAGATGTGACTGAATTGCTGCAATCTCATGATCAAACCTGAATGGATGAGGATTGTTTCTTATGGATGAGCAAAGAAAGTGGTTTCTTGAGATAGAATCTACTCCTGGTGAAGATGTTGTGAACATTATTGAAATGACAACAAAGGATACAGAATGTTACATAAGCTTAGTTGATAAAGCAGGGCAGGATTTTAGAGGATTAACTCCAATTTTGAAAGAAGTTCTACAATGGGTAAGATGCTATCAAACAGCATTGTATGCTATAGAGAAATCTTTTGAGAAAGGAAGAGTCATTCAATGCGGCAAACTTCATTTTCTCATTTTAAGAAATTGTTACAGTCACTCCAGCCTTCAGCAGCCATCACTGTAATCAGTCAGCAGTCACCGACATTGAGGCAAGACCCTCCACCAACAAAAACATTATGACTTGCTAAAGGCTCAGATAATTGTTAGCATTTTTGGTAATGAAGTATTTTTAGATTAAGGTACGTATGTTGGTTTTTTTAGACATAGCACACTTAATAGACTACAGTATAGTGTAAATATAACTTTTATATGCATTGGGAAACCAAAAAATTTGCATGACTCTCTTTATTGTGATATTCGCTTTATTGCAGTGGTATGGAACCGAATCTGCAATATCTCTGAGGTATGCCTGTATTACATGAATACAGAATTGGTTGAAGACTATCCCAGGAGATGGAAATCAAAAGTTTTGTGGGGTAGAGTATATAGGTAAAAGTCATCTCATCTGCTTCTGATACTTCATCCATCATTTTGATGTTGCCAGCTCAAGTATGTTTCCAGCCCTGACCTTGCTTCTCTAGAACTCTGATTAGTCATTCCCAGCTGGATGCTCCACTGGCAGCTTAAAATGAACATGATGAGTCCAACAGTTTATCTTTCCCTGAAGACCTGGGAGATCCACTGGCACCACTATTCTCCTTGTCATACAGGTTTAAAACCTGTCGTCTTTGCCTCAGCCTTCTCCATTGCTTTCCGCATCCACTAGTCACCACAAAGCTGCCAAATTCTTCCCTTTAAATACCTGTCCTGCACATCTCTTCCTTTCCATTCCTCCCACTGCTCTCCCCTGTCTCAGGCCCGACTGTCTCAGGCCTGGCTGACTCTGAGGAGGTCCTTCAGGGTGTTCCTGCTTCCTGTCTCAGCCCTTGCAGCTGATGCTTCCTAGCATGTCCCCACCACATTCAATGTACTTGGCCTGGTATTGAAGGCCCCCCAAATCTCTCAGTCTTATTTCCCACCATTCTCCTACGCAGATGGTCCTATGCTCCAACCAAATGGGAAAATGGGCCAATTAATACTCCCCATACACGTGTCCAGCTTTCCCTGAGCTGTGCCTCTGTCCTCACACTCCTCCTTCCCCACACTGCAGGTGCCCAGCCACACCTCGGAAACCCCACTCCTCGTTCACATCATGCCCTCTGTCCTTAGGAAGAGTCTGACTGGGCGGGATGAATTCTCTCTCCTCTGAGCATTTAGACTTCTGCCTATAAAACACCATTATGAGTCTCCCTTCATCCTGGATTTTGACAGAGTAATTTTCCTCTTTATTAGCTGTTTTAAAAAATTACAAAAATAAAATGTTCACAAGGGTCAAATACTAAGGCACATAAACTCCAGAGCCTGCCTATTGACCACTATGCCATCCAACCTCCCAATGTATGCCCTTCCAAATGGTAAATTCCTGTAGACAAAAAAACAGAGACAAAGACATTTTTTCTCTTCTCCGTATCACTCTGCATATCTATTTTTTCAAAAACTTTGTACTGAGTGTATGAATGAATGAAACTTCTCCACCCTAAATCATGTCAACAGGCTTTAATTCTTCTTAGGAGAAAATGCCTCCAATTATACCAGAACAATTTTCTTTCAATTTATAAAATATATTAAGTATTTAACCAACTTGAATGCCAGTAGAATCATAGGAAGACACTGTTGGAAAAGCTCTAAATTATTTTACATTATTATAGGGCAACTGAACTTGTTTCTCTCTACCCTCAGTATCTTGTCCCTGACAAGAGAACTTTAAACACCCTCTTATATATTTAATAAGGTATGAAAGTTTAACATGGTCCATTAGCATTTTTTAAAGACTCACCTATATGACATTTCTGAAGGCTGTTACACATAGACCTGGATTATTTTCATAGAATACTGCCAAAAGGGTGTAGAGAATAGCAATCATGTTGGCCTTTCAATTATGTATTTATTTTTTAATTAAAACTTTTTTTAATTCCCTCAAAATGCAGCATAATTCAAACCATTGCTTGGTGCTTTAGTGAAGATCCATGCCAAATAACGCAGTTGGCTCATATGAATTACAATCATACATGTAATTCTGTTTAATTCAGGTTGAAGAGGCCATTGAAACTTTATTGCTTTTGATACTTGTATTCAGCATATAGGAGTCTAGAATAAAATACTCCCAGATTTTGAGGACTGCTTTTTAGGATGAAATAAGTAAACACATCAGCGTAAAATGGATGGGTTTGCAGAATGCTACAATGTAAGGGATGTTTGCAAACTTTCCTTATGGAAGGCTTGGTAATACACCTAACGCACTTAAGGTAATGACCACCTAGGCTCAGGATTGAAAATAACTAAAAAGCTGTAATCCAATCAACTTGGGTGAATGAGGTGTGGATGGCTTCAAAGAGCTGAAGAAAAGAGGATTCTCCTCCAGCCAGGGAAGAGGGTGCTGCGATCTACTGGCAAGAGGATTCTGCTCTACCTGGGAGGCACATTCTTGTACTGGAGTTGTAACAGTTCAATGATACCTCACATTCAAGATTATCCAGTACTTTCAGCTCTGACTCTGCACCCCTCTGGCTTCCCATGAAAACTGTTCTACAGCACAAGGGATACAGCCGCCAGCTATCACAGGATTCTGGTCCCTCTGGTACATTGCTCCAGCCATAAATTTATAAACTGCCTTCTGACTTAGGTGTCAGCCTTTTCTGACTTCAGGTAAAATAAATCAGTCCCTAACATGAGCCTACTCAAATTAGTTTGCAATCAAAAATCAATTTTCCACTGGAGAAGTGGTGGAAATAGCATGAGAGTCAACATCAAGAAGAGTGGGTGTCAATTCTGGCTCTGCAACTCAGCAGCCTTGAGTAAGTTACTTCACTCCCGAGACTCCTCACCCATGCTTTCATCATCCATAGGTGGGAGGAACACTGACTCCCCCTCATTAAGTTGTCGTGAAGATAAAAATTTACATGTGATAATACACAACAAATTATAGCGCTTTAGTGACCCACTTCTGACTGAAACACCCAAAAACACTGCCTGAGGCAGTAGGCAATCTTCCCTCTCTGATACAGTTTTGGATATTGTTTTTCTTATTTAAAAATAATACACCCTGTATTACTAGAGTGTAAATAAAAAACTACAAAGCAAAGTACAAAGAATTGGGGAAAAAGAGATTACCTCGAATTCCACTACCCTCACTAACGTTTTGGCATATTTTATTTCAGCTGTTTTGCTACATATATTTTATGACATGTTTTTAGAATATTTATAAAATATGTAAAAGTATAAAGAAGGAAAGCAAATACCATTAACTCTACTACCAATTGTATTATTTTGGCATATTCCCTTCCAATGTTTAGGGTAGGCATTTAAAAAAATGACCGGGCTGAATCCTCTTTTTCAGGTTAATGTGATACATTTCTATGACTCACATTTCTCTTTTAATAAACATTACTTACTATTTTTACCATCTCTAAGAGTCATGTTTCTGGTGTACAAGAAATTCAGTCTTCTTCCACTGCTGGATGAAAACGGAGAGAATTGATCTAGAAAAAATTTAGAATTTCATAACAAATCTATGAGTATCAAGCCTGGCAAAAGAAAACAAAAGAAAACATAAAATGCAGGTCCTAAATGTATTTTCTTTGTTCTTCTCATTGTTTTAAATTTAAATAGATATTTTCATTTACATCTCTGGAAATTTCATATGAAAAATCCCAGCTTCTCTTGAAGAATCAGAATATTTGCATGAACTCTCATCCTCTGATGGCATAAACTGCACAATAGTCACCCCCTTTTGATAGGGCAAATGCATTCCAGGTCACCAAAATTTCTGCCACTAACTTTATCCAGGAGCTACAGCACAGCTAAACTGAAGCAATTTATTCTGAAAGCTCATATCTGTACTAGCTATAAATTCTAAAAAGGAAGGTGAGAATAAGAAGACACTCTATTCTAAAAAATGTTCAGTTCAGGCTTAGGAATACCACATGGGGCGTATTTAGATGCATTTTCATTCAACATGAAAGGCTGAAATGAGGCTAGAACACACAGACCTCCCAAAGATGTAGTTTTAAGCTTTTAAAATATTGTACATTTTAAGATTTCAATGTAACTATCTTGAATTAATCTAGAAATTAAAGATTCAAATCATAGGCTCCTATAATAACACAGGTTCAGTATCCTTTATCTGAAATGCTTGAGAAGAGAAGTGTTTTGGATTTTGAACTTTTTCAGATTTTGGAATATTTGTATTATATGTCAATGAGTATTTCCTTTGAGTGTCATGTTGGTGCTCAAAAGGTTTCAGATTTTGAGCATTTCAAATTTTGGATTTTTGGATTTAGGATGCTCAACCTGTATAGGATAATGTAATAATCCTAATAATAATAAGAGATAAATAGATTAGTTTTTTCTGGGGGGGGGACAGAGTCTCATTCTGTTGCCAATGCTCGAGTGCCGTGGTGTCAGCCTAGCTCACAGCAACCTCAAACTCCTGGGCTCAAGCAATCCTACTGCCTCAGCCTCCTGAGCAGCTGGGACTACAGGCATGCGCCACCATGCCCGGCTAATTTTTTCTATATCTTTTAAGTTGTCCAGCTAATTTCTTTCTATTTTTAGTAGAGACGGGGTCTCGCTCTTGCTCAGGCTGGTCTCAAACTCCTGACCTTGAGCGATCCTCCTGCCTCGGCCTCCCAGAGTGCTAGGATTACAGGCGTGAGCCACCACGCCCGGCCTAGATTAGATTTTTTAAATCAGTTTAATCAGTTTGCTCCAAAGGTCAGAGTTAGCCTGAGTAAATATTATGGAGCAATTTGGGAAAGCTCAGATTTTGAATCAATTTAAAGGGAAGAACTTTTTAATGGACAGCTGACAAAAATCATAGGCTACCCTATGAGGTAATGAATTTCTGGTTTCCTAAGGAGTCAGGAAGAGGTTGGGCAACAACTTAGCAGGAACAGTGAAGCAGGGATGAGCTGCACGTGTGTGACAGCCAGGATGAATCACTGCCATGGTCCTTCCTGTGCTGATTCTATGATACTACGAAGTACCTAAGTTTCTAGTTAGACAGAAATTTAAGCACAGGATGGAAAAAGAGAGGAAGAAGTAACTCGACAGTAAATCATGGGTAACCCAAGGGAATCTGAGAGTCTCCTGTCAAAGACGGTTGCTGTGGGTACAGAGGATACAATAAAATAGGCCATGAGGAGTGGCGAACAAAAGGAGTCACAAGAAATCAGCACAGGATGAGGGAAGAACTCATGCCTGGTTGAAAAGAGACCCATTTCTATAATGCTAAGTGATTACTTAAGCAACATTTAATAGGTTAAACAGTGTTTATGGGTGCATTCGTGATATGTGAAGAGCTCGCCTTCATACTAAAAAACACACCTGTAGAGAATGGTGTCAATCACTGACAGAAGAAAAGGAGGCAAGAATGGCCCAGAGAAAGGAAACCATGTTTAATGATGATTCATAAAACTTGGCAAGCAGAAGAAAAAGGAAAGTATTCCCTACCTTGTGTCTGAAGTCTGAAAGCATCTGTCAGAGCTTTCTCCTTGAGGATGAGACCCAGAGCTGCTTGGCATAAAACCTCTTTGGCTGCAGCCTTCCGACTGGGTAACAGGTCTTTGTGGTGTTGAGGGATGAAATTAGTGTGCACATTCCCAGCTTCAAACTCTGGGTGGCCAGACAGCTTGAGTAAGAAGTCAATGTTGGTGTGCAGTCCAACAATCTAGGAAGAGAAAAAAGCTCCAGTTCCTACTGAGTAAGGGAAACAACGTATTTAGAAAAACATCTGCTCTTTTTTCTATTTTCTACTGTGGACAGTTCTTAGGAAAAATTTAAAAACTTACAAAGGTACCATGTGGCATTAGGACAACTCTCAGGAGAAAAACAAAACAAAATAAAAAACCACCTCATTATCACTATATTCATCTCTACATATGTTTGAGCTTAACATTTAAAACTACATTTTTATATGATAAAGAGGATGTAGGAAATGGCATTACTACCAAGACCAAGCCTAGGTGGTATATTTAATTAACTCAGGTTAGGACAGTGGTAAATGTTAAGAAACATAAGTGAAATTCACTTGCAAGATACTGAAGACTTGGTGTTCAGAACACTCCCACAAAACAGGAAGACTGCAAACAGCAGGCAGGGTTGTTACACTGCGGATGGGATAGGATTAAATGACCTCAAAAGAGATTCCTTTCAAGACCAAAATACAAATTTTATACACTGATATAAAAATAAGAAAAGGTATGAAATTTACCCAAATCCACCCAATAAACAGGATCAAAAGTAAAATCAGCTATTTGAGCCTTGGGTTCATTCATTCATTCACTTATTCATCCATTCCTTCATTCATTTACCAGCCATTTAAGGAACACCTTTTAGGTATCAGGCTCTGATCTAGGCACTGGGGAAAAAAGTGAAGAACAAAAGAGAAGAAGTCCCTGCCCTCACAGAGCTGACATCCTAGGGAGACAGGTAACAATATCGATAAACAAATATCTAACATGATGTCACATGCTGTGAAGAAAATTAAGGCTGGCTAAAGGGAGAGAGAAGAACAAAGGGTACTATTTTAAATGAGGAGGACTGGGAAAGGACTCTGAGGAGGTGAGCGGGGTTGAGGACAGTCAGGACCAAGCCCTGTGATCATGTGGGGAAAGAACATTCTGGAAAAGAGGACAGAAACACGTGGCTCCTTGCTGGGTGAGTATGCGAAATGGCAAGGAGGCCATTGTGGTTGCAGCCAAAGAGATCAGAGGTTTGATCGAATTATTAACATATAACAAGCTGAATATCTTCTATGAAGCTAAATCGATGTGGTATAGGACTTTCTGCACCAAGGAAATTAACATTCTGCAGAAAAATAACAAACTCTATCACATAGACGAAACTGAACATAATTATTTTCCTTTGGAGAAAAATGACCAGACTGCAGGCCACACTTAAGTGGCTGGTCTTATCTACAGAACGGACAGCTGTATTTCACTGAAATACAGCACTGACACTGACGGTTTTACTTCTGCAGTCTTTCTTTTATAACTGAAATCAAGAAGTCCTCAAACCCTATTCTGACCCATGGGAAATTCCCCATGAGAAATTATTCTGCTTGTGACATATGGGCAATTGGTGGAAATAAGGAAATAAGGTGACAAGACCAAGCCTCTGACAAGGATGAAGGCTGACCTTTGGTCCTGACCAAACGCAGCGAGGTCATTAACACGGCCCCGGATCACTCACATTGTACTGACGAAGGCTGTACCTCAGTTTTCTCAAGGCCATCTGGCGATCTGCAGCCCATACGACCAGCTTCGCAATCATGGGGTCATAATACACTGAAACTTCATCTCCTGAAAGTGAAAAACCACAGTAACCTCTCAAAGTCAAAATTTAAAGGAATAAAATAGGACAAGCAAGACATTTTATTGTGTACATTTCACTTAACCCTCACAAACTTCTACATGATAGATATCATTACCACTAATTTATCCATGAGGAAACCGAGGCTCGGAGGGGTTTAAAAACTTATCCAAAGTTCCTGGAAGATGTGGCCATCCAAGAGCACCAGGCTCCAACACAGAGACACACAGGCTGGCTTTTCCTGTCCTATCTTCTTCTGAACTTTTTCTTTTCTCATTTTGGAAGTCAACACAAACTCCCTCTACCCTCTCACATTTTACTCACTTCCTGCCCTCAGCATTCCCCTCCCTCCACTCTTTCTTTCAGTTTCCTCATCAGTAGAGTAAGTATAATAATTCCTCTAGCCTGTAGGATTGTTGGGAGGAGAGACAATAAAGTGCCATGCCTGGCAGGACTGATAACCAAATGGCAGCTATCATGACTATGATGGTTACAGTCCTAGAGAAGAAGAATCTGAGCTACAGCACATCCCACTGGTGAGAAATGGTTCCGGTCGAAAGGATGTGGTATGCTATAAAGAACACTGTTGTAGGACCTTTTCACAATTTTGGCAGGTTACCGGACCTCTCTGAACCCAAGGGCCCTCATCTATAAGATTAGAGATGCTTGCAGTAGAAAAATGGAACCTGTGGGGCAAGCAGAGCTAAGATGACAAGTTAAACACTTTACTGACGACCAAACCTTGCTGTGGCTTTGCCAGAGCTCTCACAATGCTTCTACTTTTTATTAAATAAGAAGTCCTAATTCCTCATTTTGGCTTTCCAGATGTTATATGATTTGACCTCAACCTATGTCACCAGCCACATCTCCAACTACTCACCTTCCTGAACCCTCTTCTCCAGCCACATATTTTCATGCTATTCTTTGAACACACCTTTAATAATTTTTCTTTTCTTCACTCTTCATTATGCTATTAAATCTGCCTATGTAAATCTACTCCAGATATCCTCTTAAAAACCTGTGCTGATTGTATCAGCCTAACGTAACTTCTTAGTCCTGAGAACTGCTATATTCCATCGCTGTATAACTTACACCAGCAACTGAAATCCAGCTGGCAATAGACAGACGTGGCTCGGTGCCCGGACTCTGGAGCCAGACTGCCTGGGTCTGGATCTTGGCTCCAAGGGTGACCATGGGCAAGTCACTTAACTGCTCTGTGCTCCAGTTTCCTCATCTAGAAAACGGGGGTGATAATAATCCCTACTCATAAGGTAATTCTCATGGCTAAAGGAGTCCATATAGAAAAATCACCTAGAAGAGTGCCTGTACATAGAGAGCACTAAATAATTGTTAGTTATATACATTGTTATTAAATATTATTCATATACTGAACTATGATAGCTCTTGCACTGTTATTTTTTTAACCGTAATTTATTTCTTTTAGTATTGTTTAGCTTATACTAAGCTTACATCTTCATTCTCCAACTTGACTTTGTGTTCCTTGACGGCAGAGTGCCTTGAGCATAGCAGATATCAGTCACCTTAAATCACTTTTGGAACTAGGTGAAGTGAAAAAGTAAAACAGTACACACAAAATATTTCTTGGTTAGGTTTGACCAAGTACTGCTGCCTTTCAAAATGAGAGTGCATTATTTAAAATACTAGTTATTCTTTAAAAATAACTATTCTAGAAGGAAAAAGTAAAGGTTAATGAGAAATCAACTAAATCTTTTATTTTAAAACATGCTAGACATTTCCATAACACTCAGGGATAAAATAATAATGTAATAAAAATTTAAAAGGAGTGAGACATTGTTTTATTTCACTTTACCTTGCCGAACTCCAGTTTCGATCCTAGTGGAATGGTCTGCTTGAGGAGTAGAGAGATGCACCAATGGTCCAGCCCCTGGCATGAAGTTGTTGTTAGGATCTTCTGCATATATCCTAGCTTCAAAGGCATGGCCTTGCAGAGTTATTTCTTCCTGGATCAAAGGAATCTTCTCTCCCGCTGCAATCTGGTAATGGAAGAACAGTGCTTCTTATGAAAATCCACCGTGCAGCAGCCAAGACTTACTAAGTTGATGGTCTTGCTTTTTTCTACATAAGGTGTACGTTTGGGTTTTGCAATGCAGCCAAATAAAAACTTATTTTATCTACCCACTAGAGTATTGGGCAAAACAAAAATAGATTAAAAAACAGATGCAGGCTGGGCATGGTGGCTCACACCTGTGATCCCAGCACTTTTGGAGGCTGAGGTGGGAGAATCGCATGAGGCCAGGGGTTCAAGACCAACCTGAGCAACACAGCAAGACCCTTATCTTTATAAAACAAAAATTAGCCAGGCATCGTGGTGTATGTCTATGGTCCCAGATACTTGGGAGGCTGAGGCAGGAGGATCGCCTGAGCCTGGGAGTTTGAGTTTGAGGTTGCAGTGAGCTATCATGCTACAGCACTCCAGCCTGGCGACAGAGTGAGACCTTGTCTCAAAACAATCAAACCACTCACACACAGAAAATAACCCAGATGTAGTTTAGGAATAATCTATTAGTTATAATAGGTTTCTAGGGTTTTAAATATTTGAGAAAGCAGGCAAACTGATGACTAATTTATAAATATAAAAATTAGTGTTTGTACAATATAATAAAAACCAAAATTTCTTACTGGCAAGATATTCTCAGTTTTTATTTAAATCATTAGCAGTCAATTCTCAAATCAATAATTTTGTTATAGTAAATTATTAGTTAGTGTTTAGGACTACATTCACAGCCATGGAAAAAATGTGGTAGACATTAGTCATTCTATACTACAATAATCTTCATAAGCAAGTGAGTGATAAAGCAAAACAGAAAGGGGAACAGGATGGTTTTTTAATTTTATGTTTAAGTGTATTGCATGACACCAGATTATAAACAGGATAATCACTATTGCTATGACTCCTATAATTATTACTATTTGGGCTAATATGAATGAATATATGAAATCATGCATCAATTAGTATAACTTGGAAAAGCCTATTGGAGGACATACTGTCACTTTCTCTCTTTACTCTCCTCCTGAGGTTTTTTTCCAAGATGAGAAAATGACAACCTGAGAAAGCAATATAGATACAGGAAAAAAGACTCTAGGTAACTCAGTATGACACTGAACTACACAGGTAAGCATAAAACAGAGGCAAAGGTCTCATCTCTTTGAATCTGCAAATAAGAAAGATCAGGAACTATGGCAAATAAGAGCAAAAGGAACAGGAACTAAACTGAGTGCCTTTGCATGGTATTTCAAATCACAGACTCTGCAGCTGTATTGCCTGGGTTCACATTTTGTCTCTGTATTTACTCTGTGACCTGGGCAAGTTTCTTTAGCTCTCCATATCTCAGAAAAAAGTGGCTGGCATATAGTGAGCATTATGTAGGTGTTAACTATTATCATTTCATTCTTATCCTTTATAATAAAATATTCTTTAATGCTTTAATAAAGCACTCTATTTGTTTTAATATACAAAAAGAAAAGAATGACCATATATCTATATTCTAAGATGTGATCTTATTTCTAACTATACAGCTCCATTTCAACCTGACTTGTCTTTGCCTGTTTATTTTTCTCTGAGAATGGCTTCTTCTTCTTTTTCCCCCTGTATCAATAGAGATGGGCATCTGAGAATGGCTTCTACCTGAGCCCGGAAGAGACTGGCCCCAACCATGCCTTTGGTTATTTGGAAATCTGTGCCATTTGAGTTCTCTCAAGCTTAGGCATTGACTCTTTGGAATTCCTAACCTTGGATATTGTTACCAGCTTCCCCTGAACACTGCTAATCATCTGCAGTCTGAACCCTGGCTGCTCACCTCACTGCACCCTGGCTCTTGGAAGCCTTTGACTCCACAGGCAGGTCCTGATGCTTGAACTCTTGCCTCACCAAATGGTGAGTCTTCTTATTTTACCTCTGCCTGAAAGCCAGACTCCAAAGTGCCTTAAACTCTATAAACCAGGTCCAGCAGTTTCCCTAAATTCTAGAGTCCCTCCCCAGATGACAAAAGCCTGCTTCTCTTTCTAAAGAGCCTTCTTATGATTTCTTGAGTTTCAGAAATAAATCTCTGTTGGTTTTCCTAATGTCCAAAAGTTTTCTTTATCCTCAATCCTTAGAAACCTTTTATCCTCCATGATTTCAAAATCTAGACTCTCTTGGTTTACCGCTTCAGAAAAAATATCCTCCTTTTCCTTGAATTCTGGAAACAAACACTCTTTCCAGAAGCTTACAAATCTATAGTTTTTCCTGACACTCACTAACTTATTAGCCTGATATGCCTGATTTTCATTAGTCCCTAAGGCTGTAGAGGCACAGAAGAATCTTTTGGCTCAATTAAAACTACTGATCATCCCCAAGGAACCAACAAAAGGAATATCATCTTATTGTCCACAGTTCTGAAAAGATGAAATTATCAAAATAATCAAGACTTCAGCATACCATGGAAAAAACCAATTTAGATTCAGGATATATAAAGAATGAAGAATCCAACAGAAATCAGGAATATTTATACTACTTAATATTTTTTTCATACTAAGAAAAAGAAGGCTGGGGTAAATCTATTGTTTTCACTAAAGAGAACAAAAACAGACTAAGCTATTATTATTAATATTTGAAGAAATATGCTTTGTGGAACTCTGGTTTATACCAGTGCTTCTCAAACAATCCATAGAAAAAGAACAGTTATTAATTGACATGTTTGAAAAATACAGTAGACATGTCACAGCAATGTCAAAATGCTTTAAAAGTTTCTAAACATTTACTCTGAACGGCTGTTCTGAATGAGCGTTTATCATGGGCTGGCGACAGTTGGTAAACAGGCACTTTCCACAGACCATTCTACTGATCTAGGCCATTTGCTTGGCTCTTCATTCCCAGCTCTGCCTTAGCCCATTTCAACTTAGCTAGCATCCGCTAAAAATCTAATGATGTATGGTCCAGAATGCTGTGGCCTTAGGTGGACCATGAGGCTTTGGCCTTGAGATGATGTGGTCACAAGCAAGCCTCAGTGATGGCAGCTTGCCTGCTGGCTGCCCCTTGCCTAATGGGAACTGAAGGTTAGTGACAGATTAGGAATCCAAGTCCCTTAAGTGCCAATAAAGTCATAGTATCAAATGTAGTTTTACTTTTCACCTCCCATTTTCCTGTCCTCATCAGAGCTACCATGAATCGAACCCTGTCCAAAATGACACCTGTTTTAGGAGGTCAGATGGTAACCTATTCTCAAATTTTTAATAGAAAAAAAATGCTCACCCTGAGCTGCCACTCCACCAAGTCAGTTCCTGTGATCATCTCAGTAACAGGATGTTCTACTTGCAGTCTTGTATTCATTTCCATGAAGTAGAAATTGTCCTTTGAGTCCATGATAAACTCCACAGTTCCTAAAAGATAAAACACAATGGTCACATTTCAATAGTATAAAATAATCAGTAGCAAATCAAAACCTTGTATGCTGTATTACATCTAGTTTTACTGCTGTCTTCATTTAATGGTAACATTTTGCATTTCATGAAGAAAACATCTCACATTTTGCAGCAGCAAATGAATCTCAGTCAAAAATAGGGAGCTGCATGAAATTAGCAATGGAAAAGTATATTTGGGGTTGTGAGCACATGGTAAACCCAAATTATGAATCAGTCTCAGCAGCTGTAACAGTGAGAACAAGGTTGGATCATGTGTTACTGCATCAGAGCATTAAGACCTTGGGAGCCTCACACTATGACATCCGATCTCACTTTAACACCATAGAGAAAAAGTCAACATTTTTTTTTCTGATTGTGGACTCTTGCAAGTTTCCTTTAAAGTTCCTTTTGCTGGTGACCCATTGAAGGACCGTTCAGCAACTAAACCTTATGTTATTGTTATTGACATTCTCTTAAGCTCTACAAAATTTCTCCTTGCTTTATTAAGGTTTAATTTTAGACAATAAAATGTAACTATTTTAGGTGTAGGTGTGTTGCTTTTAGCAATTAAATGCAATCATGTAACCACCACCACAATGGAAATACAGAACATTTCCATCATCCAAAAAGTTCCGCTGTTCCCATTTGCAATCACTCCCTTCCTTAGACCCTGGGGATCCAGGCAACCACTGATCTGTTTTCTGTCATGATAGTTTTTTCCAGAATTTCATAGAAATGGAATCACATAGTTTGTAGTTTTTTTGTGCTTGAGTTTATTTCACTTAGCCTAAAGTGAATATATTAATAACTTAAAACAATTTTTCAAACTATACTTATAATCCATTAGTGGATTTTAAAATCAAGTTATGTGAAGACTTCTGGTTTCTGATCTGGCATATAAGGAGCTTAGAAGTTGACACTTTATCCTGCCAACAAGTAAAAAGTGGAACATGCTAAAAAAATCAACAGTTCTTCTCAGGTATGTCAGAGAAATCAGGTCACAAAGCAAACTACTGCCCCCCAAATCAGAGAGACAGGCAGATACGGAGATTCCATGAGCAGAGGAATGAACTGCAATTGACAAATTGCCGGCAGCTCAGTGTGGACAACTCAGTTAAAAACTCCAAGGGGACCCAGTCACACAGGAGGACCACACTTCACCAGGTCTTCACAGTGAATATCAGGGAAAACTCTCCTCATGCTTCCAGGGAAAAGAAACCATTTTGAGATACACCAGAAAATTCTGTTCTTCTTAACCAGGACTATCCTCACAAGAAATTATTTTACCAGAGCCTAAACTATTGGGGTTTTATTGGAGTCTAACCTGACTGGGGGAAAGGAAATATACAATTCCAACTCCCTCCCGACATCCTGTTCTACCTAAGGGGTGAGGGAGAACAAAACAAAAACAAACTGACAAGCACTGGTGAAGGTCATAGTCTGAGCACAGGCTCAGCAAAGACTGAGACCTAAGACTGTGGTCACAGGACTATAGAACACTTCCCCTCCCCCCACATCTCACCACATTACAAAAGGCCTATTTATTAAAACTCCTTTTACCCAGTATACCATGTCTGCCTTTCAACAAAAAATTACAAGGCATACTAAAAGGCAAAAAACGGAGTTTGAAGAGAATTAACAAGCAACAGAACCAAAGTCAGATATGGCAAGAATATTAGAATAATCTGACTAGGAATATTATAAACTGTGATTAATAGGCTAAGAGCTTTAATAGAAAAGGAAGATAATATGTAAGAATAGATGGATAATGTGAGCAGAGAGATGAAAATTCTAAGAAAAATCAAAAGGAAATGTTAGAGTTTTAAAAAACATTGCAACAGAAATGAAGCATGCTTTGATGGGCTCATTAGTAGAC
This sequence comes from Propithecus coquereli, assembly GCF_000956105.1. NCBI lineage: Eukaryota > Metazoa > Chordata > Mammalia > Primates > Indriidae > Propithecus > Propithecus coquereli. The sequence continues at coordinate 20,328,121 of NW_012133858.1, read as the reverse complement.
TGGACATGGAAAGAATCTCTGAGCTTGAGAATATGAAAACAGAAACTTCCAAAACTCAAAAGCAAAGAGAAAAAAGACTTAAACAAACAGAACAGAATATCCAAGCACTGCAGTACAACTGCAAAAGGTATGACACATGCATAATGGGAACATCAGAAGAAGAAAGAAAGGAACAGAAGAAATATTTGAAGCAATAATGACTAAGAATTTCCTCAAGTTGTCAGAAACCAAATGACAGAGACCAGAAAGCTCAGAGGAAGATAAATCCTCCCCCACCAAAAACAAAACAAACAAAAAAACCCTGGGCATATCACATTGAAATTTCAGAAAATCAAAGATAAAGAAAAATCTTAACTGAAGCTAGAAGAAAAAAATGCTTTACCTACAGAAAAGCAAACATAAGAATTACATGCAGCTTCTCCTTAGAAACCATGCAAACAGGAGGAGAGTGGAGAGAAATACCTAAAGTGTTGAAAGAAAGAACTCACTAACCTAGAATGCTGTATCTTGCAAAATTATCTTTCAAAAGTGAAAGAGAGGCCAGGCGTGATGGCTCACATCTGTAATCCCAGCATTGTGGGAGGCTGAGGCTGGAGGATGGCTTGAGGCCAGGTATTCAAGACCAGCCTCAGAAAGAGCACGACACTGTCTCTACTACAAAAAATAGAAAGAAATTAGCTAGGCAACTAAAAAAAAAAATAGAAAAAACTAGCTGGGCGTGGTGGCACACGCCCATAGTCCCAGGTACTCAGGAAGCTGAAGCAGGAGGATCACTTGAGCCTGGGAGTTTGAGGTTGTTGTGAGCTAGGCTGACGCCATGGCACTCTATTCAGGGCAACGGAGTGAGACTCTGTTTCTAAATAAAAAAATAAATAAAATAAAAATAAAAAAATAAAAAAAAAGTGAAAGAGAAATAAATATTTCTCAGACAAACAAAAACTGAGGAAATTTGTTGTTAGAAGACCTGCCTTGTAAGAAATGTTAAAAGAAGTTCTTCAAAGAAAAGGAAAATGATAGATGTCCGAATTTGGATCTACATAAGGAAATAAAGAGTACTGGAGAAGAAATAAGTGAAGGTAAAGTAAAATCTCTTATTTTTTTTATTCTTAACTGATCTAACAGATAACAGTTTGTTCGAAAAAGTAACAGCAACAATGTATTTGATCATGTACGCTTACATGTATATATGCTTATGTATGAATGAAATGCATGATAGCAATGATAGAGGGGACAAGCGGGAGGAGTCAGGGATATTTTGCTATTACAAGGTACTTGCACTTCTTGAGAAGTGATACTCTTATCTGAAAGTGGACTTTGATTAGTTCTGAATGTATACTGCAAACTCTACAACTACAATTAAGAAAACCATAAAAGGAAATACACAGTCAAGCATTGCTTAATGATGGGGATATATTCTGAGAAATATGTCATTAGGTGATTTCATCACTATGTGAACATTATAAACTGTACTTCCACAAACCTAGATGATATAGCCTCCTACATACCTAGGCTATATGCTATAGCCTATTGTTCTTAGGCCACAGAGTATTACTGCACTGAATACCATAGGCAATTGTATTTAATTACATAATCATAAGTATTTGTGTATCTAAACATATCTAAACAGAGAAAAGGTAATGTGTTATGCTATGACATTACAATGGCCACGATGTCACTAGGTGATAGGAATTTTTCAGCTCCATTATAATCTTATAGGACCACCATAGTATATGTGGTCTGTTATTGATCAAATGTCATTATGTGGCGTATGACTGTAAATGATATGCCAAGAAAGGACAGAAAATGGAATCATAAAAAAAGATCAGTTAAAACCACAAAAGTGCATGGTGCATGCCTGTATTTCCAGCTTCTCAGGAAGCTGAAGCAGGAGGATTGCTTGGGCCCAGGAGTTCAAGGGCAGCCTGGGCAATACAGTGATATCTTGTCTTAAAAAAAACAAAAACAGTAACAAAAACCCAAGAAGGCAGAAAAAGTATGGAAGACAAAAACAGGAACAATGAACAAGGGGAACAAATAGAAAACAGTAACAAATATAGTAAATATTAATCAAACTGTATCAACAATAACCTTAAATGTCTGTATAATGAAACAGATTTAAAGTAAAAGGATGGGTCGGGGGCAGTGGCTCACCCCTGTAATTCTAGCACTCTGGGAGGCTGAAGCAGGAGGACTGCTTGAGTTCAGAAGTTCAAGACCAGTCTGAGCAAGAGCGAGACCCTGTCTCTACTAAAAATAGAAAAAGTAGCCAGGCATCCTGGTGCGCACCTGTAGTCCCAGCTACTCAGGAGGCTGAGGCAGGAGGATTGCTTGAGCCCAGGAGTTGAAGGTTGCAGTAGGCTAGGCTGAAGCCACAGCACTCTAGCCTGGCAACAGAGCAAGACTCTGTCTCAAAACAAACAAATAAATAAACAAAAAACCTTATTTTTCATGTAATCACTTAGTCCTACTCTAAGAGTCTCTGAATTGGTTTAGCTGGGTTGAATCGCCAAAAGCTTTTTTCTGCTTTCTACATCTTGTCTAGAGTACAGAGTATGCTCCATTCACTTTTTTTTAAGAAGTAGCGTTAGGATATTTGCCAACTATTTACTTTCAGCCATCTATTTAACTTTTTTTGGACTTGGCTTCATTTATAAAATGGGAATGATTTCTTAATATCATGATAAATGTGATGAATGTGGATAGAAGCCAATAAAATGAGGGATAGTTTCAATGTATAAAATAATGTGAAGAATTTTTACCTTAAAAATTATATTTCATTACAATATTAATAGTCATCTGAAAATATTTTATTTTACTAACAAAGAAATGCATCTGAAAGAATAATATTATATCTGATAATTACCTATCAGTTTGTCAAAGATAAAAAATATTGATCATATATAGTGTTTATGAGAATGTAGGTGTCTTGGATCAACTTTTCTTCAAGGCACATTGTTAATACATTTCAAAATTAAAAATGTTCATGCCTTTTGATGACATGATCTCTTTTCCAGAAATTTGTTCTTAGGATAAAATCAGAAAGATATTCAAAGGTGTATTTATATGTTTATTCATCTAAGTTTCATTAATAAGAGCGAAAAATGGGAAATGAGATACATTCCACTAATAAGAAATTACTTAAATTATTATGATATACCCCCAAATGGAATAAATACTCAGTGGCTGTTCAATAGGAGGATGAAGTTCTGTTTCTTGACATGAAATGACATCTGTAATATATTGTTCAGTGAAAAGAAAATTACAGAACTGATGTTTAGTATTATTGCACTTAGATGGATATGTTCATATTTACATCTACATTTATATTTATATACATAAAAATATATTTGTATATAATGGTCTCTGGAAGAGGGGAGTTATTGGTGAAGGAAATTCACTTTGTACTTGACACAATTTTGACTTGTGTAAACATTTTTTTATAGTGCCTGGTGTTATGTTTTATAATCAGTCAAAACGATCATAATGAAGAAGAAAAAAAGAATCCACGGGGCATTCAAAGAAACTCTTAATTCTACTGCTTCCACTAATTTCTCTCATTTGTAATATGACCACTGAATTGGATCACTTAACTTCTGACCAGCTAAGAGGGACATGGGCCTGGGCTATTTACAGGGGACTAAAGAAACAGTAAAAGATAAACAAGTATGAGATAAAAGCTGTGAAGATACGATATAAATTGGTGAGGCCCGCTGTAAATAACACACCCATCTATCTGATGAAATAATATATGACAGGCACTTGATGGGCTCTGTGAATTGAGTATCATGTGAAAATGAGGTCATTGAATGTGAGAGTAAGCGACAGGGCTGACGGCTGGGGAGGAGAGCGCTGCATCCAGTGCTGTGGGAAGCATGATTCTCTCCAAAGTCTTCTCTTTCTGAGACCCAGTGGTGGGCATTAGAGACTTTCAGTCTACTTCGTCTTTATTTTGGACTGAGACCTAGATGCTATCACGTAAAAATATCCTTGCTAATGCATATTAAGTAAACAAACAACCCAGTTAAAAAAACAGGCAAAAGACCTGAACAGATACTTCATCAAAGAGATATACAATGGCAAGTAAGCACATGAAAATATGTTCAACATTACATGTCATTAGGGAAGTACAAATTGAAACAACAATGAGATACCAAATTGCCAAAATCCAACACACTGATTAACACCAAATGCTGGTGAGGATTTGGAACACAGGAACCCTCATTCTTTGCTGGTTGGAATGCAAAATGGTACAGCCACTTTGGAAGACAGTGTGGCAGTTTCTTCCAAAACTAAACATTTTCTTACCATATGATCCAGCAATCATGCCTCTTGGCATTTAGCTAAATGAACTGAAAAATTATGGCCACACAAAAACTTGCACAAAAATGTTTATAGCAGCTTTATTTACAATTACCAAAACTTATCATCCAAACATAGCCACCAAGATATCCTATGGAGGCTATAAAAAGAATAGTGGTTGCCAGGGTTTACAGGAAAGGGAGGAATGAACAGGCAGAGCACAGAGGATATTTAGGATAGTGAAACAATTCCGTATGATACTACAATGGTGGATACATATTATACATTTGTCAAAACCCACAAATGTTCAACACCAAGAGTGAATCCTAAAGTAAACCATGGACTTGGGCAATAATGACGTGTCAGTGTAGGTTCATCAATTGTAACAAATGTACCATGCTGGTGCAGGGATGTTTATAGTGTGGGAGGTTGTAGGTGGGGGTGGGGGACAGGGGGTATATGGGAACGCTGTTACTTTCTGCTCAATTTTGCTGTGAACTTAAAACTGCTCTAAAATAAAGCTTATCAACTAAAAAATAAGCAAAACAATCTACTTAGTGTTTTCATTATTTTATTTTACTTGTTTATTTTTTTAGAGATAGCGTCTTACACTTGCCCAGGCTGGAGTGCAGTGGCTATTTACAAGTGTGATCACACTACTGATCAGCAGGAGAGTTTTGACCCTCTCTGTTTCTGACATGGTGGTTCCCTGTTCCTGGGGGAGGGGGTGGTCACTATATTGAAGTCAAACTTAGCGCAGGCACAGACACCCGATTGGCACAGTGTACTACAGACTAGAACGCCTGGACTTAAGTGATCCTCCTGCCTCACCCTCCTGAGGGGCAGGGACTACAGACGCACACCACTGCGCCTGGCTATTTTGGAATAGAATAGAAAATAGCAAAACTCATATATAATTAAAATAATATTTAGCAAACTGTTTATTTCAAATGTACATATATATATATATATACACACAAACCCTACGTGTACGTATTGGGTCTCGACATAAAATGTGTTTCTTACTACGGATATGGTCAAAAAAGCTTGAAAGCCACTGATCTAAAGCTCTATGTTTCTCTAGTCTTCTGAAATATAAATAAATGATTGTTTCGTCTCTTCTATTAGAAGCAAATCTTAACATACCTGCTCCGACATAATTTACAGCTTTAGCGGCTCTGACTGCAGTTTCTCCAAGCTTTTTTCTTACTTCTGGTTTAATACCAGGCTACAAAAAAATATTTAAAATAAATTTCCATTAGTAGCTTGCTTTACTTGAAATTTCCATTAAAATCTAAAATAGGTGCCAAAATGCAACGGTTTGGTCAGCCAAGAACTACATATATGATGTGGCCTCATAAGATCATAATGAAGCTAAAAAATTTCTATTGCCTAGTGATGTCGTACCTATTATAACGTCATTGTAGAGCAATGCACTACTCATGTGTTTGTGGTGATACTGGTGTAAACACACCTACCGTGCTGCCAGCCTTATAAAAGTATAGCACATACATTATGTACAGTACATAATACTTGATGATGATAATAATAAATGACTATGTTACTGGCTTATGTATTTACTACACTATTTTTTTATTGTTATGTTAGAGTATACTTCTTCCACTTATAAAAAAAAAAAAAGTTAACTGTAAAACATCCTCAGGCAGGTTTTTCAGGAAGTATTCCAGAAGGAGTTGTTGTCATAGGAGATGGCCGCTCCATGTGTGTTACTGCCCCTGAAGACCTTCCAGTGGAACAAGACGTGGAGGTGGAAGACAATGAAATTGATAATCCACCCTGCGTGGGCCTAGGCTAATGTGTGTGTGTGTGTCTTAGTTTTTAACAAAAAAGTTTAAAAAGTAAAAAAAAAAAAAAAAAAAAAAAAAAAAAGCTTATAGAATAAGGATATAAAGAAAGAAAATATTCTTGTATGGCTGTATAACGTGTCTATGTTTTAAGCTAAGTATTATTATAAGAGTCAAAAAGTAAAAAAAATTAAAGTTTATCAAGTAGAAGTTACAGTAAGGTAAGGTTAATTTATTATTGAAGAAAAAATATTTTTTATAAATCTACTATAGCCTAAGTGTACAGTGTTTATAAAGTCTATAGCAGTGTGCAATAACGTCCTAGGTCTTCACATTCCCTCACCACTCGCTGACTCGCCCAGAGCAACTTCCAGTCAAGCAAACTCCATTCATCGTAAGTGTTCTGTACAAGTAAACCATTTTTTACCTTTTATACCTTTTTTATTTTTACTGTAGCTTTTCTATGTCTAGATACACAAATACTTATTATTGTGTTACAGTTACCTACAGGACTCAGTACAGTAACATGCTGTACAAGTTGGTAGCCTAGGAGCAATAGGCTATACCATAAGGCCTAAGTATATAGTAGGCTATACCATCTAGGTTTGTGTAGTAAGTACACTCCATGATGGTCACAAAATGATGAAATTGCTTAACAATGCATTTCTCAGAACATATTCCCATCATTAAGTGATGTATGACTATATTATATTAATAGTTCTATGCATCAAATATTGCATTAAAAATGTAAGGATAAGCTAATCTTCATTAAGTACTTCATCAAGAAGTACTGTCCTATATCAGTTTATCTGTCAATATACCACTATGGCATAGTTGAATGGTTCTGCTTGTAATTTCTATGAATTGCAGCCATACTCAGCATAATTACATATCTTTGTCTCCTGTACCTACATGACAACTTTCATAACTATGTGTTCACTTAAAATTACATGTATCAATATGAAAATTTTCAACAATCCCCATTTTGTTTCAGGATGATAGAGCAGCCTGAGTCATGTGCCTAATGATTACCTTGGAATAATGAGACACCTTGAGATTCCAAGTTAATAAGAAAGGTTCATAAAAAGAAATCTTATCGATGAGTAAACAAAGTTTTCAACATTTTAAAACAGTGTTCCACAGATACAAACTTTCAACATTTTAAAACAGTGCTCCACAGATACACATTTAAGTAAGCAATGCTTGAAGATAAGGTTTACTGCCATTATTGTTGACATTTACTTCAACTGGTATAATATACTCTGCAACAGAAATTTAATTTTAGGAATACAGTATATAAACAACATACTAATGAGAAACCTCAGATTCCCGCCTTTTTGTGAAGTATGTACTGAAAAAAAATCATATACATAACCTTGGGCAAGAACCCATGGCAGTAGCAGGTTCCAAAGAAATATAAATCAAAAATAGGTAGTCCTAGTAGAAGGCCTTGACCCAGATAATAACCTAAACCAATTAGGAGGAAGGCTCAAAGAGATGTAAACAATTAATGTTAAGGAAGCAAAAACTGCCAAACAAGCAACTATCTTTTCTCTACAATATGACCACTAATATATTTTAGGAACATCTGAAATAGTATAATAGTTAAAACAAAAGAGTCTTTTCCATAAAAAATACATTTAACTAACCAGACCATTCCATTCCATTCCTGTAATTAATTCTAGTTAATTACAATTAAAATGTGCATTGAAACCTCACTATAAGAGGTAAGCTGCCCAGTCTAAGTCAGCTACTTAGATGAGAGCTGATTTTCCCAGATTCTATCCAGAAGGAACATGGCCCTATTGTGTTTACCCCAGAACATCAACCCCCTCCTCATCCCAACACTGCAGGAGGTCCTTCCATTATATTACTACTGGGAAGCAGCTGTCCAGCAGGACTTCGGGGGATTGGATACACCAGTTTCACAGACTTCTGATGTGAAAATCGGAGTGCATAAAGTTTACAAAACATGAGGCCCCTGAACATCACAGGTTTGAGCTGTGAGGGTCCATTCATATGCAGATTTTCTTCTGCCGCTGCCATCCCTGAGACAGCAAGGCCAACCAACCCCTCCTCTTCCTCCTCAGCCTATTCAACGGGAAGATGATGATGATGATGATGATGATGATCCACTTCCACTCAATGAATAGTAAATATATTTTCTCTTCCTTATGATTTTCTTAATAACATTTTCTTTTTTTCTAGCTTACTTTATTGTATGAATACAGTATATAATATATACAACATACAAAATATGTTAATTGACTGTTTATGTTATTGAGAAGGCTTCTGGTCAACAGTAGGCTATTAGCAGTTAAGCTTTTGGGGAGTCAAAAGATACATGGATTCTTGACTTCAAGGGGGGTTGGTGTACCGAACCCTTACCTTATTCAAGGGTCAACTGTACAGAGGAGCTTATAAATTTCTTTACAAGGTCCTTACCGCTGGGGCCTCCTCAATGATCTTCTGATGTCGCCTCTGCACACTGCAGTCTCTTTCAAACAAGTACACGGCATTGCCATGGTTATCACCAAACACCTGGACTTCTACGTGCCTATTTAAAAGCAAACATACATGTTAATATAATATGCTGTTAAGGGTGATAAATATCACATTTATTAAGCTAAACTGTTAGCGACAATGACCAAGATTCTTCCATGTTTATTTTCTTTAAGTAAGATTTGATATTTTCACCTCAAAATAGAAGTTACGGATTTAGAAACAAAACTATAGTCTTACATAAACTTCATGAAAAGTTTTCATTTGTAAGGATGAGCATTAAAGAGAAAAAATTTATATACATGAAATGACTGGCAAGTAAGAAAAGAGAAAATATAGGAGACTCAAAGTACAGGTAAGTCACAAAAAGTACAAATTGTCAAGGAAAAGATTGATAAATTTGACTACATCAAAGTTGCAAACTATAATCACATTTCATATTTTGTCGAAAGGTCAATGAAACTTTTTTATAACCAGTTTTTTTTAAAACAGCTCTTACAGTAAAATTTTATAAGCTATGAAAACCTGAAATTAAAATGGCTAATTCTGAAAATTAATTTTCTAATTAATATGGATCATTAGTATATACTAGCATTAAATCACACAAAAAACCAAAAAAGGCACTGTAATGTTTAGTATAAAATAGTAAAATTATAAGAAATCATATTGAGTGAATGCATATAATACTTGTGAAAACAAGGTTAATATAGACCATTTGATGAACATGAAAGTATTCTCAGTAAGTTTATTTTGATATGTTCACACTGTAGTTCACCTGACATAATTTACCACCATAATATAGAAATGAGTGATCAGCAAATATTTTTTCCATTGATTTTTAAAATAAAAATTATCAAACATAAAAGAAATAAAAAAGCCAGGAAGACTTATAAATGTACTGTTTCAGCACAATTGGGTCATTTCTATTCCTTCATGAAGCACTTCATTTAACCACTTGAAAGAATTTATCTTCTTGATATGTCATCTTTGCTGAATGTTCCATTTTTGAATTTTCCAACCTAACACATACTCTTGACAAAATACTCGGAGCTGATTTCTTCTTTTCGGAGTTCTTGCCTTGTTGACCTTTCCTCCTTTTTATTTATCCGTAAGCTATAATCATCAAATATATTGTTGCTATTATGTTGAACAAATTGTTATCTGTTAGATCAATTTAGAATAAGAAAAATAAGATTTTACATTCACTTATTCCTTCTCTAATTCTCTGCTCTTCTTTATGTATATCCAAGTTTCTGACCTATATTATTTTCTTTCTCTTTGAAGAACTTCTGTTAATGTTTCTTGCAAGGCAGGTCTACTGATGACAAATTCCCTCAATTTCTGTTTGAGAAAGTCTTCATTTCTCCTTCATGTTTGAAGGCTAATTGCTCTAGATACAGAAGTCTAGGTTGGTGGGTTTTTTCCTCTCAATACTGTAATTTTGCTTTTTTTTTAATTTAAGAGACAGGGTCTCACTCTGTCACCCAAGCTGGAGTTCAGTGGCCTGAACATAGCTCACTGCAGCCTCAAGCTCCTGGCCTCAAGCGATCCTCCTGCCTTGGCCTCACAAAGTGCTGGGATGATAGGTGTGAGCCACCACACACAGCCTCTCTCAAGACTTCAACACTTTATACTTCACTCCATTCTCTTCTTGTTTGTCTGGTTTCTGATGAGATTTCTAATCCTTGTTCCTCTATAGGTAAAGTATTTTTCCTCCCATGGCTTCTTTCCAGATTTTCTATTTGTCTATGCATCATGTGCATAGGTGTAGAAGTTTTGGTATTTATTCTTCTTGGCTTGGTGTCTTCTGAACTTCTTGGTTCTGTGGCTTGGTTTCTATCATTAATTTTGGAAAATTCTTGGCTATTACTACTTCAAACATTTCTCTTACTCGTTTCTCTCTTCTTGTGGATATTCAAATAACATGTTGCACCTTTAAAAACTGTCCCACAATTCTTGGATATTCTGTTCTGTTTTTTCTTTTTTTAAATTTCTCTTTATGTTTCAGTTTGGGAAATTTCTATTGACATATGTTCAAGATTACTGATTGCTTCCTCAGTTGTGTCTAGTCTAGTCTATTGGTAAGCCCATCAAATGCATTCTTCATTTCTGTATAATGTTTTTGATTTCTAGCATTTTGTTTTGATGCTTTTTTTAACACTTTCATCTCTCTCTGCTTACATTACCCATCTGTTCTTGCATGTTGTCTACTTTTTTCATTAGAGCCTTTAACACATTAATCAACTACTTTAAATTCCCTATCTGATAATTCCTAAATTTGTGTCATATCTCAGTCTGGTTCTGATGCTTACATTGTTTCTTCACACCAGTCTTTTTCTTGCCTTTTAGCACGCCTCACAATTTTTTGGCTAAAAGTAGGACATGGCTGGGTGCAGTGGTTCACATCAGTAATCCCAGCACTTTGAGAAGCTGAGGTGGGAGGATTGCTTGAGATTAGGAGTTCAAGACCAGCCTGGCAACATAGTGAGACCCTATCTCTACAAAAATTTTAAAAATTAGCTGTAGTCCCAGCTACTCAGGAAGCTGAGTCAGGAAGATTGCTTTAGCCCAGGAGTTTGAGGTTGCATTGGGCTATGATTGCACCAATGCACTACAGCCTGGGTGACAAAACGAGACCTTGCCTCCTTTAAAAACAAAAAAAGGTAGGATATGATGTATCCTGTAATAGGACCTGAGGTAAACAGACCTTTAAAGTGAGGTCTTATGATAATCTGGCTAGGAGTAGGCTGTGTTTAATGTTTGCAGCAGTGTAGGTGCCAGAAGTCTCACTTTCCTCTAGCATGCTTGTTTTGTTTTGTTTTTAACCTGGTGTCTTTGGTTTCCCTAGGAACTCCTTAAATAGAGTCTGTGTTTTATAGCTCCTTCAGTTGTAATCCATTGGTATTCTACTAGGGCCCTAGTGTTTCTTAGTCTCTTCTGACTGCTATAACAAAATACCTTAAATTGGGCAATTTATAAATAATGGAAATTTATTTCTTACATTTCTAGATGCTGAGATGTCCAAGATCAAGGCACTGGCAAATCTGGCTTCTGGTGAGGGCTTATTCCTCATAGATGGTACCTTGTTCCTGTGTCCTCACATGGTACAAGAGGGAAGGGACAAATAGGCTTCCTTAAGCACTTTTATCAGGATGCTAATCCCATTCATGAGGGCTCTGCCTTCATGACATAATCACCTCCCAAAGGCCTCACCTTTTAGGGTCAGGTCTTAACATGTGACTTTTAGAGGGACACAAATATTCAGACCATAGTAGTCTGGGGGAGGGAAAGCATTCTATAATCTTACGATTAATTCTCAGTCTTTTAGTCGGCCTGTGTTTGTGCTGCGACCTTCAGAAGTGTTTCTTACCACCCCTCCCCTTTTTTTTTGAGACAGAGTCTTGCTCTGTTGCCCAGGCTAGAGTGCCGTGGCATCACCTAGCTTACAGCAACCTCAAAGTCCTGGGCTCAAGTGATCCTCCTACCTCAGCCTCTTGAGTAGCTGCAACTACAGGTATGCGTCACTATGCCCAGCTAATTTTTTTTTTTGTTTTTAGTAGAAACAGGGTCTCATTCTTGCTTAGGGCTCAAGCTGGTCCCGAACTCCCGAGCTCAAGAGATCCTCCCATCTTGGCCACCTAGAATGCTAGGATTACAGGCGTGAGCCACTGCATCTGACCTTCTTAGCCTTTTTTTTCTTTTCTCCCCCAGGAAATAGGAAGGCTAGAGGGGGTTAGAGTTGGCTATCTACCTTTTCCTCAGGACAGAAAAAGCTCTGGTAACATTTCCTTTGGAGTTAGTATTTCTTTTATGAAGGAGAGTAGAATATTCTGGGCCTATATCAAAATGGTTACTTTTCTTCTCTCACTACCCCAAAACATGAGGGAATTTTTCTCCAATTTTTACTGTGAGAAGCTGGTGAGGTTCCCAAAGGCAAAAAACATGAAAGTGGGAGGTCCTCCTAAGACTGGGCCCCAAGGAGTTTCTCACTTTCAAGCTAGCTCACACTCAACCACCAGCCATTTGTCAAAATTCCCATTTAAATGTTATAGCTTCAAAGGGTGGGAGAAGGGTTAGAAAAAAAATAAAATAAATGTTATGGTTTCAGCAGCTGCTGATCCAGGTAAGCTGATCTTGGCTATGATTCGCTGTATTCATACTGCCTATCCAGATTCCAGAGTGGCGGTTTGTCCTGTGGCCTCCATTCTCTGCTGGGTCTAAAAGTCATTGAACTTTCATTTTGTTTAGGCTTTTTCTTGCTTTTTGGATGTGAGTGATGACTGCCAAGCTCTTTACATGTTGGAGCTGAAGTGTCTGTTTTCAAATTTCAACTGTAAAATTCTACCATGTCCACTGACTCTTCCTTTTTTTTTTTTTTTTTAGCTACTCCAGGGAAAGAAATGCCACAGCAGGAATTCCAGGTTGTGAAGGGAACATGTGTGGGCCACACCAAGAGCATGGAGCAGCTCTATTCTAAGTTCTCAAAAGTGGGAAACACTTTTCCTTTGGCTGCTTCCAAGGGAAGCTCAGTGAAGATCTGTGTTCTCTGTTTGACTTCCGTAGTCATTAAGTCACTCATTATTTTCCCTTCTCTGACTGATCCTTTTCTGTGCTGCTTTATCCAACTCACAGTTTCTGCAGCATAGTGTCTACAAGAGTCTGAGAACCAAGAAATGCATCGAATCCCAGCTGCTCCAATTTAGCCACTGGTGGAGTCTGGCAAGATAGAGACATAGACAGATGCAGTTGGAGTCCACCAGGAATGCCTTGATATTTTCCTAAGGGTTATAAAATTTTTATTTTCCTATTTACCTTTTTAATCCATCTAGTATATTGAATATGAACTGAGGAAGGACTCTGATTTCTTTTTTCCCTCTAAAACAGTATACTTTAAAGATGGTTTCCCAGTCTTTCAGATATACTTAATAGTTCTGATCAGAACTGTAAAACATCAGAGCTGTAAAACATCTTGATATCTATTTTTCTCAGTTATTGGCACCACCTTGACAAACTTCTGTCACTCCATTAATCCAATGGGCAATTATTTAGCAGGATATAAAGTATACATACTATAATTATCATGATATTCAAATGTTATTACTAGAAAATACAGAATAGAAATATGGTCACATGCCACACAACGACATTTTGACAAACAATAGACTGCATATATGATGGTGGTTTCATAAGATTATAACAGAAGTGAAAAATTCCTATTATCTAGTGATGTCAGAGCCATCACAATGTCATAGTGCAATGTATTACCTTTTCTATGTTTAGATAAACAAGTACTTACCATTGTGTCATAATTGCCTACAGTATTTGGTACAGTAACATGCTGTACAGGTTTGTAGCATAGGAGCATGCCATATAGCTTAGGTGTGTGTAGTAGACTAAACCATCTAGGTTTGTGGAAGTACACTCTATGATGTTTGTGCAATGATGAAATTACCTAATGATGCATTTCTTAGGACGTATCACCATTGTTAAGTGACAACACGACTGTATACAGAAATGCTAATACTTAAATATACTACCAGGTCCTTGATTCTCAGGAGCTTTCCAGCTATTGGAGGAATAAATTACAATGTATAGCTAACATTTCATAAGTAAAGAATTTACATCTTCAAAAATGTTATATCTTGGATAAATAGGTGACAGCAAAGAAAGGATAAATTTAAAAAATGATAGAAAAATTTAAAGTGAAAAAAAGAAAAAAAATGTTGCAGGCATTGAGTTATAGTCACTGAAATAACTAGCTGATATCTCCATAAGGCTAACTCAAGAGCAGGCTAATTTGGTTAGCGTATTCTTTTTTGAAAGATATTGTGGAAGGAAGCTTCAAGTTTACCTTAGAACCTCCTCCACTTTTGCCTTACTTCTCCTAATCCATTGACCTACTTTAAGACTGATTTTTTTTACCATCAAACTCTAACTGAATTTCATTTACTATGCTACTCTCAGGGAGAGTTCCAAGGTTTGTAGGGACTGAAACAAAAAAAAAAATTAGGCGAACTTCTTTAAGAAGAAAAATAAATAATCGCAAATACAAAGTTAGGTCAGGGTCTTAGAAAATGTGCATACAAGGGAAGGGCTGGGAGCTTCAAGTTCATTATCTTCAGGGAAAATCCCTTTCTTGTCATAGTTCCCCAATGAATTATTCTTTTCACTTGATTTACAGGTTATATAATTTTTTAACAATTGCAACAAAATCTATGAAAGAAGAAACTTTATAATCAATATATTATTATTATTATTTTTTTTTGAGACAGAGTCTCACTGTGTTGCCCAGGCTAGAGTGCTGTGGTGTCATCCTCGCTCACGGCAACCTCAAACTCCTGGGCTCAAGCGATCCTCCTGCCTCAGCCTCCCGAGTAGCTGGGACTACAGGCATGCGCCACCATGCCCGGCTAATTTTTTCTATATATTTTTAGTTGTCTAATTAATTTCTTTCTATTTTTAGTAGAGATGGGGTCTCGCTCTTGCTCAGGCTGGTTTCGAACTCCTGAGCTCAAACAATCCGCCCGCCTCAGCCTCCCAGAGTGCTAGGATTATAGGCGTGAGCCACCGCGCCCGGCCCAATATATTATTTTAAACAACAGTCTTGGAAATAAAATTCCAGAAAACAAAAAAATTTAGAAATCCCCATCACATTTGCTACAGCAGTACCTAGACAAACAGTTTAGTACAGTGGCATGAAGAGTATGAACTCTGGAGTCAAAGTGCCAGGATCAAATCCCAGCTTTACCCCTCAATAGCTGAGTGACCTCATACAATTAACATGACCACTCTGATGCTTAGTGTCCTCACCTGCAAAACGAGAATAATACCTACCTAATAGCGTTGTTGTAAGAATCTGATTAGAATTAGAAGGACAGCAAGATTATTTAGTATATGCAAAATACTTAGAATCTGGCACATGGTAAGTGCTATATAAGCATCAGCAGCTATTATTATTATTTATTAACATACCATTTATAATTAAATTCAATTTGGGTAATTTCCATTTCTGAACTCTGTGATGCTCACAGAGTTCTTTAAATATAGCTTAATTTATTATAAGAATTTTTTTATATTGAAAAACCCTAAATTCCATCAACAAGAAATAGACTGAATGAATTAATGGGTATACCAGTATCATGAAACCATTAAGCAACCAATAAAAAGAATGAGGTAGATCTATATTTGCTGACATGGAAAGATATTAACCATGATACAATATTAGTATATAATATGCTATAATATTAGTGTATAATATATATGATTCTATTTACTATTCTTAGGTATGTATTTTGTTTTCTGTTTGCATATGTACATATGCTTCTATTCACATAGAAAATACGTGGAAGAATGCATTCCATCATGTAATCAGGTTACTTCAGGGGGTGGGATTGGGAAACTTAATGTATTTATGTACTGTTACAATTTTATATTTTATAGAATGTGTATGCATTACTTTATAACTTAATTTTAAAAGTCTGTGAGTCAGAAAAGTAAGCTCAACCCACCTTGGTGTTTCCACAAACTTCTCGATCAACATAGCATCATCATTAAAAGACTTCTTAGCTTCTCTCCGCGCAGATTCTAACTCTTCTTGAAATTCTTTTTCTGATCTAACAATCCTCATACCCTAAGAGAGAAAAGATGGTTAGGACTACAACGTGAGTGAAACAAAGAAGACTAGCTTGAAAGGCAAACACAAGCACACACAATCTTACTTTTCCTCCTCCACCACGGACGGCTTTAATCATGACAGGGTAACTGATTCTCCCAGCATGTTTTTTCAGGCATTGGTCTGATTGGTCCTCGCCGTGATAACCTTCTATAATAGGTACTCCAGCAGCAGCCATTATGGATTTGGATGTGCTTTAGAGGAAAAAAAAAAAAAACCCAAAAAACAAGACACCCCAATTCTATGAATAATATCATTCAAGAGAAACACAAATACTTTCCAATCTATCAATTATGATGGAATTCTCTTAAAAAAATCCCACAGGTAAAAAGAAAAGATTATAGTCTGAGACGACAAATATTAACACTAACATTAAAATGTCTATTAGTTTTCCTCATTTCATGTAGTAGTTCATCCCACCTTATTTTTATCCAAAAAAAGCAAAGTAATATACTGATTATAAACATTGACTATTTTATGTAACTCAATGGCATTTCCCTTTGTTGCAGATAAATAACTTATTCCTGTGGCAACAAAAGAGTATAATTAAAATACCTATTACAGGTAAAATAAACAATTTCAATTGATCTTCATATGGTTATATTTAAAAAGACATAAACTCATACCTTTTTATACCCATGTCTCTAATTGCAGATGAAGGAGGACCTATAAAAATAATCCCTTCTTGCTTACAAAGTTCACAAAATTCCATGTTTTCTGAAAGAAAACCATATCCTGGATGGATAGCCTAAGAGTGAGAAATAAAATAACAAACTTACTAGTTAGTGCTTAACTAGCAAAGCTTCCATGCAGGCGAAGTTGTCTTCCTCCGAGGAGGCCTCTCCCTACACTGGTAATAGGTACACTCTGGTCTCTATCAAAATCTGTTTCCAAAGAAATATCTGAAACATTCATACTAAAACTCTGAAGCTTTACCTAAACCAGAAGAATCTATATTTGTTTTTATTCTGGTAATATATATAACATAAAATTTACCATTTTAACCAACTCTAAATATACAATTCCATGGCATTAAGTACATTCACAATATTGTGCAACCATCACCACTATCCATCTCCAGAATGTTCTCATCATCCCAAACATAATTCCTCATTTCCTCCTTCTCTCAGGTCCCTGGTAACCTCTATTTTGCATTCTGTTTCTATGAATTTGCCTAGTCTACGTATCTTATGTAAGCGGAATTACACAACATTTGTCTCTTTGAGTCTGGCTTATTTCATCTGCATAATGTTTTCAAGGTTCATTCATGTAGCATGTAACAGAATTTCATTCCTTTTTAAAGTGGAATAATATTCCACTGTATGTATATTCCACATTTTGTTTATCCATTCATCTATTGATGGATATGTAGGTTACTTCAACCTTTTAGCTATTATGAATAATGCTGCTATGAACATTGGTGTATAAGTAACTGTTTGAGTTCCTGCTCTAAATTCTTTTAGGTATATACCTAGAAATGGAATTGCTGGATCATATGGTACAGAAGAATATATATCTTAATTTAAAATATTATTGCTATTAGGGTAGATTGTCAAGGAGTAAAGGGCTTCCGCATAGTAAAGGGGATCTGTTTACTGTCTCCATGCAAAACTGGCCTAGAAATGAAACCATGATATCCAAAAGCTGAAAAGATCACACTAGCACAATAATTCCTTATTTATCTTCAGGCCACTATCTGCCAATGTCATCTTTTCAGAAAAAAGCTAAGAAGCAAACAGTCATATATTAAAGTCTACAGTAGCCTCCCTTATCCATGGGGGATACGCCCAGTGGATGCCTGAAACTATGGATACTACTGAACTCGACTGCCATCGATCAGAACATGTTTCTGTTCGTGTCTTCCACCCATAAAGCCTTTTCCATCTTAACTAAGCACTTATCATGCACTGTAGCTGCAATTTTTGCAGTTTGAGGTCCGACAGCACAGTAGCACAAATTTCTTTTTCCTTCTTCACCCTCCTCATGGATAGAAGATTCATTCTTACCATAGATCTTAGCAACCTCAGCGTAAGTGTTTTTTTTCTTTCCTTTCTCTCTTCACCTTTTCACTTAAAGGCAGCATTTTAAAGCTTCACTTTGGCGCATCTCGTGTGCCAGCATTACTACTCTTGTGCTTTGGGGCCATATCAAGTAAAGTAAGGGTGACTAGAACACAAGCACTGTGATACTGTGACAATCAATCTGGTAAATGAGACAGAGACCAAGTGACTGAGGGGTGGGTGGCAGGGTCAGCATGGAAAAGCTGGACACAGGGATGATTTGTATCCCAGGAGGGATGAAGCAAATGGTATGAGATCTTATCACGCTACTCAGGATGACATGCAATTTAAAACTTATTGTTTATTTCTGGAATTGTCCATTTAACATTTTGAACCATAGCAACTGAAACTGCTGAAAGCAAAACCATGGATAAGAGGGACTACTATATATACTTTAGTGAAAAGGGAACCCCTAAGACTTTAGCCTGGTCACTTTTTTTTTTGAAACAGGGTCTCACTTTGTTGTCCAGGCTAGAGTGCAGTGGTGTCACCACAGCTCACTACAACCTCAAACTCCTGGCAATCCTCCTGCCTCAGGCTCTCCAGTAGCTTGGACTACAGGCGCACACCACCACGCCCAACTGATTTCTATATTCTTTGTAGAAACAAGGTCTCACTATGTTGCTCAGGCTGGTCTTGATCTCCTGGCCTGAAGTGATCCTCCCGCCTTGGCCTCCCAAGATGCTAGGATTACAGGCATGAACCACCGTGCTCGGCCTTAGCCTGGTCACTTCTAATTTCCTGAGAATTTTAACAAATTTACTTATCTGGTTTTCTAACCCATAGGAAAGGAAAATCAGTAACTACAAGACAGCAAGATCTCTAAGAGTAAACACACTGACAGCAAAAAGGGAGGAAAGAGAAGGAAAAAAAAGGCAAAGAAGGCTTATAATTTAGAGCACCACCTATTTCTCCCAAAGGATCTGGTGGGAGCATCTAATTCTGAAGGTACTAAAGAGTTGAACTCTCTCTTAATTTTAATTTATAATTTAGACATTCCCTCTACCTATTTCGCCAAAAATCTAAGTACACAGGATTCAGTAAAAAGGCAGAGTGGCTGAGGAATGAGAAGGGACATGCCTAGTTTACAATGACAATCCAATAATGAAATGTGAAAATCTTAAGAATGGCTAAAAATGGAAAATAATTTCTATAAATAAGTAATTTTGCATAAATTGTACAAAACTTATTTCTTTTGCATTGCAAATCTCTTCACAACTCTCACCTGCGCAGCAGAGATCTTAGCCACTTGAATGATTTTCTCCATAGAAAGGTAGCTCTGCTGGGAGGGACTAGGGCCGATGGAATATGCTTCATCTGCCTGTTTAGAAAACATTATATGCTTAAAAGACTACATGGCTACTACATACTCACACACCACAGAGAACTGTTTTAGGGTCATTTTATTATTATAAATAAAAATACCATCCCCCAAAGAACAGTACAAGAATTGAGAAACTAAAGTACCAGCTCATATCTATGTTATGAGAAAATTTTATTTTCATTCATAGACCACACACTGGAGTGAAATTAAAGTGTCTTTGGATAGAAAGCCTCATGCATTAGTCATGGTATTTATTATTATTAACAACAACAATAACCTTAAATGTACTTAATGTCAAAAATTTACAGTTTGACAATAGAAACAAAATATACCACAGATGTATATAGCAAGAAAAAAACTACAGTTTACTGAAGTTTATATAAAGTATGATGATAATGCTCCTTCCTTCCATGTATCTGTGAATTATTTTATACTATCCTTTAAAGCTTTCACATAATTACAGCATCCCCTGATGTAGACCAGATAGAACGCATCATTCCCTCATTCATTCATTCAAAGACTCACTGAATGCCTAGAACACGCCACACTTTGAGGTGAGAGCTGCCTGTACCATAGCAAACAAATGTCCCTGTATGGAGGGAGAGACATTAAACATATTCACACCCTTAATGACAACTGTGATAAAGGCTACGAAGGAAAACCCAAGGGCACAGAGGATGTAAGAGGAAGACCTGATCTGGTCTGAGGGTGGTATGGAAAAGCCTAGGAGGGAAGGTCAGGGAAGGCTCCTCAAGGATGATGAGGACTTTGCCTGGCAAATGGATGGAGACTGTGGAGTTGGAAACAGGAATGGAGATGGGGCAGAGAAAACACAAAGGTGGGGAGAAACCTGGCCCACCTGAGGGACTGAAGGAGGCCCATGTGCTGGACTACAGTGAGTGAGGGGTCACGGGGCCAGAGATGACAGTGGACAGAAAGTTGGGCACAGATTTCATAGAGCTTTGTGAGACGTTAAAAAGCTTTGGATTTTTTCCTAAGGGAGCACATAAAGAGGGGTTTTTATAAATTTTTTTTTTTAACTTCTAATTCCACAAAACACAAGTCCATTCTCATTCTAAAGAATGTGAATAACAACACAAACGCAAAGTAGCCCTTTGGCACCCCTCCCCCGAGTCGCAATCGCCCTCTAGATATAACTTCCACTATGATCAATGTGGGACATATTTTTCCGTATCCATATTCCTATTTATTCATATATATTTATATAAACACATATAGTTTTGGTTTTTACACAAACAGAATCACACTATATAGTTATCCTTTGCAACTGCTTTTTTCATTAACAGTATGTCTTGGAAGCTTTTTCCTTGCTAAAACTCATACGTCTATTTCATTTTGTATAACAGTTGCATAATGTTTCGCAGTACAGAGGTACCATAGTTCATTCAATCATGCACCTTTTAAGGTGCACTTCATTGAATGTGGGCAAGGCTGACACAGACATTCTTGTATATACCTCTCTTTGCACATATATGTGAGCAGGTCTCTAGGACAGAATGTTTACACGGTTGAGTTGAAGGGTATGTACATTTTAATAGCTCCTGGTTAATCAGCTTTTGAAATGGTTTTATCAATATACATTTCCATCGACATACCAATTTCTAACCACTTTCATCAACACTGAATATTATCTATCTTTTAAATTATTGCTAATCTGGTAGATTATATAAAGGTTTAAAACATTTAAAGCAAAGGAGTAGCATGATCAAATTTTTATTTTAAACTCTCAATTTGGCTGAAATGCAGAAAATAGACTGTGGGAGGCAGTCAAGAATGGAAGTAGGGAGACTACTTAGGAGGCTACAGCATTTGACCAAGCAAGAGATGACAGTGGCTTTGACTTAAGGTAAAGGTGGGAGAGGGTGGAAAGAAGTAGAAAGAAATGTTTGGAAAGTAGAATTAACAGCACTTGGTTATTTTCTAGATGGAGAGGGAAGAGGTGAAGGATTCAGAGTGGGGAGGAAGAGGGAAAGATGTTCAAAGACTCCTACATCTTTGGCATTATTTTTATGAGCGATGGTGTTGGCGTCTACTGGGGTTAGGGAAACCTACAAGAAAAGCAGGTTTGGTACAGATGAAAGTCCTGAATTCAATTTCAGATATATTACTGTGGTAACTGTGACATATGAAAGTGTTGATGTCAAGTGGGCAGTTGAATATACATGCAACACGCTCAAAACAAAGTCTGGGCTAGAAATAGAAATTTGGGAGCTTTTTTGCAAAGCCATAGGAGTAGGTGAAATTATCTAGAATGAGAGTATACAGTGAGAAAAGAAGGAGGTGAAGGACCGAATCCTGAGGAACTTCAACATTAAGGGTCTGGCAGATGGGGAGTGTCCAGAAGAAGGACATTGAGAGAGGAGAGAAAGGCAAGAGGTCTGGAAAGCCACAGAATTTATTTTTAAAAGGAGGCAGTAAGTTTACTAGGGTGTAAAATGTGCTGAGAAGTCAAGTCAGCTCAGGCCTAGAAAGACTCTATCAGATTTAGGGACATGGACTTTATTAGTGACGTTAGCAGCAGGAACAATGTCAACGGAAGAGTGAGGACATAAGGTCAACAGGAGTGGGTTGAGAAAAGGATTGGCGGTAGGGAAGAGGAAAGAGGGCAAATGATTCTTAAATTGGCAATAAATGGGAAAAGAAAGAATGGTAAGTGGGGAGGGGGGACGTGGGGCTATAATAGTTATGAAGATGGAGAGACTCCACCATATTTAAATGCTTTTAGGAAGGATCCAGTAGAGAGTAAACATAGTAAAAATGGAAGATGCCTTTTTTTGAGATAATAATTTATCATTTTTATTTTTTATTAATATTTTAATTGACAAATCATAATTGTATACATTTATGGGGTATAATGTGATGTTTTGATATCTGTATACAATGTGGAATGATTAAATCAAGCTAATTAACATACTCACCACCTTGCTAACCTATCATTTTTTATGGTGAGACATTTGAATTTTATTGTCTTAGCTATTTGGGGATACTTCTTAAAAAAGCAAGAAGAGAAAGAATCCAGAGCACTAGCCTTGGATGAGAAGAGAATTGATGCGGGTGTAGGCAGGTCAGCAGATTCTGTGGCAGGAAGTTTACTTCTATTTTCTCTGTGAAATCAAGCTCATCTGCTGAGAATAGGTGGTTAGAGGGAGAATTAGAGGTTGGAACAAAGCAAAACAAGTTTGAAATAGTCACTGCACAGAATGAGAAAGAGAGCGGCTAGAGAACCACATGGGCCTGCTGTGCAGAGATGAAAGGTCAGGTGAAGCTGGTCACCAGGAATTCACCCTGCTGCAGGCATAGTGAAGGCCAAAAGCTGAATTTACCCATGGCTGGGGTTGTCTGGTGGATAACAGCTAGCAATAACTGATAATGTTTACAACCTCAGGGGAGTTGGGACTTTTTAGTTACAATTTTACAGATAAACCAAGGCTCAGAAACATAAAGTGACTTATCTAAGATCATTTGGCCAGTAAATGGTAATTGATAAGAATAGAGCCTCTCCTGGTACATCAGGGATCTGGACACCAGCTACTCAAAGTGTGGTCTGTGGATCAGCTACAGTCTACAAACTGTTTTAACCAATCCTCGATGAGACAAGGATCTTGACTATAAAGCAATTATACCACTAAGCACATTGTTTAGTTCAACTGCTATTATGTTTGGAAAATTTCCCCAAGAAGAATTACTGGTAAACAGTTTGAACTTACTATTTAAATCCTGTTAACACTAGCAAATATCAACTATCATCATAAAGAACTAAAATACTGACATATGTGGAGGTTAAAGCAACTCCACCTAAGATGCTGATCTGCCATGCTGACTTCTGATTAACCCCTGTTCTGGGAATGCCTTTAAGATTTCCACTTTACCATAAATTCTGCCCTTAGATCAGAACAACCCTGCCTGAAAATCCTGTCCTTAAGCAGATTCACATAGCATTCTTGCCCCTCCCCAAGGAACTGACTTCAATTGTCCTACACATTCCTTCCCTATGGTACATAAGCCCTGCGTCTGGCGGGTAACGGCATGGGTGTCCACCATCTCATCTTCTCATTGCCCGAGACATGGCTTGTGTTCCTAAGTCCCTATTAAATGTTTCTTTCTGAGAAGTGGGATATGTCGGCCTCTTTCCTTGGCCTCTCAGTTTCCTTGGACTTTGGGGGTAGGTGTGCATAGACCTGCCCACAGTAAACAGTAACAGTAAACAGATAAACATGATCACTTACAAGACTTGGCTTCCAGTCTTTAACAACATACCATATCTACATGCATGGAATTCCTGTCGGCCTCACTATAAACCGCCACAGACTGTATACCCATTTTTTTGGCTGTTCGCATCACCCTGCAGGCAATTTCTCCTCTGTTTGCAATGAGGACCTTGGTAATGTTTCTTCCTGTTTAAAACACCATGGAAATCATATACAAACATTACTAGGAAGCAAAGAATGAGAATGTGAATATGATATTAACCAGCTGACAAGAATTTGTTTTGGTAAAATCAGCATAACAGAGCCTAAATAGACCACTTTAGCTAACTCTTTTTTTTTTGAGACAGAGTCTCACTCTGTCATCCAGGGAGGGTGCAGTGGCATCATCGTAGCTCACTGCAACCTCAATCTCCTGGGGCTCAAGCGATCTTCCCATCTTGGCCTCCCAGAGTGCTAGGATTATAGGCGTGAGCCACTGCACCTGGCCCACTTTGGCTAATACTAAACTGTGCATTTCTCTTCATTGAAATTTTAGATACCCTTAATATAAACTCTTAAATTACTCAGCTTTAGCAACTTAAAATAAATTAAAAGATTCTTTCTTATGCCGAGGATCAAATTATAATAGCTTAAAAAAATCATCACAGTTAATAATAACTAATCTTTAATAAGTACTTTCTATAACCCAAGGTCCTGTGCTAAAGATTCAAACTGGACTTAAATTCTCACAATAATCCTAATGAAATAGATATTATCATTATCTCAGTTTTAAAGATGAAGACACAAAGGCTGAAAGAAATATTTTCCCGAAGTTATACAGACAAAAAAAGTGATGGATCCAGGATTTGAACCCAGGTCTACCTCACTCCAGAATTTGAGCTCTTGGTCACTCTGCTCCACTTCCCCTATCCCCATGTACACAGAGAAGTGTGGTTCTCTCACAATGTAAATGACCATTGCACCAGTCTACTGGCATCAGTGCCATAATAACATGCCATTGCATTAATACATATAAAAATGCACTTCTATCATCACACACAAAATAAATGTTCTTTGATAGTTTATAATGAAGTTATTTCTTCTCAAAAAATAAGGTTTCATATAATTTAAAACAGTGTTTTTCAATCCTCATTGGGCTCTACAGAGCCCAAGAATTGTCACAGGTCACGGGGGCTGCTGGGATGAAGTATGTATGCGTGTGGGTGGGGGAAGGAAAGCAGGGTAGCTAGAGGGCTACACTCAGTGGACCGGAAGGTATACTTTTATTGTACTTTTATATGTTTAATAGCTAGGAATTCCACGTAAAATTCTATGTGAAAAAAAATTTCTCCTACTTAAAAGAACTTTTAAAAGCATTGATTTAGATCATCATAGTTACGTTTTTCCAATCCAATACACTAAGAGGGTCAAACGGTAATAGCAACAGGAATATAGAATGTTCTCCATTATTACTCTCTATATTTTAGACTCAATAGCAAGAGAAATTTTATAAAAAAGAGGTGAAAACCATCACTTAATACTAAGAAAATTATCACAAAAATCCAAAATTTGTGAGAACTAATTCTATTATGCACAGATTAAGATGTTAAATATTTCCCTACCTTAGTTCACAATCTCAAGCAAAAACCAAATAGTACAACAAAGTCTGCCAGTACCTGTGGTTGTTGCATACTTCATGGTTCTTTGCATCCAAGCCCATCTCCTATAACATAAATCCAAATGGAATAATAACTGAACAGAATATTTAAGACTAGTCGCTGTTCTTTCAAAAGAATTTAAATTTCTTGAAACTTTAAGAAGCCTAATAACAAAAAGTAGGCCTACTAAGAAAGTGACTTAGGAAGACCTTCTGGAAGAAAACTAATCTACAAATCAGGAGCAAGGGTTCTGGCTGTTTTCCCCTTGCACTACCTGTCCTTGAAGGAGTCACCTAACCCGTTTGTTCCAGAGGCTGGCATGTGACCACAGAGTCAGAGACGATTAAAAAACCAAAGTACTTCAAGATAATCTAGTTCAGCATTTTTCAAACTTTTTTGACTACAACTTACAATAAAAACTACCCAGTATACACAGAATTAAAACAGAAGTTTCATGAAAGATGACTCACACTGTATTTTGATACTTTCTGTTCTATTTTATTAAATAAAATATGCTGGTCAATCTACAGTTTGAAAAATACTAATTGAATTTAATCCTCTGATAAGACAGGTTTGAAAATTAAGACCAGAGAAGTAAAGGGAAGGTGGCCAAACAAGGGCAACAGAAAGAATGGTGGTCATGGGGCCAGAAGAACTGATCTCTCATCCAAGTCCCTCCAACGACCAGCTTGTCCTGGGTCAAGTCATTTTACATGAGTGTTTCTCAACCTTTTTCTCATTATTACCCTCCTAATGAGAAAACTTACATAAATAAAATTTTATTCCTTGTAGGAAGGGATAGGTAGGGCTGAATGTTGGAAGGCCACAAACCATGACAACATCTAAGATTTTCTGGCTCTCCCACGAACCAATTTTCACCCCTGTAGAGGCAACATTATCCCAGTTGAGGATATAAACGTCATATGTTGGCTTTAGTGTTCTCACACTAGAGAGGAGACTAAAAGAGGTGATCTTGAAGATACCCCTCAGTTTTAAAAGTATATAATCCTATTTCAAGTCCTTATATTAATATTAAAAGAAAATGGAGAAAGAAAGAGGCAAAATGACTTGTTTGAAGTGTCTTAACTAGATAGAAATCCATGAAGATCCTCTATCCCAACAATGTTCTGATGAGTATTGGGCTATTCCATTTTTTCACAATTATCTAAGCTACAACTTAGAACAACGGCTTAAACAACACGATTAGGAAGTTGCTTCCCCATTAGCAGTCTATTCTCATGTCTATAATTCTACCACTAGAGATTCTTTTCTCTGAGTTACTAGAGAATCATGGCATAAAAACAAATATGAAATCTTCTGTACTGATGAGATTTTTAATTCTATAAGCCATTAATAATTCTAACACTTTTCAGGGTGACACATACTTGAGCATAGTTCTATTGACAATAGCTAAGCTTTGAGAGAGAAGAGAAAAAGTGGGTTTGTGGTAGTATCCTGAAGAGCCCTGGGAACCTAAGAAAAGAAAAATCCAGAGAAAGAAAAGAACACTATCTGGGTGTAGTGGCTCACGCCTGTAATCCTAGCATTTTGAGAGGCTGAGGTGGGAGGATTGCTTGAGGCCAGGAGTTCAAGACCAGCCCTGGCAACAGCAAGACCCAATCGCTACAGAAATAGAAATATTAGCTAGGTGTAGTGGTGTGTACCTGTAGTCCCCGCTACTGGTGAAGCTGAGGCAAGAGGATCACTTGTACCCAGGAGTTGGAGGTTGCAATGAGCTATGATGATGACACTGCACTCTAGCTCAGGCAAGAGAATGAGATTCCATCTCAGAAGAAGAAGAAAAAAAACAAGAACACTAACATTACCTTTCACCAACTTCCTTATTTTTCTCTGGGGCTAATCCTACAATTAAGTAACTGAAAATCCAAGGCATCTATAGTAACTTGTGGAAAATAAAAGCAAATGAAAAAGTTGATCTAAATGGTGGAGTCTTCAAAGGCTGCATTTATGGATTGATTCATATGTACCAGATTCAGTTTAAACCTCTTTCCATGTGTTAATTCATTTAATTTGCACAACCTAATGTACTAGTATTATCTCCTCTAGACACCAGCATCATCACCTCCTTCTAGGTGAGGAAACTGAAGCAGAGATATTAAGTAACTTACCCAAAGTCACACACCTAGTGAGTAGCTAAGCTGAGACCCCAGCCTTCTGATTGCAGAATCCGTGCCCTTGAGCTCCAAGCTATACTATCTTTCCAGAATGATGGACGATGATGATAATGATGAAGCAAAGGGAGATAAAAAAGCAAACTATCTACAAGCCTGAAAGTGTTTTCACTGCCAAAGTTATTGTCACAGAAGCTTAGAGCTCAAAATTTGAAACTAATCTGGAGTCAGCTTAGCTAGAGTCAGTCACCTCATAACTCTGTTCAAACTTAGGTACAAGGCAAGAGCTCTTGACAAAACAACTTCCCAGCCCTCTGGAAGATACATTTGCTCTTGATAGTTGACATTGTAACAACGGGAAAGAACTCCAGGAGTCTCTCTGGACATCTGATGGGCGATAGCTGAACTGAAAGGGACTTTGAAGGCATCCTGGCCCCATTTCTTATTAGTCGTATAAAGCTGGCTAAGTCGTTGATCTCTTTGGGTTTCATCAGAACCGAGTTATAACAATGCTCCCCACACAAGGAATGCTGTGAATGCTGCGAAAGCACAACGTAAACAGTTAAGAGCTATACAAATGTCTACAGGAGCTTGGAAGATGGCAGGCCCAGCTCCACCTCTCTGCAGTCCTCATAAATGGGAAAACGGAAGCCAATGGCGGGCAGTAGGGTGGATGTGGGGAAGAGGGAAGAAAGGCAAGGGCTAGGTGTGAGGATGTCTCCCTCCCGATGCCGGGACTGACAGCAGAATCCCGCTAAAGAAGCTAGAGTTTTCCTTCCGTCCTCCCCGCACCCTGACTCTCCGTCCCTCCGCTCCTCCCACCGCTCACATGGGGCCATTCGTCCCCCCACCCCAGCCCTTCCACCCACCTGGGCGGCAGCAGCAGGCAGGGGAGACGCTGCCACCGGTTCGCCTCCGCCGCCACCAGCAGCATCGACACTGCAGAGGCCGCCGCCATAGCCCCGGGACCCCGCCGCTCCGGCTCCCCTGCACAGCAGCGGCTGCGTCTCGCACCCTTCGCTCAGCTGCGTGAGCCTAATGTCCCCCGCCGGCCACCATCCAAGTCAGAGCCTTGCGAAGGGCCTATCCCGTGTGCGGGGGCGTCTCCGCTAAAACCAATCAAAGCACAGAGCCCGGCTCAGTGGCGACGATTGGCCAGTCGGGCCGCGAGCCCGGGGGGTGTGGTCACCTCTTCCTCGGCCCCTTGGCGTGGTCTGTCCTGAGTCTCCCGGCGCCGCTCCGCTGCTGCTTCTCGCAGTCTGCGGTGTTCCTTCGCCCTCGTTCGCGTCGAGGAGAAGAACCCTCCTCTTGCCCTTTCTCCTGAAAGCTGCGAGGAAGTAGGGGAGGCGGGCCGTGGGGAAAAAGTCAAACGCGGGTGGAGAGCAAGACACAAAATTCTTCAGTGTGCTCAAGGATGACTAAATAAATAAATAAGCTAAGATAAAAATCTTAAAGCCATCTGAACCCATAAAAGGTGTTCTGATTGACTATTGGGAAAAAGAGAAACTCAAGACAAACTGCAGAATATCTAGAAAATAAAAATACTAAAACCACCATATATAGATGCTTCATGAGGAAAGCAGAAGGAAGAAATTCGTGAAGATAAAGGAAGAAATTAATGAAGGAAACTAATATCAGACGACTAATAAATTCAGGGGTTCAAAAAAACTAATAAAATAGTTATCTAATCAAAAATAAAGGGAGAAAAATGCACACTTGACACGATAAAAAACATTATAAGTGGGGGGAAAACACAGATATAGAAAACAAATTGTAGATTCGTAAGAGACTAATTTTGCTCAACTTTAAGCAAGGAAGCAAAAATCTGGATGAGCTGGGAGGCTGAGACTGGATTGGGATCGCTTCAGCTCAGGATCGCTTGAGCCAGCTACCATCTGGCTACTGCATTCCAGCCTGGGCGACAGAGTGAGTTCCAGTCTCAAAACAAACAAACAAACCAAAAAAAAAAAAAAAAAAAAACCCAATTCTTACAAATAGAGATGGGGAAGACTATGAAGAGAGGGTTCTCATGCTTGTATGCCCGATAACAAAAAATACTTCTGTGAGGGCACCTGTCCAGCAACTGCCTGCCCAACCCTGGACTGACCTCAACTTTGTTATTAATCTTTGTAGCCAAGGATAACTATTTCAAAATAATTATGCCATCCTCCTCATTTTTTCCTTTAAAAACCTTTGTCTTCCTTTACCGCTCTGAATATGCATATAGTTTACTATGGCATGCTTATTCCCATTGCAATGCTCTATTCCCAAATAAATATCCTTTTCTTTAAGAGAGCCTCTCTCTGTTATTTAGGTTGACACTATCCAAAAATACACAGGTTTTAAATGTTTTGTTTTGACATAACTTCACACTTACAGAAAAGCTGCAAGAATAGTGCTCTGCGTCTTGATTTCCCAAATGTTTGTATTAATATTTTATCATATTTGCTTTATCTCTCTCTCCCTTCCCTTCTCTCTCTCTATATAGATATAGATATAGGTGTGTACACGCATATCCAGTCACACATACATACACTCACATTTTTTTCTGCCCCATTTGAAAGCAAGTTGCAGACATGATGCCCTTTTTTACCCCTAACTACTTCAATGTGTATTTCCTAAAACAAGGATATTCTCTTACCTGAAAAATAATTATCAAGATTTGGAAATTAACATTAATAAATACTATTATTTTTTTACTATTATTTATTCTACAGATCTGATTTGAATTTCAACAGTTGTTCCAATAATTCCTTTTATAGCAGAAGAAAACCCTGTATCATGCATTACATTGCCTTTCATGTCCTTTAATCTGGAATGATTCCTCAGTTGTTCTTAGATTCTCATGATGCTGACATTTTTTAAGAATACAGGCCAGTTGTTTGGTAAAATATCCCTCAATTTGGGTTTGATCTCTGTTGTGCAAGTAAAGCTGCATGAACTTATTTGTATTGCTTTAATGTTATCTTGCTGACAAGGACTAGAACCTCAAGTTTGCTTATCGCTAAAGCTAGCATTTTCAGGGAAATTAGGGTAGCTAAAGTTTTGGTTACATGGCTATGGGTGGTTGGCCTAGGGGTATGTAAAAACCGTGGCCTCCAATTTTATTTTTAAGAGGTTCGTGTGGTATTTCCTCATGATTAGATTTAAGTTATGCCTTTTGGGCAGGAATAACACAGAAGTGATGTTGTACTCTTCTTGGTGCATCGTATCAGGAAGTACACAATGTCAGTTTGTTTCATGATTGGTGATGTTAACTTCATCACTTGATTAAGGTGGTGTCTGCCAGATTTCTTAACTATAAATAAGTATTTTTAACATTCTAGATGATTTTTATCTCTGAGAAGTAGAATTATGCTTGCTTTTCCACCACTCCTTCTCACTATTACTTCCTAACAATGTTCTGTACTTTGAGAAGTTCTGTAAGAAACAGACATGACTTTAACAATAAATATGTTTAAATCCGATTGAAAAAATATGGGAGTAAGAAGAAGAAGTGGAGGTACAGAGATGGAAGCTGGTGTGCTGTCCTTTCTGTAACTGTACCCACTGATCCTATTTAGAGCAGGCATGATTATTTCCAATTTCTTAGACAAGGGCGATTATATTGACCCATTGTCCTCTCAGTTGCTCCAATAGAAGTGAAGAGCAGTCCCAATAGCCTCTTGGGTGCTCATTAGGTATATCTGTGTTAAAACTAGGGCACAAAGGGATGACCCAGTATAGTTTTGAAGGACTTTAACATGCTTTTTAAGGGTGACAAAGATGATTTCGTATGTATTATATCATCAGGACTACTGTTTGCCTGTGCATCTTTGGGCAAATTAGATGAAAGTTCCTTTTCCTCTTGGAATAGACAGACTCTGGACAGGACACACAGCATGGTAAGTGGAATATGAGGCTGGATTTCAGCTTCCACAGATCCCCTCAACTGGGAACCCTAGTGCAGTGCACAACCTGCACAGCCCTATATGCAGCAGCCCTATTATGTTACTTCACAGGGTCATTGTGAAGATTACATAAGTCATTTTAAACGACCTTTGTAAACTGTAAAATACTACATGTATGTTAGTTATTAGGAAAGTTATTCTTAGTCCAGGAGGGCTATAAATTCAGAATTTGCATTCAAAAAGGGTCTTAAATTTAGACCCTCTCGAAATGAAGTCATCCATATAGTCCTAGCAATCCTCCTGCCTCAGCCTCCCAGAGTAGCTGGGACTACAGGCATGCACCACCGCTTTGCTGAGAGTTGGCCATTATTTCTTCTAAGCTTCTAAGAGCCATCCCATAGTGAGTGTGTCCATTTCCTGGAGTCCTTGCTAGGTGTTAAATACCATGTTCCAAGAATCTATCCTCAAAGCAGTGAATTCTTGCTTATCCAGACTTACTTTCTGGCCCCTTTGATCAAGCACCTTCTAAATCCAACCCCAGGAGTACTCACCTGGCTCCTACCCATACACGCTAGCTGAGTCTTGCAGTCTTTTTTTGTGTACAGTCTCTTCCGCCTTGTCAGGCCCAGCATGTCTTCAGCTGGGATTTAACCCTGGTTCTCAGCCCAGCAAGGAGGAGCAGAGATGAGACAACTCCTGAGGGGTCACCTCTTGCCTTGTGAGAGAGAAGCTTTGGTAACATCTCCCAGGCAGCTGAAGTGCTAGCACCTAGTAGGGAAGCCTGGGCTGCCTCTGAAATCCCAAAGGTTCTGGGCTTTTGCACAGTCAAACATCCCCAGTGGCATCCATCTAGATGTCCCTATCCCGTGGTCCAGGATCCCAGGTTTTCCCCACCAGGGTCTTGTTCTTTACATACCTGACCTCGGTATGTAAATGCCTAGGCTGGGCATTCAAATGTTTCTGCAGCTCTGTAGACTTGCAGTTAGATTTTTCTGCCTGCTGCTCAATACTGTATCTGTCTTTCCACTGTGGAAGATAATGACTGTTCTGTAAGCTACCACTGAGGCTCTCCTACTCTCGTACTTAGAGATTAAATGCTTCTTAACAGCCCTCAGTTTCTCATTATCCTTCTGCAGGGCCATCAACACAACTTAACCGTAACCAGCCCACTCTGCTGTCTTTGTAGGCATTGTGCCCCCATATTGTTCAAATGCTTGCAAAATCACACCTGCCACAGCATTCCCCTCCAACAGGATATTTTCTCAGGTCACCACCAATGACCTTGTTTTGTTTTGTTTTGTTTGTTTTGTTAAGACAGGGTCCCGCTCTGTCACTTGGGCTAGAGTGCAGTCATCACAACTTAGTGTAACCTCAAACTCCTGGGTTCAAGTAATTCTCCTGCCTTGGCCTCCCACGTGGCTGGGACTACAGACATGTGCCACCATGCCCGGCTAATTTTTCTAATTTTTGAATAGAAGCAGTCTCACTCTTGCTCTGGCTGGTCTCCAACTCCTGGCCTCAAGCAATCCTCCCACCTCAGCCTCCCAAAGTGTTAGGATTATAGGTGTGAGCTCTGCACCCAGGCTTCAGTACCACTTATGTGGACTTCGAAGTCTGGAACTTCCAAGGAAAGGATGCCAAGACGAGATTAAACATACACAAATTTTATTAGGGGAAAGCCTGTGGGAGAAAATGGAGAGGGAGCCAGAAGAGGCTGTAGAGTTTTCAGCCCGTGATGTAAGTTTGAACTTGGATGAAGGGGAAGGGCACAAGAGGTTGGCTGGAAGAGCTTCTGCTGTGCAGTCTAAGGAAAGTCCAGCTATTGGAGAGTCCTGGAACCATGATCAGCTGTCAGATGAGTCCTGTGTGTCCCAGGAATGGCTCTACATTACTATTCTTGCCATGCTCAGTCATTGCCTGGGAGCTGCCTGTGGAAGATGCTTGTGGCTTTGGTGCAAAAGTGGCAATAGCTTTCCAAGTACAGCAGCGGGGGCCCTTGGTCAATGACACATCCTGTCCTTGGAGGTCCGCCAGGCACATTCTTATGGCCACCACAGACTGGAGCATGGAGAGTAGATGCCACTTCCTTATGCTGCCTCCCCTCACCCATCATAAAACTTATGTGACAGTTGGGAAACAGAAATTAAACAAATAAATAAGATCCTTTCAGTTGGTGATTGAGTGCATGATGAAAGTGAACAGGGCAGTGAGATAAAGAGGGACTGGGTGTGTGGGGTGGGTCTACTTTAGGTAGGAGCCCAAGGAGGCCTCTCTGCATTGTGCCTGAGTGAAGAGGAATGAAACATAAGGTCTGGGGAAGAGTGGGGCCAAAGCCCCATGGAGGTTAAAGTGGAGGCTGGGAGCAAGTTGGCGTGGTTTGCAGGTGGCGAACCAAGGGGAGAGAAGTAGGACCTGCGAGCAGGAGGAAGCTGAGGGCCAGAGAAGGTAGGCCCCTGAAGGCCACAGTGGAAGCCATTGAAAGGGTTTTTACCAGAAGGGTGATGTGATCTGACCTGTGTTTTAAAGAATGGACTCCAGAAGAGACGACTGTTACAGCAGCCTGGGAGAGAGAGGATGGCGGCTTTGACTGGGGTGGTGGCGGTAGAGGTGGTGAGAAGTGATTGGATTCTGGATATGTTTTAAAGGCAATACTGACAGAGTTGCTAGTGGATTGAGTACAGAAGGTGAGAGAAAGAGAAGGATCCGGGATGCCTCCAAAGTTTGTGGAATTAAAACAAGAGGCATTTGTTAGTGTAGGTAGGAAAGTAAGACGTGAGCAGAGGAAGTATGGAAGAGGCGGTGTGAACAAATGGGGTGCTGAGTAAGAGAACAGACTGTAACAACAACAAGATAAGAGTAACCCAAGTGTCACAGAACATTAGTGTAAGAAAAGTAAGACGTGAGCAGAGAAAATACGAAAGCAAACAGCATAAATAAATGGGATGCTGAGTAAGAGGACATACTGTAACAACAAGATAAGGGTAGCTGCAAGTGTCATACGAAACATAACAGAAACAACACAGGGCACATTGTACAACATTGCAGTTTGCCCCCTCCCCCACAGTAGGCTTTGGGCACCACACCACATCTGGGCCTAGTCATAGAAGGTGAAAAACTGCCCCCCACCGGACAGCAGGAAGGAGACAACATCCCCATTGGTCAAGAAAAAAGAGAAGTGACGGCATCATGGAGAAGGAGAGGCCAGACAGGAAAGAAAAGGAGAAACCCAAAAAGACCCCAGTGCCACTATCTAGTGGGACGTGTGCTTGCTCCTACCCCTTTTGGAGTGTACTGTCGCTTGCTGATTACACAGGAACCCCAGGGCCGCAGTCTGCAGGGATGTGTGCCTGCTCTTAACCCCTTTAAGAGTGAACTTTCACTTTAATAAACTTCGCCACTTGCTGCTTCAAAACTGTCTCTTGCTTTCATTCTTGGATCAGGAGAAGACAAGGACCAAGGAGTTTACATCTGGTAATGACTTTGAGATGGGATGAAAGAGCTGATTTGAGGGTCTGCAGGGTGAGGACGGGGGACTGAGAATTTATTTTCAATTGGTTAGGTTTGAGATCTGTCTCCTACACTTCCATGTGAATCACCAAGGGAGAGGACTTTGAAAAAAGATGGCTAGGGAGAGAACTTTGGGGAGAACCTATGTTTCGGTTTTCCCCAAAGCATGTGTAATTTTATGTGTCAACATGACTAGACTATAGTCCTCAGTTATTTTTTCTCTTTTTTTTTCCTTTAGTTTTTAAAAATAGAGATGAGGGGTGATCTCACCATGTTGCTGATCTTGAACTCCTACGCTCAAGCGATCCTCCCACCTTGGCCTCCCAAGTTGCTGGGATTACAGGCATGAGGCATCACGCTCAACCAAAATTCAGTTAGTTAGTCAAGTGCTAGTCTAGGTGTTGCTGTGAAGATATTTTGTAGTTGTGGTTAATATCTACAATCAGTTGACTTTGAGTAAAAGAGATTCCCTTTGATATGGTAGGTAGGCCTTATCAAATCAGTTGAAGGCTTTAGAGCAAAAACTGAGGTTTTATAGAGAAGAAATAATTCTGCCTCAAGACTGCAGTATGAATTCCTGCCTCAGATTCCCGACTTAATTTTATATATATAAATATATATATAAAGATATATAATATGCTATTGGTTCTGTTTCTCTGGAGAACCCTGACTAATAGTCTATACTTAGGGAATTGGAGGAAAGCAGATGAGCCAGCAAAGGACAAGAGGAGAGACGAGTAGTAGAAAGTAGAGACTTTGGAGTGGGATGGATCAGAGAACACGGATGAGAGAGTTTCAAGGAGCTCTTGGGAGAATTGATGGCAGCCGGGAGATCCTGCTGCCTTGAAAGGTTTCTATTGCTAATCTTGTGCTCAGGCCTAAAACCTCATAATCAAAGCTCATGCCTTTGAATTAAAGTAATTTCTTTTGACAAAATGCAAGTGGCTTTGGTCTTGACTAGGAGTGAGAGCCCTGTATAAGTAACCTCTAATAAACTCATCTAACTTGCCAAGCTGGACTTGCCTGAGCCATTCTTTTGTCTCTTGGTGCCATCTCAGTTTGGAGGGTGGTTTTTCTATACCATTCTGGGATTTTCCTGAAACATCCCCAAAAGGTAAACCACTAATTCCACAATGTGTACCTTGACAGTAGCGACTTGTGGTGACCAGTATCCAAGATGTCTCCAATGATTCCTTCTTCTCCTGGTGCTGTGGTTTGAATGTGTTCTCAAAACTGATGTGCTGGACACTTAATCCCCAATGCAACAGTGTTGAGAGGTGGGACTTTTAAAAGGTGATTAGGTCATGAACAGATTAATGCTGTTATCACAGGAGTGAGTCTGTTATATTAATAAAAGTGAGTTTGGCCCCTTGCTGTTCTCTCTTGTGTGTTCTCTCACCATGTGATGCCTTCTACCATGTTATTTATGATGTAGTAAGAAGGCCTTCACCAGCTGTGGCCCCTCAATCTTGGACTTCCCAGGCTCCAGAACCATGAGCCAAATAAACTTCTATTGTTTACGAATTACCCAGTCTGCCTAACACACCTGGTATTCACACCCTTGTGTAGTCCCCTCCCCCTCCCCCACTGTACCAGGGATGGTCTGTGTGACCAACAGAAAATAGAGAAGCGATGGTATATCACTTCTGTGATTAGATGATAAAAGACACTGCGGCTTTCATCTTGGTCAGTCTGTCTCTCTCCCTTGGGTCACTATAGATAACCAAACAGAACCTCTTCTTATTCATCTCAGCCCCCACCAGAGTGTCTGGCATTTAGCAAATCCTTAATCAATGTTTGTTGAATAAATGAATGGACAGATTGTGGCAGCTCTTAAGTAAACCAGTAATGCCGTCAGTCGGAGCTAGAGCTCAGAGATTTAGTTTGTAACTTTAATGTGGTTCATCGTCTCAGGAATTTAGTGTCTCCAACTTAGAGTCTTCCTACCTAGTAATAATGTGGCAGTGGAGAATAGAATAAGATAAATTATATATACGAAGATGATTTAACTTATTGATTCAAGCAACAATTTTCATATTAAAGGCCTACTGCTGAGACGATCGTAAACAAAATTTTATACAGCATGAAAAATGAATGATAAGAAATAAGTGACATGAATGAATTTCCAAAATAATTTTATTACAAAAACTTTTAATACAACTCAGTATTCTATTAAGATTAAGGTACGACCTTGCCAACCTACTGACTCATAAAGAAACAAATCAGAAAAGTCAAATGGTTTCTAGGTTGACTTGAATTATTCCTTTACTAACTAATACTAGGGTTATGTGGCCTTTTCTGTTAATATCCTGACTTAGTTCCTTTCTCTAGCAGCAAAATACAACAGGAATAAATTCTTGGCAGGCTGCTCCACAGAATAAAGTGAACTGCGATAGAAAATGTGGGTATAAACGTGCAGAAGCAGCAAGTTACCACAAGAGGGGGATCTACATTCAAGAGAGAAAAGTTGGTTAGCGGTTTGATTTCTTGGTCTTGAAGAAATAAAAATACTTAGGAAATTTATTCCACACCTTCATCTATAGAGCCACAGCTAAACAATCCCATAAAAATGAGAAACTGACTGATGCTTTACAGAGCCCCTTAGTCTCCTTCAAGGGAGTGGAGGATTTATTAAGGACAGGCTATTTCATTATCTGCAAAGTCCTGCTCTGTCTACCCTAATGTCTCAGGATTCTGGAAAAACCATTTCCCCTGCAAAGTGTGAGGCTTCAGGCAGCCCTTGGTGTCATTGTTCTTGTAGGCAACTTGGTGGAGTGAGAAGAGCCAAGACCTTGGTACCAGGCCAACGTGAGTTCAAATTCTGGCTCTGCCACCGGTTAGGTGGATGACATTAAGTGAGTTAATTCTCTTGGGCTAGAGTTTACTTGTGTATAAGTTGTGATAATTAAATGAGATGTATGTAAAGTGCTTGGCCTAGTGTTTGACACTTATATGTTCAATAACTAAGAGCCATTATTATTGTTTCTTGCTTGTTATTTAATTCTGTTGTCTGTAGCCACGTAATTCTTAGCCTAATGATTCTGGAGCAGAAGTCATCAAGATAAAAAGTATAAACCTATTTGTTCTTCTTGTTGGTTTCACATCAAAAACCCAGACAGCCAGAGATATTCTTTTGATGATTTAAAAAAAAAACACTTAAAGTGGGAAAGAGGGTAAGTACCGCGCCAGGCATATGCATATACATCACAAAAGCACAGATAGTAAAAGCACTGAAAGTCCATTGATCGACAGAACAAAGGCATTTTTTAAAATGGAAAATATCAAGGGTAAAATAAAATCTTCAATGCAAACACAGGTAGCATTAATTACAATTGACACTTTGGTTTGTAATTTGGAG
Source organism: Propithecus coquereli (assembly GCF_000956105.1). Taxonomy (NCBI): domain Eukaryota; kingdom Metazoa; phylum Chordata; class Mammalia; order Primates; family Indriidae; genus Propithecus; species Propithecus coquereli. The sequence goes on along the minus strand of NW_012133858.1, from coordinate 20,289,706 downwards.
GCATATGCCACTTTACATATGTTAATTCAGCATATCTCAAATGTTGCCTTTGAGTTAAAATATTCTGAAGGAAATTAGAAAATACTCTTAAACAGATCACTAAATCTTTCATAAAATGAGCAAAAAGTATTTAGAAATTGATGTGCTGCCTGAACTTAAATCACAAATGGCTCACTTGGTTTTAGCGGAAGATGGTGGTTCGTATGTTCAAAGGACCCATATTCTAAGGGAAGTTCCTAATATCCATCCTGGAAGCGATGAAAGAATTCTCTAAACTCCATTATTTTCATTTCCTCTGGGCACCAATTAGATTCTCTGGTATCCAGATGATTGACACCTTACGCGGATTTTATAGACACCCATACCTACAAGGAAGAGACCAACCACGATGGCCCCAATCACAGGAAGCATAATTGTGTAGTCAGACGAGCACTCATCCACTAAGAGAAAAAACAAATACAATATAGACGGTAAGGTTTGGTGATGACAGACCAGAAGGCAGGCTAGAATGGAAAGAATATGAGCTTTGGAGTCACACAAATCCAGGCTTGACTTTTAATTCTACCATTAACTAGCTGTGTGATCTTGGGAAGGTAATTTACCCTTGCAGTTTCCTCCCTTATAAAGTATGCAAATAATATGTAAGATTGTTGAAAGATTAAATAAAATAACCTTCTTATCTTCTCAGCAATTAAAAATTGTTATCCCTATTTCCTGAACCCAGAAAGAAGTCATTCCAGGAGTGCTTCTTACAAAGTGCGATGTGCCTACATGACAGAGAGCATTTGTATGACTAGATTACTGATGATCTTTTGAAAACATGTGATGTTTATCTATTTTATAAAACACTTTTGTTACCCCTGAGGTTTCTTGGATTACATTTAGGTAATATTAGAAAATAGACCAAATTATTCATGAAAGTTTAAAAATGAGAGTTTATAAACTTGTCAAAACTGTTTTTTCTTTATTTCATTAGAGAGCACTTGATTCATTTAAAGCATAATTCATTGGGTCAGAGACTAATCAGTCTTGACAGGAGAAAGATGGAGTGGCCTGGGGAAAAGGGAACTTCATAAAATATTCGATATAATGAAGACTTTGGGAGAAAAGAGCAAATAAATGGAGAACTCCATCTATATCTCATTCATGGATAGCTAAAAAGATACATGTACAAGTTCCTTGTATGAACCAGCATTGAAATTATGACCTGAACCGAGGAACACCATTAACTCAATTCTGTGTACATTAGATCCAAGAAAAAAAGGATCAGAAGAAGTCAGGGAAGAGAGAATGGAAAATAGAGATTCCTGGAAAAAGAAAATTTGTATAAGAAAGAAATTGTGCTTGGCAGTGAACAATATTTACATAAGTATAATAATGTTTACCTTATTGATTTGACCAATAATAGCCGTATAACCATAAATCCTTATCTACCATAGCAGGAAATCTAAAACTGATAAGAAATAATTCGATAAGCTTTTTATGTTGTAGAGTTATGGAGCTAGCCATCAGGAGAAACTGTTAAATTTAGTTAAAAGCACTTTGTCTCTCAGCGGCAGGACAGGGGAATGTTGCTTTTCATGATAAGCCCTTTTGGAGTATATGATACTTTTGTTACTTACATATATTTCTTAAATAAAAAAGAACTTGGATAAGCTAAGAAACTAAAATCAGTGGGAAAAAATGCAAATAAGTTAAAGCAAAATGTAAAGCACGTAACTATTGACTCCGCAATTCCACCTTTAGGAATTTGTACTAAAGATATATTCATACCCTACACAAAGACATATTACAGTAATGTCCATTTTATGAAAGATAATCGAAATATCCGTCAAAAATTTAAAATGGTATTCATGTGATAGAATATAATGTAGCCATTACAAAGAATGTGGTTCAATGCTTTATGTGGAATCTAAAAATAAATAAATACATATATAAATAAATAAAAAGAAAAAAAAAGAATGTGGCAGGTATCAATGTGGTGTAATACAAGTTCCCTAAGACCCACGAAGCATCACATGAACCCAAACAAATGTGCTGTGTGCCAGGTGTGAAAGACACAGCAAAAACTGGGAGAAGGACTAGGATGGAAGTGGAAGAGCAACTTTTGCTTCCTATATAGTTTTGTACGCTGTTAAATTCTTTAACATTGTTTAAATATTTTTAAAATGCAGAAGAGTACATGAAGAAAAGTACTTATCACCACATTTCTTCTATTTGAATCAATCACTACAAACCTTTTCAGGCATTTGCTTCCTCTGTGAATACATGCATGTGTGTGTACTCATGTGTATGCTTCAAGAAAAATCATTCTATTTTTAATAAATGATCTATGCTCATTATGAATCATTAAAGTAATCGAGAAAAACACAAATAAAAAAGCAAAAACCAATCACCCCAAAACAACCCACCCAGAAATTGTCACTCCTAACATGGACCAACATTATCTCAGGCATCTTTCTTCAGAACTATACAGATAAGTGGGTAGAAAAATAAATAGAAGTGTTTTTTATTAAGATAGGATCATACAAGTGCTATTTATTAAAGTTGTTAATTTAGGTTTTACTTGAATTTAATAGAAGAAAAAACTAAAAAGAAACTGAAGGAATCATTGCATGTCGATGTTTCTTTGTCATAGGAAGTATTGTTTCATAAAGGATCCCTTTAAGGTTCAAAAAAGAGATTATGAAGTACACATTAAAGAGGTTATAAAATAAATTGGAGTCATATGTTTTCCCAAAATCAGTTTCCAATTTAAACATTATCTACTGATACTGTTTTGGAAGATTAGCACTAACAGATTTTCTTCTATCTTCCCTCTCTCCAACTCTGAGTTTTGAATAGTTATATTACTATTGTTAACATTGTCCAGGTTTATAACACTTCAATTCTATTTGATAACTATCATTCCTCTAGCTTTTAAAAAGTGTGTTTTGAATATATAACACATCCATATGGCTTGAAAAGTCAAAATAATGCAAGATGCTATACATTGAGAAATTTTACTTCCACCTTTATCCCATCTTCTTAGTCCTCCCAACCCCATTAGATAACCACTTTTCTTAGTTCTCATACATATTTCTGATATTTATTTATGCAGATAGAAACAAAGATGAACATATTTTTATTTCCCCATTTATCACTGTTATGCATTATGCTTTCTTGATTTCACAATACATTTTTGATATCTTTGCTTATACCTACATACATACACACATAGCATCCTCATTCTTTTTGTAGCTGTGTAGCATTCCACTGTGGGATGTATCATAGATTTTTATTCTGATGCTCATTGATGAACGCTTGGTTTGTTTTCAATTTTTTGCTATTACAAATAATACTATAATGAATAACCATGTAAAAATATCATTTCATGTATGAGAGGTATATTTGTGTTCCCAGACCCATAATTCTTTAGTATTTTTAATATTTGAATGGATAAAATGTTCACCAATATCAGTCTTTTTTATTTTATTTTGTTTTATTTATTTATTTATCTTTACTGTTATTTTTCTATTCCTGAAGGTTGTTTGCTTATTTTCTTGTTTATAGTGTGGCTCGTCTCCCATCTCATTGAATTTCATTGCCAAGCAATGTTTTTAAGAAGGACTTGTTGGTGCTGCTTCCTTTGAACTATTTCATGGTTGAGACTATCTGTCTATTGTCTTTTTACTTAAATAATATTTGGGGTCACACTTTCTTTCCCTTAGGACATTGTAGACATTGGCCCATTGTTTGCTGGCTTTAAATGTTATTGTGAAGAAATCTGAGGTGAACTTTCACTTTCTCACTTTATAGGTGATTTTCTTTCTTTTTTTTTCCCATAAAGCCCTAAAAATTTTTTTCTTTATCTTTGAAATTCTATAGTTTACTTCAGATATGTTTCAGTGTTAAACTCTCTGTATCAATTCTTTTCTGGGACATACTCTGCTTTTTCAATTTCAACTTCAATTATTTATCTCAAGGAAATTCTCTTAAATCTTAAACTATATCTTCATTCTATTTTTTTTTTTTTTTTGAGACAGAGTCTTACTCTGTTGCCTGGGCTAGAGTGCCATGGCTTCAGGCTAGCTCACAGCAACCTCAAACTCCTGGGCTCAAGCGATCCTCCTGCCTCAGCCTCCCGAGTAGCTGGGACTACAGGCATGTGCCACTATGCCCAGCTAATTTTTTCTTTTTTTAGTTGTCCAGATAATTTCTTTCTATTTTTAGCACAGACAGGGTCTCGCTCTTGCTCAGGCTGGTCTCGAACTCCTGACCTTGAGCGATCCACCCGCCTCAGCCTCCCAGAGTGCTAGGATTACAGGCGTGAGCCACCGCACCCGGCCTTTCATTCTATTTTTGAGCTCTCTACTTCAGAGGCACTCATTATCCTTATGTTGGATGGTCTGAATAGCCTCTACATCTAGTAGGTCCCTATAATGCTTTAATCATAAGATTTTATGTGTATTAACTGTGATTATCTCATTCTCTCTATGAAAAAAAAACACAATTTCAGCCCTATCTTTTCTGCTTCTTACTGCTTCTATATATTATATGATGGTGTTGAAACCAATGCTGCTAACACCTTGCCCTTGGATTTCTAGCTCCAGAACTTTGAGAATATATATACATTTCTACTGTTTAAGGCATCCAGTCTGTGGTGCTTGGGTATGACAGTCTTAGTATATAAATACACGTTCCCTCCTTTTATTAATTGAATTTTGTAATATGATTATTGCTATTTTGCTACAGTATTTTTGCATAGGGGCCATGCAGTTTGTTTTCATTTCGCTCATGCTTGAGCATGTCAGTCCAGAAATTCAATTTCCAATGATACCATTTGGGTAAATTACGGTCTTTCTTCCCATTGTATCTGAGCTCAGTTAATGTTTCCCTTTGAGCTAGATATTTAGATTCTATCCTCTTTTTTGTAGCATAGGCAGTAGCTAAAGCCTGGAGAGCCCCCCTGGTTTGGGGTTGGCTCCCCAGTTCACTTCCATCAGTCCCTATGTTCACTCTTCCTATTCTTCCTGGGAGCCATTTTCAATATCCCAGGTGGAAAAGGAAGAAGATAAAGCAACCCACCCTTTACTTCCCTCCAGACTTAGTAATGGAAGTAAGAGTTCTCAGGATTTTTATTCTCTCATCATAGGTTTCTTAGGGTGGATATGTTTGGTGGGGGCGGAGGCAGGGGCTCTGGTGAGGAGCCGGCGCTGCAGCTCCTCCTGCAGAAAGGGGGCAGGACTGTCAGGAAATCACACAGCCAAGCATTTGTCTACTGGTCATTCCAATGGAATCTTTGTTCTTCGTGGTTACTAGAGTGTTAATTCAAATTAATTTTAAGGATAGTTGGCCTTGGGAATGGGGGGAATGGGTAGCAGGAGTCTGAGCAGTAGCCACCACCCAAAAGAATTCAATGAAGATGGTAGGAAGGGAAATTGAATTTAAATGAACTGTAATATCCCTCTGCTCTTGACTTTAAATTCTGCTTCTTGTTTCTAACTGCAATGGCAGAAATTTCCACATACTAGAAGATTAACCTTGCATTAGTCATTCTGCAGGATGGTTAATGGCCCAGTGAATAAACACCTTGTCAAGTGCCCTTAACATTGGACACATGGGAGTCTGCAGCAGGTGCCTAATTGAGGGGGGGAGGTGGGAGGAGATCGCAGCTCTCCAAAGCCAAGGCCTTGCTCTTAGGCTTGAGTCATTTCGGGGAATACCAGGTCCTCACAACCCAGATTTTCATCAACATCTCCTGACAGGCATTTCCTGACACTCTAGATTATCCGTTGGGGCTCTTAAAGCTCTCTCTTGAAGCTGCCAAGTGCCCTTCCCACCCCCTCACTTCTAAGAAAGTGGAAGGTGGAAACACCTCCAGGGAGAGCCAGCACATTTCCTAGATAAGGGGTAGTTGTAGAGCTGTTGCCAAATTTCATAAGCTTCATGTTAAAATAATGAATGGTACCTCTGGAAAATGGAGATAAACAAGAAAACTTTCTGTCAGTAAAATCAGTTATTTAATAAGAACATCTGGAAGTCCATTACTCTCCCTTTTCTCTGAACTAAAACCCCAATTCTCATATTTAAACCTTCGATGTAATACAAAACCATGAATAACATCCTAAGCCGTATTTTAATAGAATTGTTTCCTCCAGATGTTTACTGGTTTCTAATTTTTTTGATGAATGTTTGCAAAAGAAGAAAGTGGGTAATGACCTGCACAGGTCTACCTTTCCGCCCTTGCTATTTCTGGTTGTCCTAATGCTCTGCTTACCTCCCCTCCTATAATGGCCCAAAGTACCACATTACAATGTTAGAATAGCACCAAAGAAAAACAGAGACAATATCAGGAAAAAAGTGTTCAGAAGGCAGACAATAAATGAAGTTGAAGGAATTTGAGAACTAACATTTATTGAGCCTCTTTTGCTTGCTGAGATCTTTAGTATGCGCTTTACATTAAAAAAGTGAAATGTCAGGAAGTTTTCTAATTTTTTTTACTAATAATACATTACAATAGTGTATAATATGGTTTTTTGCTTTAAAATAGTATACTAAGACCATCTATAATTTAAGTAGATTAAAATTTTGGTAAAATCTAAGAGTTTAAAATCACTTTGTAATCTGTTTTGAAATGGATTTATTTAAAGCAATATTTTTTAAAAAACTAAAAATTGAGACTCTTACAAATGTGTAAGAAAATCACTGCAGTCTGAAAATGTCTTCCCATAATTTTCCCCTTGGGTTTTTTTCTTTCTCCTTTGCACAAGCTCATGTCTCCATTGCCCCCTAATTCTCGAAGCCTGCTCAGGTTTATCCAGGTGTGGCAGATGGCATTGAAGCTCATCTGACACGGCCTCCCCAAGCCAACGGGAGGAAGTGGGGAGGAAGGGTGCCCTTTCCTAGCCCTCAGATGGCCCTTTGGTGGAGACCTAGTTTTCCCAAACAGCTTGGAAGGGTGGGACAGGTACCTAGAGAGATAATCCTTTCACTTCAGGCTGAAAATGAAGCCAGAGTTTCCAAGGCCTTAACCTTGCACATTTTGAAGAAAGTGGGGCTTTACAGGTGTTCATATCCTCTACTGGGCCTCTTTCTGGCCACCAGACATGTGGTTAGCAATATGACAAGCAGTCCTGAGACACTCAGGCCCATGGCCACAGGGACTTCTCTCCTGTTTCTGTCACTGAAGCATTCATCCGCTGTAATTGAAGTCAGAGTAACAGGTGTTACAGGCTGGCCACAAACGCCGGGAAGTGATATTGCTCCCGTCTGCCTCAGCTGTGCAGAAAAGGAAACTGAGGGAGACAGGGAGCTGCTGGGCCTCCCCCTGCTGCCTCAGGCAACAGATGGGTGAAAACAGGGAGAGAAAGCGCCAATACAGTGGATCTGAAACTTGTAGTGCTGCTGATTACTTAAGGAGTTTATTAAAGTGTAGATCCCAGGCCCACGCCCAAGAAATTATAATTCAGTGGGTCTGATGGCTGGGGGATTCTGATGCTGCTGGGAGGTAGATCCAACTTTGAGAAACACTGGTTTGTTCTAGAGGGTCATAATCAGAGTCGTGTCCTGACTCTCAAGCCAGGGTGAGCCCTGGAGCCACGTTCCCCAACAGGTTCTGCACCAAGTCACAGAGCCAAAGCTTTCTGTTCACATCATGCTTCTTAAAAGGGGCTGCTCAGACAGCCTGGGGCTCCTCAGACAGCAAAATAAAGAGCAAACGGAAAAGACAGCAAAAAACCCAAAACTCTTTCAGGCTCCAGAATTTTAGGGAGGAGGAGTTGAGAATGTGAGAGTCAGGAGTGCACTGTTTGCGATGGCCATTCTCTTTTACCAGGCTCAGCTTTGGCACTTGCTGGCCTCCTCTCCAGTTCTTTGAGCCCCTGTTTGAATGTCACCCATTGGTTTGCACTTCTGGAACCCACCCTCTTGCCACTAGCGCTGTGTTCATCCTGCCTTCCTCTGCGCTCCCAAAGCCCTTTGCGCCTGTGTCTTTTAAACACTGTATTGTATGGTAACTTGTTCCCTTGTTTCTCTCTCTCTTACTCTCTGGTAGAAAATACTATTTCCAGAAGGACATACATCTTCACATTTGAGCATCTTTAGTGAAATTTGAAGTGCGAAGACTAGGAAAACGGAGTCGAGCTGAAGCAATGACAGTCGGCGAACAAGAGAGATCTTTTGGAAGTAGACTCGGCAGGGGTTTGGGACCATTTGTATGAGACGGTGATGGGGGAGAGGAGTTAAGGGGATCTCTGAAGTCTCTTGTTTGCGGAACTAGCCAATGAATGGTGATTTTAGAAGAAAATGTAAAGAAAAGAGATTTTCTACTTCTCCCTGTGAACACTGCTAATAGGAGGCCAGGTGTGTGCTGCTGGAAGCTTCTATTCTTTATGTCCCACCTCTGCCAGCAAGGCATTTCCCAGACCTGCTCACCTCCTGCCTTGCAGAGGTTCTGATGGGAAAGAAGAGCGAGTGTGTAACTGATTGTAAGATCACATGATTAATTACAGAGCTTTTTCAAACCTTTATAATGAATTTTAAAAGAAATAAATAGTTTTCCAACATTAGAAGTTTTGAGACCAGATGACAATGTGGGGGCAACACCTATTAGAAAATTTTAATATTTAATTTTAGCACTGTGGTGAGGTCCAAACCAAAAGTAGAGTCTGTGAGACTCAGACAAAACCCACAGAAATCAGGGATCCAAGGCAAGAAACACCTTAATCCTTCCTTTACTAAATGCTTTCCACTAAGTATGTCAGGAGAAGTTTTTTGCTAGACACATCTGCAATTTCATAATGGAACCCAAAGCAAAATCAGATTTGTATTACAGAAATTTAATATGTGGCTAAACTTATAGCTAAATCTATTTTTGGTAATTGAAAAGTACTCATAACGTTTTTGAGTTATTACAAGAGGGATGTTTTAGACATTGAAGTTCATGACCCTTCTGGTCATATTTAAAAATCCTTCTAATACTGTTTTCCTGAAAGGAAGAACAGGGCTTTTCTAGAAAGTCACCCTGGTCTGCACCTGTCCCTTGTCCAAGGACCGGTTTCCCTCCCAGGCAGTTGTCAGGCAGTCTCTGCCTGTGGAGGTCAAAATCCAAGGCGGAAGTTAGGTGGAAACTAAAACTGCCTATGAGGAAACACTGCTGGGTGCAACAGCTCGTCACTGAGAAGGGGGTCCCACAGAGTTTACTTCTATCTCAGATGGCCGCGTGTGCTCTTTCCCTCTGCAGGTGGAAAAGAATCTAATCTGAAATCTTGAATTCTAGACATCACGGATGCTCAGGATCTTTGAAGTGTTCTCCGAACATACCTGAGTTTACCAATGCTCAACGGCATGTGAAGGGGAAGGCGCAGATGGTGTTTTGTGATTTTTCTATTGCGTGTGTGCGTATTTAAATGAGTGAAGATATGCGTTTTAGTCAAAGAGAATGTATCCTGCTGCGGGAGGGCTGTGGACGTGAGAGAGTGAAGGTGTCTGATTTAGAGGTGGCCGGGAAGGGTGGCCAGAGAGACCTGGACCAGGAGCTGTTCCAGGAGGCTCATGGGATTCTTGCTCCTCTGGCAGCTTCAGACAGAAAACAACTTGGAACCACCCTGCGTCTCTGACGTTTGTCTTTGTGACCCAGTGAACCCTTAACTTACCATTTCCAAAGTGGTCGTCTTCCAAATCAAAGGCTTGAAGTTGGACATTCATTGTTTTCAGCTGGAGCTGGGCGGACAGCTGGAGGCTTTGCTCGCTCACACACCTGAAGGAATGCCCGACCACCGTCTCAAACAGCACCAGCGCACCCTTCAATCCTTGGTAAATTGTCTCTGGAAAGAAAAGGTGAAATCTTGACACATATCCCCTGAGCTCCAGCTGTTGCTGGGTTGCCCACGTGCAGTCAGATGGCCTTCCTTCAGCCATGTCTACCTGGGGGTTCTGCCACGCTCTTCTCATGAAAAAACACCTGGTGCTGTTTGTAGACTTTTTCTGGTGCTCTGTTTGAAGAATAGGGGTGACATCTAATATCGACTAGAATGTGAAAACACTGACATGGCAGCTTTTGAGAATGTTTCCTTTGATTATTTTAAATCATTAGGGACAGAGTTGGTGGGGACTACTGTGAATGCTTGGGGGCTCCAGGGGGTGCCATAAAATTTCAGAAATAAGAGAAGTAATATTGCTTTCTGAGACTTACTAAGTCATCAGAATCCTTAATGAGTCAGAGTAGAGACATACAAAGTCAGCATATGGGGTATTTGCAGACTGAATGTATTAAACTAGCAGAAGAAAGAACTCTTGAGAAGGGTTATCGCATCTGTCCCTGGAAACACAGAGAAGGGAGAGGACCGTCTCTTCCCAGCTGAGTGCTGTCCAGGGAGAGGTACCTGCCCAAGGATCAGCCCTGTCCTGTGACAGGTACACCATTTTCAAGGAAGCAGAGGCTTCAAGACAGATGGAGTTAAACATTTAAAACATATAATAAACTCCATTTGCTTTGATTCCACGCTCGCCAAGCACCCTTTTGACTATACTTTGGCTTCTCGAATGGGAGAAAATCCACTGGCCAGAGGACTCAACTGTCCAGTCCCCGTGGCTTACAGTAAGAAAGAGGCACATGATAAATCAACCAGCTGACATTAACTTCAGCATTTGTACAAGCAAATGCCCTACACGATGTACTGAATTATCGGTATACACATTGTATCGTGAGTTATATCCTGGGACAGTCTGCTACTACCATCCCCGCTAACATTACAACTATCATTATACTGTAATTACAACCGGTTACTACTCCTAATAGCACCACCACCACCACTGAATGAAAATCATCATTATGTGACCACTAGAGCTCCTGCTGCTAACGCTCGGCCTTGGTCATCAGGTCTAGAATTGATTTTTCCCCTCCCTTACCCTCTAAATTAATTTCTGACCTGACTTTCCCTTCCCCTGCCTCTTGAGAGATTACTACCTGATCACCAGCTAAAATTTGGTCCATGACTAGTGCTAACATTAGTTAATTTATGTCGGTATCCACAATATTTATTTCCTAGCCTATATGAGGAGACAGGTCTAAGTGAGTTAATGTATATGAATATGAGTTGTCTGCTACAATATTGTACTTACATTTAACCAACAATCATTGACAAAATCCTCTTGAATAATGTCAATATAATGTAGCTAATATTGTAAGTAGACATTATTCCACACTTTCATTTCCTGGTAAGTTTCTTTGGCATAAGTTCCTTAATTAATAGACTAATGTTTAAGCCAGTCAAAAGATAGAGCTTTCAAAAGGAGAAAACAGACACGAAAACTGCTGGTACGGTACGTGGCACAGAGGAGGTGCTCAGGAGGGTTGTTACCTAAGTCTAGGCTTTCTGGGGAGACATTTGAAGCCTACCGGAGACTCATCCGACTTTACTTCTCTAGTTGTGAACATTGTAGGAGTCATCAGAACATGCCTCACTGCAGGTAATTCTCCATACAGCAACCAAAGTAAACTTTATAAATGTAAATTTGATATATCATTTCCCTCCCCAAAACCCTCCAATGGCATCCTTTCACACTTTAGAATAAAGCCCAAAGTCCTTACTTTGCCTTGCCCTCAGGCTCTACATGCTCTGGCCTGGCTGTCCTTCAGACCTCATGTGCTGTCTGTCCCCTCTCTCGGGCACACTGGTATTCTGCTGGTCCTTGGGCACACTAACAAGCGAGCTCCTTAGAGCCTGTGCATCTGTTGTTTCTGCCACCTGGAAGAGCTTCCCCAGGCCCAGGTATCTCCAAATAGCAATATCTCTCTGCTCAGACCTCACCTCTTCAGGGAGGCCTTCCTCCGCTGAAGGCTTTCCTAAGGCTCCATCTAAAATAGCTTTCTGTTCCTCTCCACTTTCCCTGCTGGCGTTTGCTCGTAGAACTCATCACACTTGACAGTGCGCAGTAGCCCCGCTTTAGTCTCAGGGCTATGTTCCAAGATCCCCAGTGGATGTAGATAGTACCGAACTCTCTCTCCCAATCTCTCTCTCTCTCTCCCTCTATATATATATAGTGTGTGTGTGTGTGTGTGTGTGTGTGTATGTGTGTGTACACACATGTGTATACACACACACATATATATATGTCTGTATATATATAATGTTTTTTCCTACACATACATACCTATGATAAAGTTTAATCTATAAATTGGGCACAGTAAGAGATTAACAGCTAACGATAAAATAGAGCAATATGTGTAATAAAAGTTATATGAATGTGGTCTCTTTCAAAATACCTTATTGTACTGTACTCACCTATTTTCAGACCATGGTAACTGACACCATGAAAAGCGAAACCGCAGGGTGGGGGATGACTGCATCATAATTTCATGTGTTTTTGGTCTTCTCCCGCTTCTAGAATGTAAGCTCCATGAGGGCAGGAACTATTAGTTTGAAAAATTGTGAATCCCCAGTGCCTAATGCAGGGCTTGGCACCTAGCAGGCACTAACTATGTTTTAGCAGAATGAATGCATGATTCCAAGAATATAGAATAAATTCACTAACAATAGAAAATCTATCAAAAAGTCACTAACTCTTTTTTGTTGCTGATAATAATCTCTGACATAATCTAGTCCATTCTCCTCTATAAGTAAACGGGCAAACTTAAGCACACAAAGGTGTAATAAATTCCCCCAGAGTTATATCGCTGGCTACATTCTCAGTCTGTTTCTTAAAAGCAGCATCAAGGATTAGTAGATTTAATGGGATGAAAAATGAGCCGACCAGAAACACAGCGTCATCCCTGGTACAACAGCCATTCTTTAAATACTAACCTGGATTTGAGACGGTCAAATAGGCTCCCACTTTACTGATGTAATATGATTTTTCATCCTGTAAAACAGCAGTGTGTTAACCTTTGGATAATCTCCATTTTCATGCTTATGATCCTGGCTTACAAACTTCGTTTAGGCAGGATTCTAGCTATTAACTCCTTGATATGGAGGGTTTGGAGTATATTGGTACTGGGCCATAATTGTGTATGAAAATTTTTAAAAAAAGTAAACATACCACACAATGAATAAAAAATAAGTAAGAGTTTGCTCCTGGTCCCAAATTTCTCTATTGCATGCTTCTTGCTAGAGCCTGAAATTAAATTCTACCAGTATAATTTGAATCCCTTCAGCAGGCCAAATTTCTCCCTTTTAAAATGCAAGTACATCTGGAAGGTGGAGGGGCTGGAGGGCACACATTAAGCTTTTACTAGTAATTAATATCTAAGGGTAGGGATTCTTATTCTGAGACCACTCATCCTTAAGGATACTACGGGTGGACTTCATGGGTTCCACAAACCCTCCAAGAAAAATAAAGTATGCAAAATTGTGTGTGCATGTTCCCAGGTGGAGTGTCAATTTCTTTAAACAGATTAATGGGTCTATGTCTCCAAAATGGTTAAATAGGACCACCAGAAGGGATTCTGGGAAGAAGTAGCTTACCCTGAGCTCACTGGGTGTTCTTTAGAAGAAGACCCAAGGTGGCTGTATTTCAAACACAAAGCTGTGTCCCCACATCTTATCTAGGGATTGTTCTTTTAGAAAAACAAAACTAAACAAAAAAAGAACTACAAAACAATCACATAACCTTCTGAAGCACCAAGGGTATGAAATATTCAAGGGAATTGAATTGGGGTATGAATAGCTAAGTTGAAAAGGGAGTTTTTATTTTTTAACATAGGTGTTTTACTGTGTTCTCAGTTTTAACATTCATTATTAAAAAAACTATCCACAAGTAAGAGGTGAAAAAAAGGGCAAAGTAACCAAAATCAGAATCTGAAATTGAATTACTTTTAGAAGTTTCAAATCTAGCCAGTAAAGAAATTTAACAACACTAATCTTGGTCACATTATAGTCCATTATTAGTGTATGAAATAATGATTCATTACGCAACAGAAGGATTCCATAAACACAAACTGTTTCAGTAAGATCACTGATACTGATATACTGAACTCTAGGTCCTTCAACTCAACTTTCTTGTCTTTAGTTTTTCATAAAGATCAAAATTTATCTTCACTGGGAAAATAAAAATTTAGGACTGCTTATTTCAAGGAAAAAAATTTCTTTTACTAGCTTGCTTCATTCATTAAATTATATACTTAGCCATTGTCATTCTTGAATTTATGTTCCCTGATTTGGCTTAAATGAGTTCTCATTTAAAATGCAGAGAGAGAGGGGGCAGAGCAAGAAGGCCAAATAGAAACCTCCAGTGATTGTCCCTCTGTACAAACACCAAATTCAACAACTATCCCCTCAAGAAAGCACTTTCAGAAGAACTAAATATCAGGTGAGTGATCACAGTACCTGGTCTTAACATTACATCAAGAAAAGAGGCACTGCAGAGGGCTGAAAACACAGTGTTGCATGGCCTATACTACCCCTGCCCTATCCCCTGGCAGCACCACACTGGGTGGAGAGAATCTGTGTGTCTGGGGGAGGGAGAGTGAAGTAATTGTGGGACTTTGCATTGGAACTCAGGGCCACCCTGTCACAGGGGAACACGGCACAGGCAGAATTCTGCTGGCGCCCACGGAGGAAGCATTTAGACCAGCCAGTCAGAGGGAAATCCCCCACCCCAGGGTACAAACCTGAGTTCCAGCTAGCCCAATCACTGGTTGACAAAAAGCAGCATGGGGCCTGGAATAAATCCATAAAGCAGTCAGGCCACAAAGGTTGTGGTCTTTGGGCAATTCGTGTGGCTGTGTTGGCTTGGAGTCAGTGGACTTGGGTGCATGTGATCCAGTGAGACATCAATGGCAGTGGCCAAAACAGTGCCTGTGTCACCCCTCCCCCAACTCCATTTAGTGCAGCTCAGGGAGTGTCTTCTTCCACTTGGGGAAAGAAAAGGGAAGAGTTCAGAGGAGGACTTTGTTTTGCAACTTGAGTACCATCTCAGCCACAGTAAAATAAAGTACCAAGAAGATTCCTGAAGCCCCTCATTCTAGGCCTTAGTTCCTAGATGGCATTTCTAGACACACTCTGAGCCAGAAGGAAACCCACTGCCCTGAAGGGAAGGACCCAGTCCTAGCAGCACTCACCACTTGCTGACTAAAGAACGCTTGGGCTTTGAAAAACCATCAGAGGTAGCCAAGTAGCAGTCACCACTGCTTTGGGGTGAGACTGGGCTGGCTTCGGGTGTGACTTGGCACAGTTGCAGCTTCAGGGGCCATGAGGGAGTGCCCATGTCACTCCTTCCACAACCGTAGCAGCACAGCACAGAGAGTGAGGGAAGAAAGTGAGACACATTGCCTGGTAATCCAGAAATTCTCCTGTATCTTACTCAAGTCCACCAAGGCAGTATCAGCAGGAGTCTGCAAGAGTCACAGCATCACTGAGCATGGGGTGCCCTCAGTGCCGATATGGCTGGAGTGACTAGAGACTTAGATCGCAACACTCAATCCCGTTTGAATATCTGGAAAACCTTCTCAAGAAGGAGAATTTCAAATAAGCCCAGTCTGCAAAGATTAGAATAAATACCTAACTCTTCAATGCCCAGGCATCAACAAACATCCACAAGCATCAAGACCATCTGGAAAAAACATGACCTCACCAAAAGAACTAAATAAGGCAGCAGTGACCAATCCCAGAGTGATAGAGATAAATGACTTCTCAGAGAAAGAATTCAAAGTAGCTATCCTGAGGAAGCTAGATGAACTTCAAGACAACCAGGGAAGGAATTCAGAAGCCTATCTCAGAAATTTAACAAAGAGACTGAAATAATAAAAAAAAAATCAAGCAGAAATTCTGGGGATGAAAAATTCAATTGACAAACTGAAAATGTATCAGAGTTTCTCAAGAGTAGAATTAATCAAGCAGAAGAAAGAATTAGTGAGCATGAAGACAGGCTATTTGAAAATACATAGTCAGAAGAGAAAAAAAGAATAGAAGAGAATGAAGCATGTCTACAAGATATAGGAAACAGCCTCTGAAAAGCAATTCTAAGAGTTATTGGCCTTAAAGAGGAAGTAAAGAGAAAGACTGGGGAGAAGTTTATTCAAAGAAGTAATAACAAATAACTCTTTCCAAATGTAGAGAAAGATATCAATATTCAGGTACGAGAAGTTCATAGAACACCAAGCAGATTTAAATCAAACAAGACTACCTCAAGGCATTTAATAATTAAGCTCCCAAAGGTCACAGATAAAGAAAAGGTCCTAAGGAAAGCAAGAAAAAAGAAAAAAACAACAACATATAAATAAGCTCCAATATGTCTGACAGCAGACTTCTCAGTGGAAACCTCACAGGCCAGAAGAGAATGGCATGACATATTCAAAGTGCTGAAGGAAAAAAAAAACTTAATCTTAGAATATTATATCCTGAAAAAATATCCTTTAAGCATGAAGGATAAGTAAAGACTTTCACTGAGGGATTTCTTCAACACCAGACCTGTCCTATAAGAAATGCTCAAAAGAGTTCTTCAATCTGAAAGAAAAGGACAATAATGAACAATAAGAAATCATCTGAAGGTATAAAACTCATTGGTAACAGTAAGCACACAAATACAGAATATTCTATTGCTGTAATTACAGTGTATAAACCACTTATATCCTGAGTAGGAAACTAAAAGGCATATCTATCAAAATAATAACTACAACAGCTTTTTGAGAGATAGTATAAAAAGATGTAAATGGAAACAACAAAAAGTCAAAAAGTGGGGATGTGTGTGGAGTTAAAGTGTAGACTTTCATTTAGATCTCTCTTTGTGTATTTATTTGGCTTTTGTAAGCAGAATTAAGTTGTCATATATTTAGAATAATTGGTTATAAAATGTTTTTTGCAAGCCTCATGGTAACCTCAATCAAAAACCTACAACAGATACACAAAAAATAAAAAGCAGGAAACTAAAACACATTACCAGAGAAAATCACTTTTACACTATGGAAAACAGGAAGGAAGGAAAGAAGGAAGAGAAGATTCCAAAACAACCAGAAATCAAATAATAACATGGCAGTAGTAATTTATTACCTATCAATAATAACATTGAATGTAAATAGATAAACTCTCCAATCAAAAGACGCAGAGTGGTTGAGTGGATAAAAAAACAAGACCCAACTATATGTTGTTTATCAGAAACCCACTTCACCTATAAAAACACACATAGACTGAAAATAAAGGGATGGAAAAAGATAGTCTATGCAAATGGAAACCAAAAAAGAGCAGGAATAGCTTTACTTCCATCAGGTGAAATAGATTTCAAGACAAAAACTATAAAAAGGGAAGGTAATTATATAGTGATAAAGGGGTCAATTCAGCAAGAAGATATAACAATTCTAAATACACATGCACCCAAAAATGGAGCATCCACATATATAAAGCAAATATTATTAGAGCTTAACAGAGAGGTAGACCCCAATACAATAATAGTTAGAGACCTCAACACCCACTTCTAGCACTGGACAGACCATCCAGACAGAAAATGAACAAAGAAACATTGAACTTAATCTGCACTATACACCAAATGGATCTAATAGATATTTACACAACGTTTCAACCAAAAGTTGCAGAATACACATACTTCTCCTCAGCTCATGGATAATTCTCAAAGATAGACCATAAGAATAATCTTAGGTCACAAAACAAGTCATAAAATTTTTTTAAAAAATTGAACTCATATCAAGTATTTTCTCTGACCGCAATGGAATAAAATTAGAAATCAATAACAAGAGGAACTTTGGAAACTATTCGAACACATGGAAATTAAACAATATGCTCCTGAATGATCAATGGGTCAATGAAGAGATTAAGAAGGAAATTTAAAAGTGTCTAAAAACAAATGAAAATGAAAACACAATATATCAAAACCTATGGGATACAGGAAAAAAGAGGAAAGTTTATAGCAATAAAAGCCTACATCAAAAAAGTAGAAAATCTTCAAATAAACAACCTAATGATGCATCTTGAACCAGAAAAGCAAGAGCAAACCAAACACAAAATTAGTAGAAGAAAATAAATAATAAAGATCAAGGCAGAAATAAATAAAATTGAAATCAGAAAAAGAATATAAAGTATCAATGAATCATGAAGTTGGTTTTTTGAAAAGATAAATGAAATTGATACACTTTTAGCCAGCTAACTAAGAAAAAAAGTGAGAAGACCCAAATAAATAAAATCAGAGACATTACTACCGATACTACAGAAATTCAAAGGATCATTAGAGTCTACTATAAGCAACTATATGTCAATCAATTGGAAAACCTAGAAGAAATGGACAAATTTCTAGACACATACAACCTACCAAGATTGAATCAGGAAGAAATCAAAAACCCAAATAAACAAATAACAAGTAACAAGATAGAAGCAGTAATAAAAAGTCTCCCATCAAAGGAAAACACAGGACCTGATGGTTTCATTGTTGAATTCTGCTAAGCATTAAAGAAGAACTAATAATAACAATCCTGCTTAAACTATTCCAAAAAATCAAAGAGGAGGGAATACTCTCAAACTCAAATTCTGTGAGGCCTGTATCACCCTGATATCAAAAGCAGACAAAGACACAACAAAGAAAGAAAACTATAGGTCAATATCTTTGATGATCATAGATGTAAAAATTCTCAAAAAAATACTAGTAAACCAAATTCAACAACACATTAAAAAGATTATTCATCATGATCAAGTGGGATTTAACCCAGGGATGTAAGGATGGGTCAATGTATGCAAATCAATTAATGTGATACACCATATCAGCAGAACAAAGAGCAAAAACGTTATGATCATTTCACTTGATGATGAAAAGGTATTCAATAACATTCAACATTCCTCATGATAAAAACTCTCAAAAAACTGGGTATAGAAGGAATTTACCTCAACATGATAAAAGTCATATATGACAGACCCACAGCTAGTATCATACTGAATGGGGAAAAACTGAAAGCCTTTTTTCTAAGATCTGGAACAAGACAAGGAAGCCCACTTTCACCACTGTGAAACATAATGGTGAAACGTAGTACTTGAAATTCTAGCCAGAGCAATTAGACAAGAGAAAGAAATAAAGGGAATACAAATTGGAAAGGAAGAAGTCAAATTATCCTTGTTTGCAGACAATATGATCCTATATCCAGAGAAACCTAAAGACTCCTCACACGCAAAAAACTATTAGAACTGATAAACGAATTTGATAAAGTTGCAGGATACAAAATCAACATACAAAACTCAGTAGCAATTCTATACACCAGCAACAAACAATCAGAAAAGGAATCCAAGAAAGTAATCCCATTTACAATAGCTACAGATAATATAAAATACCTAGGAATAAACATATCCAAAGAAATGAAAGATCTCTGCAATGAAAACTATAAAATATTGATGAAAGAAATTGAAGAGGACACAAAAAAATGGTAAGATATTCCATGCTCATGGATTGGAAGAGTCAATATTGTTAAAATGTCCATACTACCCAAAGCAATCTACAGATTCCATGCAATTCCCATCAAAATACCAGTAACATTCTCCACAGAAATAGAAAATATAATCCTAAAATTTATAGGGAACCACTAAAGACCCAGAGTAGCCAAAGCCACCCTGAGAAACAAGAACGAAACTGGAGGAATCACATTACCTGACTTCAAATTATACTACAGAGCTATAGTAATCCAAACAGCATGGTGTTGGCATAAAAACAGACACATAGACCAATGGAATAGAACAGAGAACCCAGAAATAAATACGCATATCTACAGTGAACTTATTCTCAACAGAGTTGCCAAGAACATACAGTGGGGAAAGGACAATTTCTTCTATTAATACAAATGGTCCTGGGAAAACTGGATATGCATATACAGGAGGATGAAGCTAGACCCTTATATTTCATCATATACAAATATCAAATCAAAATGGATTAAAGACATAAATCTAAGACCCAAAACTATAAAATTATCAAAAGAAAACATTGGGAAATGCTTCAGGACATTTCCAGGACAGGAAATGTCCAGGACAGGACAGGTCTGGGCAAAGATTTCTTGAGTAATACCCCAAAAACACAGACAACCAAAGTAAAACTGTACAAATGGGATTATATCAAGCTAAAAAGCTTTTGCACAGCAAAGGAAATAATCAACCAAGTAAAGAAACAACCCACAGAATGAGAGAAAATATTTGCAAACTACCCATCTGACAAGGGATTAATAGCCAGACTATATAAGGAGCTCCAACACATCAACAGGAAGAAATTAAATAATCCGATTAAGAAATCAGCAAAAGATCTGAATAGACATTTCTCAAAAGAAGACATACAAATGGCCAATATGTCAATGAAAAAATGCTCAACGTCATTGGCAGAATGCAAACCAAACTACAATGAGATATCATCTTACCCTAGTTAAAATGGCTTTTATCAAAAGGACTGACAACAAATGCTGGTGAAGATGTGGAGAAAGGGGAACCCTCATGCACTGTTGGTGGGAATGGAAACTGGTGCAACCACTATGGAGAATAGAATGCTGGTTCCTCAAAAAACTAAAAATATTATAGAACATGACCCAGCAATCCCACTCCTACGTATATATCCAAAAGAAAGAAAATCGGCATATCGAAAATGTTTATTACATGCACTATGCACAATATCCAAGATTTGGAATCAACCTAAGTGTCCATCTATGGATGAATGGATAAAGAAATTGTGGTACATATGCACAATGAAATATCGTGTAGTCACACACACACACACAAAGAAATTCTGTCATTTGCAACAACAGGTATGGAATTGGAGAACATTATGATAAGTGAAATAAGCCAAGTACAGAAAGACAAATTTCACATGTTCTCACTCATATTTTAGAGGTAAATATTAAGAGCAATTGATCTCATGGAGCAGAATGATGGTTAGGAGGCTGGGAAGGGTAGCAGAGAGGAGAGGATAAAGTGGGGCTGATTAATGGGTGTAAAAATATAGTAAAATAGTTAGATAGAACGAACAATATTTGATAGCACAACAAAGTGACTACAGTCAACAATAAGTTAGGGTATACTTCAAAATAACTAAGAGTAGAATTGGAATGTTCCTAACACAAAGCAATGATAAACACCTGAGGTGATGGATACCCCAATTACCCTGATTTGATTAATATAGATTGTATTCTTGTATCAAAACATCGCATGTACCCTATGAATTTATACAATTATGTACTTATATAATTGAACATAAAAAAATTTTTTAAAAATAAAATGCATAAATTCCTCAGGAAGACTGAGGCTGGTGGGAATGTTTACCTTCTACGAGCCTCTTTGCTTTCCTTCTGTCCTGGAACTAGGGCAGCTGCTTCAGGAATTTGTGCTGGGAAATGGATTGAATGAGGTGAATTTGGCCAGTGGACTCAGGAAAAACAGCTATTGCAACACTTGGGGCCGTGGATTGAGAGTGGCTCACCCTGCCCCTTCTCAAAGGAGGGTGGAGGGAGGTGGGAGGGCTTGCTGGTGCTTCCAGCTCTCACTGAACACTCATTTCCTGCCCATAGCTCTGCAGGGAGAAGTAATTTGGGAGCACAAAGGGTTTTCATAAAGGCGGGGATTCAACACTTAGGTGGAGCTTGGTCAAACAGAGTCCAGCATGAAGGCACAGGAAAGGCAGAGTTGGAGCATCAGAAGACAGGAAAGTAATAAAAAGAGAGGTTGAAAGCATCAAAGAAGCTGCTGTTTGTAGTTCTGCCTAAGGCCTGCCAGCAGCTGACCTTGTGTGCCGAGGACAAATGCTGGAGGTTCCAATGCCTTCCCTTAGGCAATTAATCATAGCAGCAGTGGTCCTGGTGGAATTGCGCCCTGAACCAAAGCATAATTGCTCATGTGTGTATCCTCTGCCATTTCAGGGATAGAGCACTTATTTTGCCCTGAATGTTTTTCCTGTTTGGTGTGGGGGATTACATCTTTCCCATTTCATAAGGAAAGGAAACTACTGACTTCTCAAGTGCATCTCTGTCTTACAGAGAAAAATATGCACCAGAATACAGCCTTTGAGAGCAAGTTAACAATAACAACAACAATTATAACCACTGCTCTTTATTGAACATTGCTATGTAGTAAGCACTGTGCGAGACATTTTACATACACTATTTCTAATCCTCCCAAGGGTCCTATTAAGTAAATATAATTATTTCCATTTTATAGATCAAGAAACAGGCTCCAACTAGCCCGAGACCATGCAGCTAGTACCAGCTGCAAGGGACCTCTTGGTGCCTCCTTCCCAGCTCTTACTTGAAAGGTATTTTGGAGCAAGCAGGGAGGGGCAAGTCTCTCCCTGGAGAGTGTGATGACCAGCCTGGACAGGTCCCCAAGACATTTGCCAATTTCATTCACTGCAATCATAGCTGCAGGGTATTGAACAGCCACCACTTTCCATGTATGGGGTATGTTCTTTACAGAGGTGATTTCTAAGTCCTTCCCCTCATTTTTCAAATGATAAAATAAAGCTCAGACAGGTTAAGTTGTCGGTCCGGTGTCACAAGGAGAACAAGTGACAGAGTCAAATTTGCAGCCAAGACTCTCTGACCTCAATCTCCAACTGTTCTGTCCACTCTACTTTGTTGTCTACCCACTTCCAGCATGTGGTCTGGAAAACCCAGGACCTGGTTAGTCCCTGAATTTTGCCTGCTGTGGTTGGAAAGAACCCATTCTGACATTTGATTTTGGTTTTAGAATAATCCTGTTTCTCTGGCGCCCACTGGGAATTTCTACAGGTCTGTTTATCTGTACCACTTCCTCCTTTGGGTATTTGCAAAGGGCATGAGAAGCTGTGTTCCCCAGAGGCCAAGTCTCCCCTAAGAGGCACTGAAGCCCTCCTTGGGCTGCACAGAACAGGCTGAAGGGGGAAGAAGGCAAACATAAGATGTCGACACTTCCTCCTCTCCATCCCCGTGCCTCTTATTCTTATCAGGAACAATCTCAAAACTGAAGTGCGGAGATTGTACCACTGGGCCCCGGGGTGAGGAAAAGAGAAAGCCACGTTAGAGCCAGTTAATATGAAGGAGCTCAGGCCTCACCTTGGTGAACGTGAGATTCACAAATCCACCCCGAAAATTCAAGAGAAGGTTGGATTTTTGGGAGCCACAGTTCCCAGAGGCTTGAGTTGCATTGGGCTCAATGTTGAAGTATCTCTGAGATGGAAAAACCTAAAACAAACAAGATAAATCAGCTCAATGAGATGTAGAAGAAAACTCTAGCTAGGAAACTAGAAGCACAGACTAGTAAGCGAGCCCCAAACATCAGGCTAAGTGTGTGTTCATTTGAGAGCTACAAAGTCGCCGGATGACACCGCTCGTTTCCGCAGTTACGTTCGAAAGCTTTCTTAAAGAGGGAGTTCTCCCTCAGATTGGAGTTCCTTGGTAAATAATTCATGGCAGGTATATTCCTGATGAACTGCGTGGAATTTAAGTTAAACATGTTGAAAGGTACCATAGAGAAGGGTTTGTTCTGTAAGATTTCTCTGTTTCAAATGAAAACCTGAATGTGGAAGTTTTATTTGAAATCGTAATAACTGGGCAAAAAAAGAAAGTATTATTTTATGGGAATTCCTTTTGTAAATCAAATAATCACAACCTCTCTCCCTCGATCTTCTTTTTAATCTGGATTTTCTGTATCAGTGTCAACATTGGCTGGAACCAGAGGGACCATCGGACTTAAATTTCTCATTTCACAGGGAAGGATCTGAGGCTGTCAATCACCTGCAGTGGCAGGGCCAGGCAGGATCAACACTGAACATTCCCAACACTCTGCTCATGTTGGCTAAAAGTGAGGGGTGTGAATATTTAAATTTTTGTTGCGTGCCTTCCTCTCTCCAAACAGTTGCTATTTAGGTTCTATTTTTATATGTATTCTAAACCATATTCATCTTTTAATGGAGCACCTTGGAGAAAGATGAACTCACAGCTTTTTGTTTCATCTAAAGACACAGGATGTGGGGAATGCTTGTTCCTAGCAAGGCAAACTCCACTCAAACTTTTTGAACAGAGTGTTACAGTCCTATGGCCCCAACTTACCGACTCCTTGTCTTGAACAATTAGTTGTATCCCCATCTCTGCTTTTATACAGAGCCTGCTTCCATTTAGAACTTGATAAGTTCCCGTCTTGGCTGATGATGGCTGAGGGGCAAGGGTGGGCCCAGGAGCTGTGGAGGCAGGTGAGGTTGTTTGGGTGGTGTTGTGTGCAGCTGTAGTTGTTCCTGGGGCATAGCTGGATTGAATAAGCTTCTGACTGGTTGTGCTTTTGTGTGGTGCTGTTGACAAAGTCATTGGGAGGGTGGTCGGGTTACTGGGGTGGGTGGTTTGCCCAGTTGTGCAGCAGACAGTTGATGGGCTGGTTCCCGTTGTGTAGGCTGGCGGGGTGCTGGTGGGTGGCTGTGAATGAGGGGCTGAGCTGTTGCCGATGGTAGCTTCAGTAACTGGAGTAGCCGTGTGTGAGTTGGCTGTGGCCTGCGTTGTGATCAAGGTGTGCATAATTGGGCTGGTGGGTGGAGTGTTTCTTGTAGTTACTGGGGTAGTTGGAGTTTTTACTGTGGCAGCTATTTCAGAGGTGATGTGACCATCCGTTGATCTTGCTGCTAAAGTTTCATGAGGCACCTGGTTAGTTTGTTGCAAGAGAGAAGGTTTTGCTGTGGCTGCTGTAGTGGGTTGAAGATAGACTCTGCTTTCTGGAGATGATTTTGCTCTTGCTTGACTGCCATCCTGCAAAATTACTGCAAATTAGAAAACAAAAGTGTTAAAACACTAACCGATTGCTTATGAGGTCCCTCTCCCATTCCCATTTTAATGTTCACTAAAAAAACTATTTTTGGATTTGGGGGACATTTACAAGGATATAATAATGAAGCAAAGATCACCAAAGATTCTACTACTAGGCCACAGTTGCAATGTTTTGGCTGCACCCACGATTTTTACAGGGTTATGACCACACCACAGACATTCTTCTGCACTCAGCCCCTCTGTCTGTATGGGGTGTGGTGATAACACACACCGAAGTGATCGTAATCAGCTAGATAGCTAGGTGTCATTGTCTCTTCATTCTCCACCTTCAAATGTGAAACCAGACAGTTATAATATTCCTGGTTAAACGGAGCTGGGAAAGCATGAATAATGATAATAAAAATTTACACAATTTTATAATTTTCATAGAATCATATAATCCCAGGTTTAAAAAAGGTCTCGAAGGTCATGTAGTCCAAACTCTAATCTGATACGTGAATTGTACTTCCAGATCTTTGCCATGTGTTTATCCAGTCTATGCTTAATTGCCCCCAAGGATGAGAGACTCCTTTCCTCACTATTCAGGCCTTTCCATTTTTTATCTTGCCATTCATTATTTTTCTAAATTTAGCCAATTCCTATCATTTCCTTACTCCATCTTTTGAGTGGCCCAGTCTTTCTCAACCAAGAAAGAAAATTAAGCAGAAATTGCTCTGTTATTTCAGGTGGGCTGTCCTTCATGCTTTGGCTTTAATGTGAACTCTTCAGAGAGTCTTCCCTGTCCTCCTTATGTCTAACAGAACCCCACCCTCATGATTCTCCATTGCATTGTTATATTCGTTGCTTTCACCACATTAATTATAACTTGTAATTATATATTGCGATGGTATTCAAATGTTTAACCTAGTCGGTGTGTACCAGTAGGATATCAGCCCTGATTAAATGTTTACTTATTGGTTTATTTGTTGATTGTGCACCTCTCCTAGATTAAAAGCACCCCGAAGGTGGGAACTGTGTCTACTGTTTCCACCACCAGTGCCTATAAATAGACAGTGTTCAGTAAATCCGGGTTGAATGAATAAATAAATGAATGGGTAAATGGGATAATAGCATTGTAGATCTTCTAGGGGATCATATGGCTCAAATGAGTTGGTTTAAGTGAAAGCCTTCATGGACCATTAAGCTCACATACAGCGTCTTTTGCTGTCACAGGTTTCCTCTGGGGCAGTCCCTTAGGGGCAGAAGGCCTCTGGCTCTCTTTCAACCAGAACAGTTTTATCCTTGCCTCCTGCCAGGCACATCGCAACCCAGAAAAGTACACAAAACACAGATGATGTTCTCTGGGTGTCTATGCTATGACCAGGCAGGCTGGGAGATGGCTGTGTCCCTTCAATTCTGTGTTTTCATTGTATTTACCCATAGACACTCACTGGAGCTGGAGCTGTCCCATGCTGCTCTGGACTTACAAAACACTCGAAAAGGAAAAGGAGATCATTCTGTGTTGGTATTTACAAAGTCCTAAAGTTCATATCCAAACAAAATAATCCATAAATACCTTTTCTAACTCCTTCTTCCACTCGATGCATTTCTAAGCGGTTACTTTTTTCATATTAATGATAATACAAATTGCAAGTTACTGGACATTTCCTGCATGTCAGGCCCCAGGTCAAGGGTCATCTTTTACCAACTTCCTTCAAAAACCTTTTGGTGGGTACTATCTTTATCCATCTTTTAAATGAGGAAACTCAGGCTTAGAAAATTCAATCCACTTGATCGTAACTATACAACCAGTGGATATTGGAGCTGAGACTTGAGCCTCTCTACATCTAAATCAAAGCCTGCCCTTGGATTTGGGGGAGGCTGGAGGTGGAGTGTGGCACTGGGAAAAATGGTGAGAGAAGAGACAAAAGCAGAGGATGGAAGGATAGGAGCGGTCCTCTGGTGATCCCAATTCACCAAATCCTCATAATGGTGGTCCTTGGTGAGGCTTTTGAAGGTTTGTGTGCTGAAACAGTGATTATTTGCCAGAAAAAAAGTTCTAGCTTTAAGCCCAGAGTAAGATCTGTGAATTATTTCTGCACAACTGGTTTGCAAAATGAGAAAGACAAAAACATCAGTTCAAATTGCCTTGGATACCTTTTTAAAAGACATATTATTATACGACATTAAGTATTTGAGGTCATTATTTAAGATTCTTTATATTTATATAAAGAATATTTAAATATTTAAATATATAAAGAATATTTAAAATATTTATTTGCATAGATTAAATGCGTGACACTTGAGAGTTGTAGATTTTACGGGCTGTAGGTTTACTTCATAAACCTTTGTAAAATCCTTACACGTAGGACCTTTAAGTCCACGTAATTGGGCTCGGAGAAAGATTTGTCACTTCAAGATTGTTATGGAAGCTGACTGTTGTTGAAGATTTAGTTTAACAATTCATTTGGGCTAAATCTGAGTTGCTGGTTCTTTGGTCAAGAATAGTAAGAACCCCATTAGGTTCATATTAATACTATTACTACAGAGAAAGAGAATTCATTCTCAGATGTGGTTTCTGGTAATATTTTGTGGTGAAAAGCAAAGCTTTCTGCAGAGAACTCCAGGAGATTGAAAAACCACTTGCCTGTTTTTCTCTTAGGGAGGTGATTATATTCTTGCTAAAATCCTACTGTGTATGGCTGGTGTTTATAAGCTATAGAGAATCTTCTCAACTGAGTAGAATTTCTTAAACTGAGTAGCACACCCTTTAAAAAAGGGAGACTTCTTCAAGATGCATTTAGAGCTCTTCTCTCAGTAGTGATGAATGAACTCAAAGAAAAATGAACATTTGTGAAAGGGGCAGCCTTGCAAAAATAAACAGAAAATACCTAATCCTGCAATTTCCTAGTAACAGTTAAAAATCAATCCTATGAGTTCTGCTAACAGGCATCCCTCCAGAGTTCTGTTTTGTACAACTTCTGAAAAGAGCTGAACAGATGGAAATCTTTCTCTTTAAAACCATTTTTTGAGAATCTGCCCTCACAGAGTTCCTGAGTAAACAGCAGGAGAACGAGCTACAGCCTCAACCATATCTTGAGGGCAGAGTCACATCTCCTGCGATGATCCTGATAATCCCATCTCCAAGAAAAGGCCGGGAAACCAACTCTTGGACTTTGACATCCCGCTGCCGCTTTTGTTATCAACTGACAGCCATCAATATTTTTTTTCTCTTTGTCCCCTTAAAACCAGCGAGCCCCTTGGCCTCAGGGCTGGCACCCCCTTCTGTTTCTTTCGGATGCCACGCTGTCTCCCTGCTCTCTTTTCTCCCTCTCTTTCCCTTCTTGATCTCACTCTCATTCTCTCCCACCTTCTAAGTAGACAAAATAAACTTTTTAACTTTTATATATCCTAATATCTGCGTGAGAAATCTTTCTCTCCTCAAGCTGTGAGCACCTAGTGAACTTTCCACACTAACAGTTTGGTTGCTCACAAATGAACGGCATCCGAAACAGACCAAGGGGACGCGTGGTACCCGGTCAAGGTGTGCTTGGTATGTAGGGAGCCTTGCTGGGGTGGCTGGAGGTGATGGCAGTCATGCTATCTCTTTATTTATTTATTTTTGCTACCAGATTAAAATATTTATTATAAAATTATAGTAATATAAAAGTCCAGTGTGATACTGGTACAAGATGAATAAACCAATAAAAGAGAATATAGAGTCCAGAAATAGATTCACACATACATGGTAAGGGAAAAGATGGCCTTTCAATAAATGATTCTGGAGGAATTGGATATTCTTTTTTTTTCTAGAGATAAGGTCTCGCTTTCCTGGGCTCAAGTGCCTCAGCCTCCTGAGTAGCTACAGGTGTGCACAACCATGCTTGGATAATTTTTAAATTTTTAGTTTGTAGAGATGAGGTCTCACTATATGTTGCACAGGTTGGTCTCGAACTCCTGGGCTCAAGTGATCCTGCTACCTCAACCTCCCCCCAAAGTGCTGGGATTACACTCATGAGCCATCATGCCCAGCCTGGGTATTCTTCTTTTTTAAAATTTTTTTAAATTGAAAAATAATAATTGCACATATTTGTGGGAGCCATCGGGTCTTGATATGGTGTAGGTGTGTCTTTGGGTGGTGGACAAAAGGCTGGGCTGGCAGGTGCTTGGACTGAAAGTGCCAAGTTCGCAGGTGTCACAGAGTAAACCAGTCTGAGAAACATAGTTCTCACATTCCTCTTCTCCTTCCCTTCCCCCGTCCTTCCTCTGCCCCTCTCCCTGTAGGAGTGTGGGCAGGCGATTAAATGGAAAATTGACAGGGGTAGGTATGCTGAACATTGCAGTATGCCCCCAGAAAGTCTGTATGTTTGTGTAGTACTCAATAAATCTGGGAAATAATACTCTGTTTTACAAAATCTATGCATGTAACTACACGTATATGACTGATTTCTGTCAGAATTGGGTGATAATTTTTTGTTTTTGAGACAGGGTCTTGCTCTGTAGCCCAGTCTGGCATGCAGTGGGACAATCACAGCTCACTGCAGCCTCGAACTCCCAGGCTCAAGCGATCCTCCTGCCTTGGCCTCCCAAAGTGCTGGGATTTCAGGCTTGGGCCACTGTGCCTGACTGGGTTCAGTTTTTAAACAGAACCTTTGGCCCTGTAGAGGTTTAGTAAAAGGTCACTGGTCTGTCTGAGACCCACAAAAAGGGTAGTGAGCAAAAGCAAGGGCAGGAGGGCATAGCTCAGACTCTGCCTCACCCCTCCCTCTATTCAAAGAACATAGCACTGGGGTTCACATACTTATTTGCCACCCCCCCAGCATCTCCTTTCCAGAATTCAGGGAACTCAGCAAACAAGCACCCCAGGGCCTGGATCCATTGCTCAGACTCTTCTAAATGGAAATATGCAGGAAGAGGCATGAGAAGGTTTTGGTTCCCCTAAAATAGGCAGGAGGAACTGGGAGAATGAGTCATTTGCCCAGTGCCTGGAAAGTCACCGACCAGCAAGGGATCTTCTCTAGGTATTTCCCTGACAGTGGGTCCCTTCCTGGACAGCCTTTGCTTGGTTTCCCTTCAGCACGGAAACAGGTGTGTAGAGGCCTCCTCTGGGGCAGGCTCCATGCCAGGCACTGGGGGGAGGCTCTCAAAGAGCTATGAGGCAGACACTTAAGCAGACCACACTCCTCAGTGTGACAAGTGTTATTATCGAATACCAAGGTGCTATGGGGAGTGTGGGGTGGGGTGGGGAATCTGGCACAAGGAGAAAGTCTTCAGGCAGATAAGAGAGTAGATGGCGTTTCAGACAGAAGGAAGAGTTTGTGCAAGGGCACGGGGGCTTCGGATCTTCATATGTTTGGAGAACAGCAAAGAAGTCAGCATGATAGGAACATAAGGAGGGTGTGGGGGAGGCAGATGTGGGAAGGCCAGCAGGGAGCAGGCCTGGCAGGCCTTGGAGACTACACTTCATTTGCAGAGCTCTGAAGAGCACAGGCAGGAGCAACTAGAGCCTTCTGGCCACATCCAGGCTCAAGGAACCAGAGTTTAGCCCCCAGCATCTTGCCAGTACCTCCAGGCACAGCAGAGAGTCAATTTGTATGTGATGGCTGGAGCCTCAGCAATCATCTAGAACCATGAGGGACCTTGCAGAAGTCACATATAGGACGTTGGATCCCCAGCGACATGCCTGCACACTAGAACTGGTCTGAATTCCTCTGGACTTGTTTTCACATGAGAGAGTAACAAACATCTATCTTGTTGAATCCACTGTTATTTTGCACTTATCTCTTGTGTGCAGCTGAACCTAAACTTTACTGACACAAACTTAAATCCTCTCATTTTCTGGGGGAGGAATTTGAGACCAGGAAAGCAAAGTGACTGGATAAAGATTACCCAGCTCATTTACCTAGAAGCTGTGTCTTTCCTAGCAAAATGTGTGATGGCTTTTGCTCATTCCCAATTCAGTAGATATTTCTTCAGCCTATGCACACAGGACCTTGTAGTGCAGCAGTGCAGAGCATGAACCCAAAAGCCTGACTTCTTGGATGCCAGTCTCAGGGTTGCCACTCACTAACTGGGTGACCACGAGCAATTCCTGGCCCTGCCTCTGCCCCAGCACACTCACCTGTAGAATGGGGATAAAGCCAGCACCTACTTTTCAGGGTTATGAGACTAAATGAGTTGATATAGGCAAGTAGAAGTATGTATAGAGCACATAGCTTAGCTGCCAAGGGCTCAAACTCTGGTTCAAAGTTCAACTCTGTCACTTACTAGCTATGGGGCCATGGGCAAGTTATTTCACCCCCTTGTGCCTCCATTTCCTCACAAGTAAAACGGAGACGATATCAGTACCTACACGGCTGCTGTGTGGTGGATGAAGGCACTCAGAACGTGCCTGGCACACAGAAAGTGCCAGCAGGTGGTGGCCGTCATTATTACCCTGTGCTGACGAGCCCCCTGTGCTGAGTGAAGAAGGGGCTCACAGACAGGAGGCTGTGAAGGCAAGTGGGAAGAGGGACCAGAGAGAAAAATACGAGCATGGGATTGACATAACCGAGCAAAAGCGCTATAGCAACTGCTTCACAGACGCCGTCTCATTTGTCGACCCGACACCCCTGGGGAGGATATTATTTCCCCCATTTTTCAGTAAGGAAACTGAGCGCCTGAAAGGTGAGTGATGTGGACAAGGCCTCCCAGCTGGGAAGGGCAGCGCAAGGGTCTGAATCCAGTCGTGTGTGACCCTTCAAAGGCCATGCAACACTGACCTGCCCCGGGGAGTGGTTCACCTCTGGGGAAAACCTCTCATGCTTCATTCACTCCATTCACCTCTAAGAATGTGAAGCTCAGACGGGACAGGATAACGTGGGCATTTCCTCTCACTTGCCTTTGCGTGTGTCAGCGCTCATTGTGCTCTGAACCCATCCGTCTCCGTCAGCCACAGTGCTCACGGGCACCACTGTGGGTTACTGCCAGGCTGAGATTCTTTTGCTTTTTTATTTGCTTGCCCTGAGAAATGCAATGATGACTTCCTCTTCTATCCCCCAAAGAACTTGAAACTATAATTCTGAAAGCATGGCACAAGGAAAAACGGCCTGGATTATGGCAGCTTGGCACGACCCTTCACGCAGCTTTGATAACATTCATAACATTCCTGTTACAACCAAGGGCCAGTGTGTCCCCCATTTGAGCATGTTAGCAGGGCAGCGTGGACGGAGATGGTTCTCTAAGACGTTCAGTTCAGTTGTTCTAGAAGGAATTTTGAGCCAACCAGCAAACTCGATAACAGGAACAGAACAACAGCATCCAGGAGGACTCAATGTCTGAGAGAGAAGATGCCCTGGTGAAAGCAAGGGGCTGGGACACAAAATAATCCAGAAGGCATCTTGAATATGAAATGCAATGGGATTTTTTTTTTTTTAAATCTTTGACACCTGGCTTACACCTTTCTAAAATGGCACAATCTGTCAGACCACATCTGACGTATCCTCACAGTTCACTGTTTATATAATAGAACACAGCACACCCACCTGAGAAAACCAGGAAAGTGAGACATAACTGCTTTTCCTAGACAACAAAGCACGGATCCCATTCCTAAGCCCTGCCTCAGTTCTCCATCTCTTAAATCTAAGTGCTTTCTACAAACTGCCTGATAAGGTGCCCAGAACCCACTTGGACACCAGGGACAGTGTCACTGTCTTCCCGGGCTGACGCTTACTCTGCCTAACTCACAGAAAGCACGTCCAAACTGTGAAAGCTCTTGGAAAAAGGGAAGGTGTGTCCCACGGGTGAAAGAGAGCAGGGAGGACACGCTGCCGAGGAAGTGCCCATAGTAGCTGAAGCCATATCTGGAGGCTGTCCTGTCTCGCCTCGGTAGGGGCACCAGAATGCGTTTAGGTTTAAGAGGGTGCTCTGTGTCTCACTCACCGGCCAGGGACATGAAGAGCGCCACCACTGCGGAGAGCTGTCGGGACATGGCCAGTCCGAGGTCGCCGGGTCGCCCAGGAAGACGCAGCTCTCTGCTTCTCGGTCACTTGTGGCAGAGAAAGGGAAGTCACTTGGGTTATGAGAAGTAGCTGAAAAGCCCGCCCAAGTGGTCCCTGAGTGGGGAGGGAAACCACAAGTGGCCTTGGCGCCGGTGAGGGGCGGGCACGCGGGCGCGCCGGCCGCGGGGAAGGGCGTCTAGGACCATTTTCCACAAGAGGCGGGCGGGGTCGGCGGCAGCGCCAGCTTCCTCCTCTCCTAACTTAGATCTCTTTTCTCTAACTGCTTCGGTACATTTCTAGAAACCTAGAGACCCTTTTCAGCCACCATAAGACCAGTCCCCTAGTCACGAGGTGAGCAGGAGTCTTCAAACGAGTCGGGAGCACGCTGCCTCTGGCTTATTCATAAAGGGTCTGAGGAGCCCCCTGGCTCGATGCCCGACGCCCACGGCCGCCTCACCTGGGGACCTCGGAGTGTGGGAAGCAGGATGTGCATGAGCGCGGCAGTCCGGGAGACGTGGGTTTGAACCTGGCCCTGCCAAGTTGGCAGCTGTGTGACCTTGAGTAACCTCTCTGAGCCTCAGTTTCTTCTGCTGTCAATTAGTGATAGTAATGCCTCCTCCCAGGTGGTTTTTACAGAACAAAAGTTCCTGGAAAACAGAAAATACTCAATATCTTTGACAAGCAAGCTTTTTTTTTTTTTTTTTTTAAAACGTTTTATCTCCTTCCTCTGTTAATTAGACAAAACAGTGATGGTCTATTTCACTGGGCTGCGAGTCGGAGTGAGGAGTATACACTTAGGCAGTATGTTAGGATACCTGCCTGATTAATGGGTTTAGGCCTTTCAGCCTAGTCTCAAATTGTTTTCTGAAAACTAACTTTGGTTATATCTATGTTATCCTACCATGTTGCTCCAAACACTAACCTAATCAAGTAAATTTAGCAAAGCTTGTAGTGTTTCAAAATGAAATTTCTGTGGGAAAAGGTGAGGGTTAATTTGTGCCAAAGAACTTAATTTCAGCAACCACCTGCTTTCTGGTCTTTGAGTCAGTTTATTCACAGACAATAATTAATTGGACGTAATGCGCCAGGCACTCTTCTTATTCCATTTAATCCCCACAGCCACTGTATGTGGGCACTGTTGTTATTGCTGTCCCATTTTGCAGATGGGGAAACCGAGCACAGAGAGGTCAAGTGACTTGCCCAGAGTCACTTAGGTAATAAATGAAGAAGTTGGGCCATGAATCCTGTCTGGCTTGAGAGCCTAAGACTTTAAGCACTATGCCGTACTACTGCTGAAGAGGCATTCTAGACTAGAATATAATATATATTTTTAAGTTGCTTACTGCCTAGTTGAGGAGCAATATTTATTAATGTACAGTAATAGCCAGGGATCAATTGTTTGCTCTTAGAGCCACACTAGATGAAGAATGGAATAGTCAGAGATGACTTCATGGTGTTTGGACGTTGGACAGGCTTTCAAGGCCACAGAGTATCTGAATAGTTGGAGAATAGCAATACTACTACTACTAGTACTAGTAGTTCCCATATAAGGAAACCCTACTATGCACCTGACAAAGTGTAATGCATATGGTAACTCTGCAGGCAGGTTTTTATTTTATTTTTATTTATTTTTAAACAACTGATAATTTATTAAAATAGTTGACCTAAGCATCTGCAATGGTAACTTCAGCCTTGACCCCTGGGTCAATACTGATGGAAGTAATCTGTTTTACAATCTCAGAAGGACTGTACAAATCAGTGAGGTGCTTGTGGATTCTCACCTGGAACCCATTCCATCTCGTAGAAACCACCACAAGGTATTTTTCTTGCAGTGATTCTCAGTCTTGGTAGGCATCTGAACTGGTCTTTTCACTTTGAGATTCTTTTCCTTTGCACTTCTGATCAAGTCAGCACCCCCCTTCTCTGGGGATTTTATGCTGTGGCTGATTAGGGTAATTCTAATTTGGTGAATCACCTCCTCTTGTTCCATGGGTGTCCTTCTGGTTTCCTGACCTACTTGTTCCTCAGCAAGAGCAAATAGCCACAAGTCAGGAGCAGGAGTGGCGGACTGCAGCTCCGTAGCACCTGCGACCTCGACTTCCTCAAAAAGCTAAGGCAGATTTTTTTTTTTTTTTTTGAGACAGAGTCTCACTGAGTTGCTCAGACTGGAGTGCAGTGGCATCATCATAGCTCACAGCAACCTCAAACGCCTGGGCTCAAGTCATCCTCCCGCCTGAGCATCCTGAGTAGCTGGGACTACAGTTATGTGCCACCATGCCTGGCAAATGAGGTAGATTTTTAAAAAAAATCCCCACTTTGCTGATGTGGAAATCAAACCACCCAACATCACGCAACAGGCTAAAATCTGCATTGTGGTCTGTGTGGCCCTGAAGCCTTTATGCTTTTCGTTGGCCCACAAGGAGCAAACCTCAAGAGCAGTGACATGCTTGACTGGAGGTTACTGGGAAGCAGTGGGAATATGGTTGAAAGGTCCAGGTAGTGTCAAGTTGGAGAGGCTGAAAAAGACAGACAGACGAGTCCAGTCTCGACTTAGGAGCACACAGGGGTTCTGAAGGCCTTGAA
Organism: Propithecus coquereli; assembly: GCF_000956105.1. Taxonomy (NCBI): domain Eukaryota; kingdom Metazoa; phylum Chordata; class Mammalia; order Primates; family Indriidae; genus Propithecus; species Propithecus coquereli. Next base: position 20,254,498 of record NW_012133858.1, on the reverse strand, counting down.
CGAGGAAGTTGCATATGGAAGCGGGTAGTTAGCCTGACATTGGTAAGGGCCCGGTGGCTTTGGGAGGAGAAGGCCCATCCACCGATTTAGCCAGCATTTACTGGGGGATGTCTGGAACCAGTCTCCTGAGCAGGGGCTTAGAGGATCAGAGTCTTGAGCCTGTTTCTGTGGACTCCTGCCTTTGACTAAAGGATAGATGCCACAGCCAGGAGTTTCAGAAGCAGCTGGAGTCAGGTTACTGAACTTACACACTGCCCATTGGCCAGCAAAACATTTGCTAGGTTCCTGGGGCCTATGAAGGCATCTTTCAGATCCTGAAAACTCTGCTCCTTTTTATGAGAGACTAATATCAACATTTTAGTATTGGTAAGCCATAGAATCCTTAGCTGATCTACATGTCTCTAAGAAGTTCAGGGATAGGAATCACAGTATGTGGTGGCTGACAGCCTCTTTTATGAGGAGCTAAATTAATTGAACTCAATAACAACTCAGCATGGATCTTTATTTTTAGAAGTTATTTCATAGACAGCACATTAAAGTGTAGCCTGTGAATTATTTTGAGATGATTTTTTGGGGGACAGTGACATATACAGGGGGAGTTCCCTGCCAGTACCTAATAGTAGCAAAGGTGATTTACTGACAAAGATGTAAGCCCAGTATCTATGTTCTCTGCTTTTCTTCCCCATTTTTATAGTTTCTGTTAAAAGGTAAACTGAGGCACAATCAAATTTTTAAAGAATTTATTTGACCAAACAGGCAGCTTCAAACTGGAAGTAGTTCAGGGGCTCTGCCAAGGGGACTACAAGGGAAAGGTTTTTATGGGAGAACATGGAAATAAAGCAAAGAAAATATTTGATTGGTTACAATTATACAGTTGCCTTATTTGGTCTATTCTGTTGAAAAGTTCTGAGTTTTATAACCCTAAGTTAGTTGGCAGCTTCTGATTAGTCTTAAATTTCATTCTTTTCTAATACAGGTATTTACCAGGAATACCCCAAGTTAAGTTCCATGTATGTTTGCAAACCAAGCAAGGTTAAGGTCACTTATAAGGCCTAACCGGCTTTGTCTGCTCCAGGATTCTTCAGGCCTGGTCTCCATTTTAATTTAACGCAAAGAAAATCATAAAATAATTGTTGTTAAACATGACAGATGGATATACAACAAAAACACTACAGAATGGAGTAAAGTCAAGAGTAAAATTTCTGCTCCCTCCCTTTTGCTCCCTGCACCCCCTGCCCCCAGCCTTTTGTCCCACTCAGCAGTTAACCATTGCTAATTTTTTTATGTATCTTTCCAGAAATTCTATCTATTCATAGACATATGTAGGATTTATATTTCTCTTGGTTAAATATGATTGTTTTGCAATGTATTTTTATGTAATATATTTTCTTTATCAATGGATTCTTCTGTATTAACATATGTATCTCTAGTGTCTAATATTTTATTTTTAAATTTACTTATCATAAAATTCACTCTTTGTGGTGTACAGTTCTGTGAGTTTAGACAAATACAGAGTCTGTATCTACCAACACAATCACGATACAAAATAGTTTCATCACTCCCAAAATTCCATGTGCCTACATCCCTAGGAAACAACACCTTGCCTATGCGTTTCCAGCCTGCTCATGCTCCTCCCTTCTTAACTGCCTACCCAGTGTATTTCGGATTTGTTTAACCAGCCCCAACAATCACATAGCCAATTCCTTGTAACAAATTTTCCCTGTAATAAATATATACATCTGTATTCTACTGGTTCTGCTTGTCTGGTTGAACCTTGACTGATAGAATATTCTATTTTATAGATATGCCAAAATTTATCGATTTACCTGATGATGGACATTTGGGTTGTTTCAGTTTTTTGCTATTATGTATAAAACTATGATGAACATTCAAGGACAAAACTTTGTATGGGCACAGGCTTTTATTTGCATTGGGTAAATACATACGAGTGGCTGGATCATACGTTTGATGTACACTTAATTTTTGAAGAGGCTGCCAAACTATTTTCCAAAGTGGTTGTACAATTTTACTTCCAATTAGCAGGGTATGAGAATTCCAATTGTTCCACATCCTCACCAATACTTTATATTATCAGTTTTTTAAATTCTAGACATTCTTATCAGTGTATACTGGTCTCTCATTGTGATTTTAATTTAAATTTTCCTGTCAACCAATGATGTTGAGCACTTTTACGTATGAATTTTGCCATCTGTATATCTTCTTTAGTGAAGTATCCAGTGAAATGTTTTGCCCATTAAAAATTGAGATATAATTCACATAAAAGAAAATTTACCCATGTTAATGGGTCTATTCAGTGTTTTCTTTTTAAACTGTATTCACAAAGTTGTGAAATGGCATATCCACAACTATCTCATTCCAGAACATTTTATTACCTCCAGAAAGAAATCCTGTACCCACTAGCAGTCACTTCCTATTGCCCCACCTCCCCCAGCCCTTGGCAATCACTAATCTACTTTCTTTCTCTACGGATTTGCCTATTCTGGACGTTTTATAAAAATAGAATAATACAATATGTGGCCTGTTATTTCTGGCTTCTCTCAATTAGTATGATGTTTCAAGGTTCATCCATGTTGTAACATGTATCGGTATTTCATTCTTTTTATGGCAAATAACATTTCATCGTATGGATACACTGTATTTTGTTTATCCACTTGTCTTAGTTCACTCTGGCTGCCATAGCAAAATACTATAGACTGGTTGACTTAAACAACAGAATTTTTCTCACAGTTCTGGAGGCTGGAAGTCTGAGATCAGGGTGCCAACATGGTTGGGCTCTAATAAGGGCTCTCTTCCTTGCTTGCAGATATCTGTCTTCTTGCTGTGTCCTCACATAGTGGAGAGAGAAAGAGAGCAGCTCTCTTGTGTCTCTTTTTATAAGGGCACTAATCCCATTATGAGGGCCCCACTCTCATTAAATCATCTAAACCTAATTATCTCCCCAAGGCCCCAACTCCAAATGCCATCACATTGTGAGTTAGGGCTTCAACATACGAATTTTGAGGGGACACGATTCAGTCCGTAGCACCATTCATTGGGTAATGGATGTCTTAGTCTGTTTTCTGCTGCTATAACAGAATACCAGACTGGGTCATTTATAAAGAAAAAATGTTTATTTGGTCCATGGTTCTGGAGGCTGGGAAGTCCAAGATGGTGCATCTGGTGAAGGTCATACCATGGTGAAAGGCAGCACATTGTGAATAAGAGTGTAAGAGTCAGAGAGAAAAATGGGGTTGAACCTCTCCTTTTTTATCAGGAACTCATTCCCAAGATAACTAACCCACTCCCACCATAATTGCACTAATCCTTTATCATGGTCTAATCACCTCTTTAAAAGTGCTGAAAGAAGAAGATTTTCAACCAACCAAGAATTCTGTATCCACAAAACTATTTTCCAAAACTGAAGAAGAAATTAAGACATTTCCAAGTAAACAAAAACGAAGAATTTATTACCAGCAAATCTGCCCTACAAGAAACACTAAAAAGAATCCTTTGGACAGAAATGAAAGGCCATTAGATAGTAACACAAATCTATAGAGAAATTAAACTTTAAAACTCCTAAATAACTTATATGTCAAAGAAGAAATCATGATTGAAATTAGAAAATAATTTGAGATGAATGAAAATAAAACACAATATATCAAAACTTATAGGATGCAGCTGAACCAGTGCTTAGAGGAAAATTTCTAGGTGTAAATGCCTATATTTAAAAAAAATCTCAAGTGAATAACTTAAACTCCCACTGCAGGAAACAAGACAAAGAAGAGCAAATTAAACCCAAAGGAAGTAGAAGAAAAAAAATAATAAATATTAGAATGGAATTAAATAAAACTGAAAATATAAAAGTAATAGAAAAAAAAATCAATAAACCCAAAAGTTGGCTTTCCCCCACTCCTTCCTATGACCCAAAAGTTGGTTCTTTCAAAAGATGAATAAGACAGATAAACCTTTAGCTAGATTAACATGGGGGTTGGGGGAGGAAGAGATAAAAGTTCAAATTATTATCTGGGTGCAGTGATGTGTGCCTGTAGTCATAACTACTCAGGAGGCTGAGGTAGGAGGATCTCTTGAGCCCAGAAGTCTGAGTCCAGCCTGGACAACATAGTGAGACTCAGTTTCTAAAAAAATAAAAAAGAAAGAAAGAAAAAAAACCCCTCAAATTACTAAAACTTATAATGATTGAGGAGATTCTCTTGTTATAATATTTGGTCTTAGTCCAAGATTCTTGACACAAGAGCTTCTAAAACGCTTGGAATTTCCTGAATGATAGAGGTGATAGGAGTGCTTTCGTTATTCATAACAAGTTCCTTTTAAACGTACCTGAATTTATCGTAATGAGGTGACTCTTTGTTGTTGGGGGAAGAGGAACATCCTAGATAGCTTCAGGATGGGGGCTGTTTGCCTGAGGAACAAACCATGTGATTAAAGGGTTGTAAATCTCAACCCAACCCCCTGATCTCTAGGAAGGGAGAAGTGCTGGAGGGTGAGTTCAATCACCAAGGGCCAATAATTTTTATCAATCATGCCTAGGTAATGGAACCTCCATAGAAAGTTCCTGAGACCTGGATGGAGGAAAGCGCTTCTCCCTCATCTTCCTTGTATTTATTGTCCTGACTAGTGCAGTGACATTTGAGCAAAGCCCTGGAGAAGGTGAGGGAGTGAGCCAGGGGGTTATCTTGGGGGAAGGCCATTCCAGGCAAAGGACCAAATGAGGCAGGATCTGTCAAGCGCCAGGGCCAGCCCTTAAGGTTAGTGCCTTAAGCCACTAAACTGAATCCTGTGTCCCAGCAGCCCTTGTCAACTCATCCTCCTGTCGTGCATGGCTCCTTCATGCCCCTGTGCCTGAGCACACACTATTTCCCCAGCCAGGGTGCCCTTCCCCACCGGGAGAAAACACTCACTCCATAAGGCCCCTCTCTGATGTCACCCCTTCCCTGACTACATCAGGAAGAGTCACTGACAATGCTCTGTGCCCCCAGAGTATTTGTCATGTTGTGTTGTGATTATGTTCTCATGTCTGTCTCCTCCACTGGACTAAGAGTTTCTCACTCATACCTGGTCTTTCCTGGTGCCAGAACCTTCTTTAGGATAGAGGAGTACTCAGGAAATAGGTGGTGAAGGAGTGAATACATGCACACATAAACGTTCTTACGGTCAAGTTAGAATAACGTAGGCTGAAAAATAATGCAGGTGGAAGAATCTAAGATTACAGATTATAGATTTGAGAAGAGCTTTATTTTATTGTGCAAATAAATAGTCTACAAATTTGAAACACACTCTATCAAGAAAGAAATTTTGTTGCTGGGAAAGGGAATGGGAGAGGGCGGCCCCACAAATAGCTTAAAGTTTTGAAAACTTTCAAAGAACACTGCTGGACAATTGTTTGGAGGAGTCCCTCCCTAATAGTCTCTGCCCTTTTTCGGCCACCTATTCAAAGCACTTCTTTATGAACAAAGTGATACATTATTTTTGTTCTCTTGAATTCTAAAGTGATTTTCTTGAGTCTCATGAGACTCCTCTCAGATGTTTGCTGGCTCACTCCATTCCAGAAACGAATCAGGAACCGAAGACTCAGCCAGATCCCATGCCCAGTAAAAACTTAAAATTAAATCACTCTTAACAATGCCAAAACCAACTCTAAAACTAAGTAACTCCAATGCCAAGTGTGTTGGGTATTGAACCATGATTTCTCAGCTTCCACCCCACTCTTCCATTCTCTGCTTTGCTGGGCAGGCCACGCCATGCTCCGTCCTGTGTGCCTGGGCTCCGGTCAGCATTTCCCTAGTCTTCACCCTGAGAGTGACGGTTGGTTCCAGTAGCAGCAGTGGGTTCCAGTAGCAGCAGTGGGTTCCAGTAGCAGCAGTGGGTTCCAGTTTGCCATTTCCCCATAACTCCCACAAGCAGCCTCGTGATGTCCACTTCAGAGACACTGGCTGGGCTGGCCAGGTCCCTCCTCAGAGTTCTGCATCCAGCTCCTAGACCCCGAGCCCCTGAGCCACCTCTGCCATCGGCAGTGCCTCCTCCTCTGTGGACTAACCTCCAGCCTTGCGGCCACCTCCAAGCTTCTGAGTTTTGATAATTCCAACCTCTTCTCTTTGTTCTCTTAGCTCTTGGGGTGGTAACTACTTCTTGCAGTTGAGATCTCCATGACACCTCAATATCATCTTTTATTGCCTTTTTAGTTTTCCAATAGTTGGGTAATAATTCTTTTTTTTTTTTTTTGAGACAGAGTCTCACTATGTTGCCCTGGCTAGAGTGCCATGGCATCAGCCTCGCTCACAGCAATCTCAAACTCCTGGGCTCAAGCAATCCTACTGCCTCAGCCTCCCGAGTAGCTGGGACTACAGGCATGCGCCACCATGCCCGGCAAATTTTTTCTATATATATTTTTAGTTGTCCAGATCATTTCTTTCTATTTTTTAGTAGAGACGGGGTCTCGCTCTTGCTCAGGCTGGTCTCGAACTCCTGACCTTGAGCAATCCACCCGCCTCGGCCTCCCAAAGTGCTAGGATTACAGGCATGAGCCACGGTAATAATTCTTAATATTAAATTCTCTCTGTTAAAATAACTGATATAGTGTCTCCTGATTAAACCCTGACAGATAGACCAAGTAATTCTGACTCTCAATAATTCTGAAAACAATCTAAAAATGAAATAAATAAAAATAAAGAACAGAAAAAAATTTTAAATGGCAAAGACATACTGAAAAGAAATAACTGAGAATAAGTGACTCTGAAAATAACTCAAGTACTAAATATCTCTGAAAATAAAAAATTCAGAAAATATAATGTTCAAAAATTAAATAACTCTGAAAATGAAAGAATTAAAAACCAAATATAATAACTCAAAAAATAAATAGATGTAAAATTAAACAACTCAGAATCTAAAATAACTGAAAAAAAAAATACCTGTGAACATAAGAAACTCTAAAACTAAATAACTAGGGGAAAACCCCTTAAAATAACTAAAAACATTTCACTCTGGAAATAAATAAGTCTACAGTAATTTAAAAAACTTCCAGTGAATTTTTAAAAGTCAAATAAGTAACTGTAAAAATAAATAGCTCAAAATCTCCAATAACTAAAAATGGAATAATTAGGAAAATAAATAACTCAGATAATAATTGTAAAGATAGATAATTAAAAATAAATTCTAAGTGAATTATTAATAATTTGAAAATTTATAATTCCTAAAACAAAATATACATAAATAACTGAAAATGAACAATTAAAAACTAAATAACCTTGAAAATAAAATAATTATAAACTGGTAACTAAAGCTATAAAATTAAGTAACTAGAAAGCTAAAAATAAATGAAAATTAACTAATAAAACTAAAAATTAAAAAAACTGAAAATAACTAAAACTAATTCAAAAACTAATAAATCTATACCTAAATATCTCAGAAATTAACTTGGAACCAACCCTCTCTGAAAGAAACGGTCTTGGAACTAACACGAGCACCACCTTGACATTCTCGCGAGGATTCTGGGAGGGGAGCGGCTCCTGGTCTGTGGCCGCTGTGGGGTCTGAGCTGCTCAGGCGCCTCCAAGGCTCGGGCTAAGTGTCTCTCAACTGATTCCCACTCTACTCCGGGAGAAATTTCGGAATGTCTGAAGGCATTTTTGTCACAATTTGGAGCTGGGGGCCAGGGGTGGCGCGCTGCTTGCAGCTAGTGGGCAGAGGCCAGGGATGCTGCTAAGCATCCTTCGATGCACAGAACGGCCCCGCAACAAAGAACTACCCGGCCCCAAATGTCAAAAGTGCTGAGGTTGAGATCTCTAGAGTGCAGCGGCGGAGCCCTCCAGGCGTGGGCTGTGGGCTCCTCTCGCCTCTGCAGGAGCGTCGGGGGAGCCCCGAGGTTCCCCGCGGCTGCCGGGGAGGAGCGGGCGCCCTGGGCGCTGCTCCCGCTCCCCGAAGGCGGCCGTGGCCGCCCCTCCCAGGGCGGCAGATGCGCAGCTGCCGAGGCCCCGAGGCCCCTCCGCAGCCTCTCCCTGGAACGCAGACGGCACGGGCGCCCCCAGAGCGCGGGAGCGACGGCTGCCCGCAAGGAGGCTCAGTTCTGCGGGGAGGTCGTCCTCGTCCTCTGGCGTCCCGCCCGCGCCGGCACCGCCTCTGCCCGGGGGCCGGTCGTCTCCCCCGCGGGAGCGAGCTCGCCAGTGGACACCCCGTCGCGCTCCTCGGTGCTTGCCCTGAAATGCCAAGAAGACAGTCAGAGGAGCAACGGCTACAGACTTGCGGGCTTTTCTGTCCCCCTGTGCACTCACGTTTCCTCCGCGTCGCGTGCTTCTCCCTGGCTGCTTTCCCCTGTCTCCAGGAAAGCCGATTCGGAGGCACGGGTTTCATAACTGTCGTCCGACTGGAAAAGCCCGGCGAGCTGGAAGGGAGGGGACGGGGTGCACGCTCGGAGTTAGGGGCAGTGCCCGGGCCCTGCAGGGCGACTCCCGCTGCCGGGGTGGGGCCTGCCCCTGCTCTCCCGCCCGGGCCACTCGGGCTCCCTGCGGAAGCCCTGGTTAGCATCAGACAGTGGTGTGAGGACGTGCTGGCGGGGAGGCTCTAGAGCCACTTTGAGGGTCCAGGGACCTCAGCGTGCTGGCTTAGGGCAGGTCCTTACGGGTGAGGATCATGAGAAGGAGGGAGAGAGGGAACGGAGAGGAGGGGAGGTGGGAGGAGCGGATGGACAGGAATGCGGGAGAGTATGAAAGAAGCAGGAAACAAGTTACGCTGAGAGCGCTGTTCTCCTTTTCCATGTCTTCTGCACCTTCACACTTTTCAAAGGTTTCCATGGAGATAAACTTCCTGCTGGAGCATCCTTGGGGAGAGAAAGGGAAGGATTGGGGCCGCTGTGGGGTGGGAGGACAGTCCCTCTGCTCCTGGCAGGAGGTAGCGGGCAGCGCCGGTCTCTGGCACGGCCTCCCCATCTCTAACTCCTGCTGCCCCAGGCCTCCATCTGGGCCGTGAGGGGGTCTCTGATCTCCAGGTTACCCTTCTGGCCCTGAAATGCTGTAACTGTGACTGAGAAGAAATGTCCACGTGGTGTTCATAGCCCTATCTCCCCGTTTCTCCAAGAAAGCAGTCATTGTCTTCTCCTGTTTACCAATCTTCTTACCTTCCCTCCTTCCTTCCCTCTCTTCTTCCACCCTTCCCCCTTCCTTGCTTCCTTTTCTCTCTGATAATCAATGTCCATTTCCCATCTCCCTGGCAGCCTCTGCCAAGTGTCACTTCTGCATGTGGGCAAATCAGAGGAACAAGCAAGTGCATCCTGCCTCTCTCTGATGAATAGATTGCTTAGCCATCAGTCACGTCTATGGAACACCTGTTACACTCCCTGGGCTGTGCTGGATACTGTGGGGAACAGCAGCCATCACCAAATACTGAGCAACTGCCTGTGCCTGGTGGGATGTTGGGCATTTGTCAAAATTTAAGCTTTACAACAGCCCTGTAATGGTCTCAGCCCTATTTACAGATGGGGAAACTGAGATAAGACAGCAACAGTCACGTGGCCAAGTTCTCTTGGTCTGTAACCATTGCAGCTGGATTCTCCAACATTCCTGCTCTTTACCACCACTCTGTGTAAGACACAGTCTCTGCCCCTCACTGTTCACAGGATCCCAACATACGGCAGCCCCAGACCGAGGGTCAACTGAGTAATTTATCCCCCAGGAAGCAGAGTGTGGGGTGAGTGTGAGGGGAGGAGTTTCTGTTCAGGTGAGAATCTAGGGGGAGGGGTCTGGGCAGGCCTTGAAGGGTAGAAGGGCATCCTGGGCAGAGGCATGGCTGGAGGACAGGTACCCGCAACACAGGGGCTGGGAGGTCACAAGAAGGCCTTTGAGGGCAAGTCTTTTCTGAGACAAACTGCAGCTGCCCTGGCTGTAACCTCGTGTACCTCCCCCATGGGCCCTGGGCTCTTGGCAGCAGAGACAATATCCTATTCACCTGGTATCCCCCATGGCTCCTGGGAGAAACCCAGAATTCTTAGAACCTGCAAACCTTAAAGAAAATCTTGCAGTCAAAGCCCTGGTTTTATGGGGAGGAAAGTGCGGCTCACGGGGCATCCAGCCAGCGGCAGTTATTGACCACCAGGCTGTAGGCATGGTGGGGACTGGTTCCAGGCCCCGTGGGGTTCAGGAGCTGAGTCAGAGCCAGACTGCGGTGTCCTGACTCCTCCTGGGCCATGTTCCCTCCCTCACCCAGGCCCTTCCAGTCCCAGCTCCCTGGGCTGCCGTTTGCTCTGTCTTCAGTCACCTGCGTATTTAATCCCCTCCTGGATTCACCAGCTCTGTGGTCCTAAGTGTCTTAGGTACTAAGGAGCTGGCAGCACTGAGGGGACCCCAAATCTCAGACTCATGGTCTGACCAGTCACAGGCATGTGAATGAACAAATGCCCGGTGGTAGAAGGGGCTTTGCAGTCAGTCAGACGTGAGTGCAATTCTGACTGCCACTCACCAGCTGTGTGAACCTGGGTAAGTCACTTAACTTCTCTGAGTATCAGTTTCCTTATCTCTAAAATGGGGATAATGATATCTATTTTGCAGTGGAGGCATGAGGATTAGCAGAAATGTTGATAACATAAAATGCCTGGTACATCATAGGAGTTCAATAAGCAGCACCTGTTATGATTATTTTTGATAATAATTACAATAATACTAAACAGAAGGTCTCAGAACAGCTCTGAGCACTCCAGGTGTTCTATTATTACTTAAATTTAGGGGAGGTTTATTTGCTATCATCTCATCTTCATAACACCCAGGGAATGAAACAAATTATAAGGTTAATAAATAGCTTTAAAAAGAAACACAGTGCAAACACACATACCCCTCAGAAAAACCAAACCAAACACACAGGATCTTGATGAGTATTCAATTTGATTATAGCGAAGTTATCCGTGGATTCTTGGAAAATGAATGGAATGACTCCAGTCCCAGCCAAGGTCTAGCAGGATGTTGGGAAGATATACCCTGAATCTCTGGGGCACTTCCAGTCCATGTACCAGAGTAAATATATAGTGTTGGTGGAAAAGGACAGGAAGAATGGGAAAGGTGTCCATGAAGATTCATGCTGATAAGGACTGGGGAATATTCTCTTTCCCCTTAGTGGATAATCTTTGCAGCACATATCATGTAAATCCTAAATGGTTCAAGGAATCTAGCTTTAGCATTTAGTGTCTATAATTCTAAGTTTTTATTTTGATTAAGCAAATTGAATGAAATTTATTAACAAGTGAACTTATTAGTGAGTTTAAATTATCCTCATCAGAATACATATTTTTCCCAAATTATAGACTTTGAAGACAAAATCATGGCTTTTCCCTTGCTGTCCACTGGAGGGCACAAATGGACCATTGTAGAACCTGCTGGTACAAGGGCTAAGTAACTCATCCAAAGAGATGAAGCTGGATTTGAGCCTAGGTCTGTAAGACCTCAGAGTTTGAACCCTTTATCATTATGCTTTGCTGCTAACCAAGCTCCCTCTCTGTCTTCTAGGATTTAACATGTGGGGTCATTTTCTGGCTGATCCATCCCAGTAGCTGTTCAGAGCTCACAACAGGAGAGAGTTTCAGAATGTTCTAAGAGATACTAGGCTGAATTAGGATCTTTTGCTTGGTGATCCAGAGTATAAACTTGGATGTCTAGGTTGGTCTATAGTTGAAGTGTCTATTTCATTTGCAACCCTGTCTTTGGCCAAGAGGGAGTGAATCATTCCTAAGCATTCAATTAATTGCTTTCAGATCCTACATATTCTCAGAGCACATTTCTTTTGGTGCATTTTCTGTTGTCAAAGTCCTTGGCAGCTTCCAGGGCTATCTGAGCTGGCCATCTTAGACTTTCAGAGCCGCTGGAGCTGGGGTCAAAGAAACTTTACTGTTGGGAAACTATGTCCTAGCTCAGCAACCAGCTGCCCCCAATTTGTTCTGGGTTAGAGTGGACCCAAACGCACATGGTAGGAGTGAAGAAGTGAACATGTCTAGTTGGGTTTAGTCAAAGCCTTGCCCATTTCATCAGAGATTTAATGGAAAATTTTCAATAAGATTAAAATACAAAACCACTCAAACTTTAGTATGGCTCCAATTTTTAAACAATCCTGCATTTCTATAGACAAAAAGTCTGGGAGAGGATATTTATAGTGGTTATATCTGCTTGTGTCTGATTTGTATTTTCATTTATACTTTCCTATATTTTCTAAATTTTTGACAATCTATATGTATATTCCATTTATAATCAGAAAAGGAAACTTAAAATAATTAAAATCAATTGGTCAGCTGTGTAAAATAAACCACAATCGGCTGGGTGCAGTGGCTCATGCCTGTAATCCTAGCACTCTGGGAGGCTGAGGCGGGAGGATCGCTTGAGGTCAGGACCAGCCTGAGCAAGAGCGAGACCCTGTCCCTCCTAAAAATAGAAAAAATCAGCCAGGCGTGGTGATGCACACCTGCAGTCCCAGCTACTCGGGAGGCTGAGGCAGGAGGATGGCTTGAGCCTGGGAATTTGAAGTTGCTGCGAGCTAGGCTGATGCCACGGCACTCTAGCCCAGGTGACAAGAGTGAGATTCCGTTTCAAAAAAATAAAATAAAATGAAATGAAATGAAATGAAATAAACCACAATTTCTCCAGAGAGGACTGTTTGCTAGAATTTATTTTCTTTATCAAAATTAGTTAGACTAGAGTGTACAAAATAAGTGTGAATAACAATAAAACAATCATGAAAGTAAAGAAATTTTCTAGGCCTAAAAGGAAATGCCACAGCGCCCTCTGCAGGCCATAATGTAGTTCCCTTGTTAGGTTGTTTCTTTGCTAATTTTTGTGGCATTTCCTTTTAGATAGTTCATAGGCTACCTCCAAGACCCTGAGGGACCCAACAAGAGAACTACAGTAAAGCCTGTAGAGGGGTCTATGGCTCTCCAAGGCCTGCAGACAGGCTCTTCCTCTATTAGCTCTTAAGTAGAAAAGTTATTCTCGTTTTATGTGTCTTTCACATGGCCAGGGCTCTGCAAATCAGGGACAAAAGTGAACTCAGAATTCAAAATTTTCAGCACAATCCAAGCTAGTAAAATATTATTAACTTAACTCCTCTATTTTCACCATCAACTGCCAGAGAGAGGCTGATTAACCTCCTGTTCCGACTGCCCATCCAAAACTGTGTAGATACTTAGGAGAATTCCCTTGCCCCCACTTCCCAGGCCCTAGCCCTACTGACATTAGGAATCCTATCATTTTGTCCTCGTGCCAGTGGACAGCAGGCAAAGAAAGCAGTTGCCACACTGGAAGAAGTCACTGGTCCTGATCAGCATGAGGAAGGAGGGCTGCTGCTTAACAGAGGCAGAGAGGACACGTGTGATGCTCAGGCGATCCACTGGGCATCTCTGAATCCTCTCATGCCCAGCTGTAACTCTAAATGGGCAAGTAAAGGAACCACAGCCTGATAAGAGTCCTGGATGCCCACTACGCATGTCACCAGCAGAAGTGTCAGATGGGGCAAGGGGTGTCTAGAATGAGTGGGAGGGAGATGACTTGAAAGTACAGCAAAGGACCAACTGCAGCAGCAGGTGGCAGACACAAATTCAAGATGGACTCTTACTATGTCCCCTAGTGGAAGTGCCTCTCTCAGAAACTGAGACCTCTAGAGCCACTGGGGCTAAAATTGTAGGGATGGGGAGAAAGAATTCCCCATGTGGGTTACTGGAGTAATAATGAGCAAGGTCACTACTCTTTTGACTTCTTGGCTCCCAGATTCTGCCTACTGGGGACACAGCAGCATAAAGCAGCCATTGGTTTAAGGTACAAACTGCATCCTGAGGGACAGTGCCCCATCCCCACAGTGCCACGTCCAAGCTGCTGCTCCACCTCGCCTTCAAGAGGCCCCACTCTTCTATCAGGCTGGCAGCTTCTGAATGGGTTGGTGGGACCAGTGGGTCCTGTGGTTACATGTTCACAGTTTCTTTTGCCATAGTGAGGCTCTTAATCAGTATAATGTTAAACAGTTGATCGCATGCTGTACTTTCTGGCCTGAAGGGGTCTGATAAAATCCATTTGTCTCCTCGAGTGACAGTACCAAACTGGAGGCCCAGCATGGATCTCTGCTGGCAGGTTGGACATGTAACAGTGGTAGCAGCTAGATCAGTCTTTTTTTTTTTTGCTAGATCAGTCTTGATGACAAGGAGCCCACACTGCTACGCCCAAGCACAGCCTCCATGTGCCACCAAGGCTTCTCCATTTATGAGCCCATGGTGCAGGCACTGGGATGCCAAGGAGGAAGCTGACTGACATCTACTGGCCAAGTCGCCCAGCTGGCTTGGTCATTTGGTACGTCTGCAATGGATCTTCTTTGGTGGGCATTAGAGCACAAGATCTTCACATTTTGAGCTCAAGCCCATAGGTCCACGTGTGCCTCTTCCCTAGTCAGGTCATGTTGTAATTTGATCCTAGTTACTGCTCTGGAAGAGTCAGGAAGGGAGGTGGGGACACATCTTGAGAATGTCAAATGCTGTTTTGTTTGCCTCACCTAAGGCTTCTGCATAGTCTCAGGGGACAGGAAAGGGTCTATTTTACAAGAGGGAATAGGCCACAGCTGCCAGCCCAGGAGGTCAAGGGCATGTAGCCAGACATCCTCATTCCAAGTTTTAGGGTCCCCAATTTCCTTATCAGAGTCTGACTTTGCCTGCTCGTCTACTGGTAGTAGGAGCCCAAAATGACCAGGTGGCAGACTTGCCTAGGCTGAGAATTCATCCTTCTCTTGAGTTCTGCCATTTTCACTTTAGCTCAGTCTGACCTGCAGTAGGAGATGAGGGGCTCAACGCCGGCAAGGAGGCCCTCTAATTCTCACACTGTGCTTTAAATTGGTGATTGATCTGAGCCTCCCAATTCCACCTTCCTCATAGATAATATTTTCCCCAAACCTCTCAAAGGCTAGAGCATTACACCAGCTGGTGCGTCCCTGTCCACCTGTATCTGATCCCAAGTCACTGCAGGTGAAGGTCTTAGCCATTGAACTGCTAGAGCAGGCCGGGGACCAGGACTCTCAATACCGTACTCCAGATTTCACATTCCTGTCACGACCTAGAGAGCACAGTGCCAGGCCTTGAGGAGGGCTTGAGAAATGTGTTTCTGAATTGTCAACTGGATAAATGTGATGTTCTCATGATAAACATATGTCATTTTTCTGTAGGGCAGGGCAGAGGGGATTCTATTAAAATTTAAGTTGTAAGTTAAGCTCAATATTGTTAAGAAGTTGATTTTCATCAAATTGTTCTATAGATTTTACACAATCCAAAAGTCCCAATAATGTTTTTTTCAGAAGTTGATAAGCCAATGCTAAAATATATACATTTTAGAATGTAAAGGACATAGAATATCCAAAACAACTCTAAAAAGAAAGAACAAAGTTGGAGGACTCAAACTATCTGATTTTAAGAATTATTATAAAGCAGTAATAATCAAAATAGTGAAGTATTGATGTCAAGATAGACAAATAGATCAGTGGAAAAGAATCTGGCATCAAGAAATAGATGCACTTATATAAATAGTCAATTGGAAAAAGAATAGTGTTTTCAACAAATGGTAATGGAACAACTAGACATCAATACAAAAAAGACTGAACTTTGATCCATACCTCACACCATATACAAAACAAAAACAGAAACATAAAAAAAACCACAAAATAGATCAGAGACCCAAATATAAAACTTAAACTATAAAACTTCTAGAAGAAAACATAGGAGAAAATCTTTGTACCCTTTTTTTTGTTTGTTTTTTTAGGAGATGAGGTCTCACTTTGCTGCCCAGGCTGAAGTATAGTGGCATGATATTAGCATACTGCAGGCTTTAACACCTGGGCTCAAGCAATCCTCCCTCCTCAGCCTCCTGAGTAGCTGGCAATATAGGAATGTGCCACTATACCCAGCTAATTCTTAAAAAATTTTTTATAGAGACAGGGTCTCACTTTGTTGCCCAGGCTAGTCTCGAACTCCTGACCTCAAGTAATCCTCCCACCTTGACCTCCCAAAGTACTGGGATTATAGGCATGAGCCACCTTAGCTGGCCCTTTGTGGCCTTTAGACAAAGATTTCTTAGGCAGGACACCACAAGTATGATCCATAAAATTTTTTAAATTGGATTTTATCAAAATTAAAATTTTCTGCTCTTCAAAAGTTGCTCTTAACAGAGTGAAAAGATAAGCCATACACTGAAAGAGAATATTTGCAAAGCATATATCTAATAAAGGACTTGTATCTAGGATATATATAAAAATTCTCAAAAATCAATAATAAGAAAACAATGAGCAAAAGATTTGGACAGATACTTCATGAAAGAAGATATGCAGATGGCAAAGAATCACATGAAAAGATGCTCAACCATTACTCATTAGGGAAAAGTAAAGTAAAACCTCAATGACATACCACTACACACTTACTAGAAGCCTGAAAATTTAAAAGACTATCAATACCAAGTGTTGGTAATGATATGGAGCAAGTGGAACAAACTCTCACACGTTGCTATGAGAATGTAAAATGATATAATCACTTTGGAAAATGGTTAGCAATTTCCTAATAAGTTAAACATACACCTACCATATGGTCTAACCATTATACTCTTAGGTGTCTACTCAAGAGAAATGAAAACACATTTCCACACAAAGACTTATACTTAAGTGTTCATAGCAGCATTATTCAAAGTTGCCCCAAAGCATAAACGAACCAAATGTTCACTTAACAGGTAAATGGATAAAGAAAATGGGATACAGCCAACAGTGGAATACTACTCAGCAACAACAAAAAAGGTACTATCATTTACACAAAGCAACATAAATGAATCTCAGAATAATTATGCTGAGTGACAGAAACCAGACCAAAAAAAAGCACACACTATATGATTCTCTTTATGGAATTCTAGAAAATATCAACTAGTCCACAGTGACAGAGAACAGATCGGTGACTGCGTGGGGTGGGCGAGGGAGGGCAGGAGGAAGGGAATACAAAAGGACACGAGCAAACTTTGGGGGGTGACAGGTATGTTCATTATCTTGAGTGTGGTAGTGTTCTACAGGTGTATAAATATGTCAAAGCTTACCAAATTATACACTTTAAATATGTGTAGTTTATTATGTCACTATACCTCAATAAAACTGTTGTAAAATTGTAGTATGAAGTCTCTGTCTAGAAAGTTTAATATGCTAAAATGCATATCCCCAGGCACTAACGCTAGTTATTCTAATTCCAAAGTTCTGAGTGGAACCCAGAAGTCTGCATTTGTAACAAGCCCTTGAAATAATTATAATGCAGGTGTGGTGCCTAAACCACCATTTGAGAAACACTGACCCAGGGAGTAAGGATTTCTAGAACAGTCTTGTGACTAGAATGTTGTTTCTGGAAAAACAAGAAACTTTTTCCACTAAAGTTGCCATATCTTTCTGTGTTAAGCCTCTAGGGCACTCACACTCAAGTACCATAACATATATTTAACATAGTATTAATAGTTGAAAAACAGAAGTAAATCATAATTTCTTCCTAACTTACCTTCACACAAAATGAAATCAACTCTATAATCTTGTTACTATTTCCTGGCCGATGCCTACAGTTTGAATCAAGAACTTGTATCACTTGGTTCTTGTGACAGAAAACTAATGTGGTGGCTTTCCAATTACATTTCTTAGTTTACCTTTTTCCACATTTTACGAATGCACACCTACCTTTGCGCACTGCTGACTGGCTGATGATCAGAGAAGACAAAGAAAGAATGTGAAATGGTTGCATTCCTGCTAAGTCTCTGAAGGAAACAATTCATCTTTTCATTTTTATATATTTTTTTCTTGTCAAACGAATGAACCATTGCCAGTATAAATGATAAGAGGTTGATTTCCCACATGAGACTGGCACTTCCTAACCCCAGCAACATTACCTGAAGTGAGTATTAGAACTTAATTGATAAAGCTTGGTATGGATTTTCCCACCAAACATCCCTACTGTTATAAGAATTAATTGAAAAAAAAAAAACCAAATATGAAAAGGCAAAGCTCACTTAAAGACGATTTTTAGTATAGTGGGTAACATCAGTAAAATGGTGAAGAAACACTCAAAAATTCTCTCCTTCATGAAAACATGGAAAAAACTGGCAAAAATTGTTAGAAACAATTTTCTTCAGAACACTGGAAATTAAATGGATTTATATCAATCTGGAGAGCATTTATTAAAGAAAAATTATTATATCTCAGTATGAACAGTGAACTTTGTGGTGTTTTAATCTGCCCTATTCCTATCCTCCACCTCCTTGGTGGGAGCCTTGGAAACCAACAGCCTGCAGTGATGGTGAACATTAGCTGTCTGGCAGCCATGGCTGCGGGCAAACAGGGATGGAGCTCCTGCAACGCCTCATCCCCAGAGAATTGTCATTATTTGACCTGTCCAGGGGTTCCTTGGAATACTCCACTTACAAGGCTGTCTTTATTAGACCTGACTTAGAACTTCTCCAGTGTGAAGTCTTGTCCTCAGGGACATTTGTAAAAAATGACTAGAGGCAATTGTTTAATTTCATGGCTGCCTCAGGCACTGAATAATAGTTGGGGAAAAAATGGGCTAATCGAAAAGTTTAAAAGGAAAAGCTTTGGGATGAGATGTTCATAGGGGCTTAGAAAAACTCCAAAATATCTGTAAGAATCTAGAAAGCCATGCACACCCGTCCTGTGGGCATGCTCAGGAAAGATCTGAGAAGGCCCTGTGCTCTCACCTCTGGCTGATCTTGATGCTGAAGTGAAGGCTAAGCAGGAATTGTCAACTGCCTGGCTGAGGGTTGAAGGTGTGCCCCAGTGTGCACACAGAGCCCCTTGGCGAAGACTGGAAGATTTACTGGTTTCAGGTGTTTAAAGAAATCTCTGTCCTGTCATCAGCTGACCACTAAGCTAACTGAGCAGAGACTTCAGTGGCCATACAGATAATGAATGCAGACTTTACAGAGTGAGTTTAGAAAAGTCACTAAACAAAGAAACGACAACAAACAGCAAAAACAACAAACACAGGGAAGGGAGGAGAATCTGATTTCCAGAGTTGCCACATTATGTTATTTAAAATGTCCAGTTTTCAATAGAAAATTATGAGACATAATTTTGGCCCATACACAGGAAAAAAGTCAATAGAAATGGTCTCTGAGGAAGCCAAGATATTGGACTTACTAGACCAAGACTTTAAATCAGCTATTTTTTCAATGTTCAGAGTTAAAGGAAATCATAAAGAACAAATGGAAAGCACAAGAACATACTCTCACTAAATAGAGAATATACATAGAGAATATGTATATATTTTTAAAAGGACCAAGTAGAAATTCTAGAGTTGAAAAGTATAATAATTGAAGTGAAAAAATCACTAGAGTTGCTCAATAGCAGATTTGAAGAGGCTGAAGAAAGAATCAGAGAACTTAGATATAGAACAATCAAAACTATTCAGTCTGAGGAAGAGAAAGAAAAATGAATGAAGAAAAGATGAGCAGATCCTCAGAGACCTGTGGGTCACTATTGAGCATACGAACTACACATAATGTAAGTCTCAGAAAGAGAAGAGAAAGACAAAGGGGCTGAAAAAATAAGGAAATAATGGCTGAAGTCTTCCCAAATTTGACAAAAAACATTAATCTATACATTCAAAAAAGTTTACAAACTCCAAGATATATGAATTCAAAGAGATCTACACCTAGACATATAATAATCAAACTATCAAAAGACAAAGAATCTTTTTTTTTTTTTTTTTTGAGACAGAGTCTTGCTTTGCCCTGGGTGCCCCATTCTCTTTCACTTCCTCGCCGTGGCGTCAGCCTAGCTCACAGCAACCTCAAACTCCTGGGCTCAAGCGATCCTCCTGCCTCAGCCTCCAGTAGCTGGGACTACAGGCATGTGCCACCATGCCCGGCTAATTTTTTCTGTATATATATATTTTTAGTTGTCCAGATCATTTCTTTCTATTTTTTAGTAGAGACGGGGTCTCGCTCTTGCTCAGACTGGTCTCGAACTCCTGACCTTGAGCAATCCACCCGCCTCGGCCTCCCAGAGGGCTAGGATTACAGGCGTGAGCCACCGCACCCGGCCAAAAGACAAAGAATCTTGAAAGCAACAAGCACATAAAAGGAATTTTCAATAAGATTAACAGCTGATTTCTCATCAGAAACCACAAAGTCCAAAAGGCAGTAGGATGACACATTCAAAGTACTTAAAGAAAAAACTGTCAGCCAAGAATTCTGTATCTAAGCCCAATTTATTTTCCACAAAAATGCCAAGATTGTTCAATGGAGGTAAGAATAGTCTTTTCAACCAATGGCTCTGGGACAACAGATATCCACATGTAAAAGAGTGAACTTGGACCCCTAATTCATATCATATACAAAAATTAACTCGAAATGAATCAAAGACCTGCATGAAAGAGTTAAAACTATAAATTCTTAGAAGAAAGCATAGGTGTAAATTGTCATGACCTTGGATTGGGCAATGCTTTCTTAGATATGACATCCAAAAAAGAAGACACCAAAGAAAAATAGATAAACTAGACTTCATCAAAAGGAAAAACATTTGTGCCTCACCTCTAAGAAAGTAAAGACTGCATGAAATGGAAAAAAATACTTGAAAATCATATATCTGATAAGAGTCTAATATCCAGAATATATATATAACTTTTACTATTTAACCATAAAAATGACAAGCCAGTTTAAAAATGGGCAAAGGAGTTGAATAGACATTCTCCAAAGAAGATATACCAATGGCCAACAAGCATACGAAAAGATCAACATCACTAGTCAAGAGGGAAATGCAAATCAAAACCACCGCTACACACCCACCAGGATGGCAATAATAAATAACAAGTGTTGGGGAGGAAGTGGAAAACACAGAACCCTCATACATTGTGTGAATGTGAAATGGCACAGCTTTGGAAAACAATTTGGAAGTTCCTCAGAAAGTTAACATAGAATTATCACATGGCCTAGCAATTCCACTTATATATATCCAAGAAAATTGGAAATAAAGAGTCACAAAAACACTTGTATACAAATATCCATAGCAGCATTATTTACAATATCCAAAAAGCAAAACAATTCAAATATTTATCAACTGATGAATGGATAAACAAATATGGTAGATCCATGCAATGAACTACTATTCAGCCATTAAAAGGTACAGAGTACTGACATATGCTACAAAATGAATAAAACTTGAAAAAATTATGCTAGGAGAAAGAAGCCTGAAAGGGCCACATTTTATATGATTCCATTTATATAAAATGCCTAGAACAGGAAAATTCAATAGCGACAGAAAGTATACTAGCGGTTGCCAGGGGCTGGGGAGAAAGGAAAGATGCAGAGTAACTGCTAATTGGTGCAGGACTTTTTTTAGGGGCAGGTTACGAAAATGTTCTAAAATTAGAATTAGAATTAGAGTGGTTATTGTTACACAACTTTGTGAACAGTGTCAAACCCCCTGAATTATATACTTTAAGAGAGTGAATTTTATGGTATGTTGTTTATATCTTAACACTTAAAAAAAAGTAGTACAGCTTTTGAAAGGTAGTACTGACCATTTGAATCTCTGTTAACATTTTCTTGAGTGGTTTTGGGATTTTTGATTGAAAAGTCGATGTTGGCAACCAGATGCACGGGGGGAACACAACTAAAAGGGACACACCAAAACAACTTCACATAACCACATGCAACCACAAAAAAACAAACTCCCTCACGATCTAAAGCAAGCATAGGTGCTTTCAGGGACTGTGAAAATGTGGCCACAGTTATTCTCCTAGCACACCATTTTCTTTAATAGTATCTCCGATCTGCACACCCACCACAAAGCTGGAATCAGCATCTCTCTCCAGACTAAAGACAGCAGGGATAACTTACCTTTAACATCGTTTTGTTGCTCCATCAGTAATTTACTTATTTCTGAAAACCAACAATCTCTGATTTCTTTTGAAGCTGCCTGTAATTACAGAGAAGAAAATACTATGAATATCAGATCACCCTGAGTATTAACTGGACAGAGCTTTTATTCTCTGAGTGATCTTTAGAATAATGAGATAGAAAATAACTTGTCAAGTCATGAGAGCACAATAGGGAAAGAGCAGAGGAGATCTATGGGGAAGGTATGTTCTTTACCTGCAGGATGTATTTCTCAAGTCCATTTTGGTTGGCAATTTCAAACTTTTTAGTGCTCCCCCTTCCAAGTTGGCGAATTGAGAGTGTCATCAACTATTGTAAAAGAAGGAAGAGAAATGTTCTATATCATCATTTTCTGATTTTAAAATTGTCCGTGTCGGTCACTCTAATCCTTTCTACCGCTGACAGCTTTCTTCTTCCATCTTCCTTCCAAGTGTTTTACTTTCCTCTGTTAGTGGCTCCAAGGAACCATAAAGCACAATCGGGCACCATGTCATCTGTCTTCTCTGTTTCAGAAGGTAACGTAGACTGTATCTGTTCATAAAGAGAGCTGTAGCCCTCAACCTTTAAGCGAGCAGATCATCTGTCCTTTTAGTACCTATTTCACAAAACTCTGTGTAATAGTAACTGAATGAGTATCCATTAAGAAACATAAATAACAAAGGCTACTGTGAATAAACTAATGGCTTTAATCAAAGGAGTGTTTGTGGGTGTGTGTGTGTGTGTGTGTGTGTGTGTGTGTACCTCATAGCTAGCTGGCTATGTAACATTTCCTATACAGTTGAGAAACAATGCTTGGTGTAGACATGAGTCCCTAGACCCCCAGGGTCAGGATACTGCCTAGACTCTACACAAAGATGTGCAGTTGAGAAGGGCAGGTCTGAGATGAAATCCAGCCCACACTCTAATCACCAAGTCTTTCACCCCTCTGCCTGGAGGAAAGAGGGTACTTTCTATTAGTTTGTCTAGATAGGCTACCATAAGTTCCCTTTTCTTTGCTTACCACAAAGGCACCTCTATGCCAGCCCTGGCCCTGTCTATGACTGATTACAAGCCCTGACTCTGGACTCAGACAGACCTGGATGTGGATTCTAGTTCTGTTGTGTGGTATTTGGCAACTTCACTTCTCTAAGATTCAGCTTCCTCATCTATAACAAGGATCTCTCTCTTTCCCTCTACCTCTCTCTCCACTTCTAAGATTCCCCAGGAGTTCCTTTACCTTCATAGACTTCTTAAAGCTGTAATGAGGAGACAGCCCCTGGTCACCAGGCTCCACGTGTATCTTACAGAACACTATTCCCCTTTCGAATAGATAGATTTGCCTCTGACTGGGCTTAAATCGAATAAAATCCTTCATTTTATAACGATCCTTGTGGATTGTCCAGACGTTGAAAGGGCCATGCATCAACATCTTGCCCAGTTTGCCAATATCATCCTTTTGGAAACACAGACATGCAGAAAAAGAAGCTGTTAAGTTACTTGACAGAGAAAGAATATTTTGGGGTCTGTTTTCAAATTATAAAGCATGCTTATTTGAGGTTTACAATTCTAAAAGTGGCACTTGGGCTAATCTGTCACTAAATTAAAACTACAGTTTTGTGAGTTTCACTGAGCAAGACACCATTCTCAGTTATATAAGGAAATCAGTTCAACTAGATAAGGTAATAGTATACATAAAGGATGTTAGAAATACTTAAACTAAAGATATTTTAGTTCAAGTATTTTATCTATCTTGTAATTAATTTTAGCTAGCAAAATTCCATTTCCTTTTTTTTCGTGTTCGATATGTGACAGTCTACTTAAAAAGGGCAAGAACTTAATGTTTTAATTCTGCTCGGGAGAGACAGAATTGTTGCTGCATTATGGACCTGTGATAATCCGTGTGTTCCATCTGCATCCTAACATCTGCTTCAGGTACATGAGAACCTGAGTACATGAGGTTTGTTCTGAAAGGAGAAAACTTAGAGGGACATACTCTTTGTAACATTGTAATAGACAGTAATTTCATTTTTCACTCAGCATTTCTCAGAGTGAGTGGACATACAAAGATAACCATAAATGACAGATTTTTTTTTTTTTTTTTTAAAAGTCTACACATCTATTTGACTCTAGGGCACACATTGTGATGCCTCTCCCTCCATCAGCAAGCCTGCCTCTCTCATATGCCTAGCTGACAGTACAGATGAGATGACCCTTCCTTCTCCGAGCTCTCTCCAAAGGGCAGTAGAGTGAGATCAACTCAGAGCACGGTATTTTAAAAAAATTAGATCATTTAGAGCAGATAACCAAAAATTCATTTCTCTAAATCAAAATATCAAAAGGGCAAATTATTTGAATAGGACCATGACAAAGAAATCTCCCTGAGTTACATCTCGCTGAGATCAATCCCTACTGTTTCTGAGAGTTAATATAAGAAATATGTACTTTATTTATAATTGACTGGAAATGTTAATAATTTATTATGTATATATTGAGCAAATTCTAAATATCTTTTATCTCGCTGAGATCAATCCCTACTGTTTCTGAGAGTTAATATAAGAAATATGTACTTTATTTATAATTGACTGGAAATGCAAATAATTTATTATGTATATAATCAATAACATATATATGTGTACATGGACTTTAATAGAAGGCATGCAATATGTCCACCCAATATGCTAACAGAGAAGTACAAAAAATCTTGGTAAATTAGAGTAAACCTTAAATAATTATCTTGATTCCTAGTTTGTCTAAGCCATAAATGGAAACTCAGATTTTATGACTTAGGAAGTTGTGGAAATTTTTTTGCTGACTTCATCAGGGGTCTATTTCAACACCAAGGAAAGGAAATTTTCAAGCTCGATAATAGAAATGGTGCAGGCTTTCAAGGAGAAAGGGTCAACACTGAAAAATGAAACTTTAAGCAGGCAGAATGTCTTCTTATATTCAGAATATTTTCCATCAGAGAAATGATAGTTTTGAAATCCACATTAAAGCAGAATTTTAGCGCTCACATCTATCGCCTTCCAGGCATCTCGAAATCAAAACAAGAAAAATCCTTCAGAAGAGTGGAAGCTTTACTCTTTCCCGGCAATCTGAAAAATAAAAATGCATTCTGTATTCCTTTCTCAAAGTTTTTACTTGTAACTCTCTAAGTGTCTGCTTACTGCTGGCCACTGGATCATTATAAGTCTGATAGCTGCTAAAACAAGAATCCTAATCAAATTTAACAAATCTTCTCTGAAATGATTTATCTTGTCATAGCTATAGAGAA
>NW_012133858.1:20192014-20229279 GCF_000956105.1 Propithecus coquereli | reverse complement strand
AAATACATAGAAAAAATTAGCCGGGCATGGTGGCACATGCCTGTAGTCCCAGCTACTCGGGAGGCTGAGGCAGAAGGATCACTTGAGCCCAGGAGTTTGGGGTTGCTGTGAGCTAGGATGACGCCATGGCACTCTAGCCCGGGCAACAGAGTGAGACTCTGTCTCAAAAAAATAAAAATAAAACAAAAATAAAAAGAATTGACTATACTTCTGAAATTTTAAAATAAAAACTTCAAGTCATTTCTATGGCATTTGTGGCATTATTTTCTATGCTAATTTTCTTTTTATGCTTTGGGAAACATACATGTATAAACTGTGGTGAATAAAATTCTCACTGAGGAGTAAAGAGCCCCCAGCCATAAGGCCTTATTTCCTAAAAGCATGATGCTCCTGCTCTACATTACACAGGCTCTGCCTGGCATGTTCCAAGACAGATGGGTGGACAGGTCCATGAGGACCCTTGAGAAGTTTTTCACTCGTCCTTCAAGGACCCACTCAAATGTAACCACTCCAGCCCTCAGTGATTTCTTTCTCTTTTAAACCCATTCAATTTGTACTCGAAATAGACATAAATAGTGCAGAAAATATGTTTTATTCAAGGCAACTAGTAAAAGTAGGGGCTTAATACTTGCTGCACGAACAACTATCATCAGTACAGTTTGAACATCCCTAATCTAAAAATCCAAAATATGAAATATTCCAAAATCCTAATCTTTTTGAGTGCAATATGATGCCACAAGTAGAAGATCCCACACCTGACCTTGTATGTTGTGTTGCAGTCAAAACTTTGTTCCATGCACAAAACTATTAAAAATATTGTATAAAATTACCTTCAGTTGATGCATATAATGTATATAGGAAATACAAATGAATTTCATGTACAGAATTGGGTCCTATTCCCAACATATTTTATGTATATGCAAATATTCCAAAATCCAAAAAAATCCCAAACACTTCTAGTCCCAAGCATTTTGGATAACCTGTAGTTTCTAATAATATTTAAAAAAAATTTTATACTCCACCTCATTTCAAACATTTGACACATCTTACAAAAATATATACAGTAAAGGCAGACAGAAAATAACTGAGGAAATTAGGGTGATTAAAAAATAAAGAAGCTGTCATGGTGGCTCCTGCCTGTACTTCTAGCTGCTTGGGAGGCTGGACAGGAGGATTGCTTGAGGCCAGGAGTTCAAGACCAGCTGGGGCAACATATCGAAAACATGTATCTTTAAAAAAAGATAAAAAATAAGAGGAAAAGACTGTATGTAAAATCCATACATTACTGCCATATAAACTTGCTGCAGACTTGGCTCTGACCTCCTAGTAGGCAATACAGAAGGAAACACGGGTGACTTATAGGATTCATTATGTCTGAAGACATACTCAAACCAGGTGTTCAGGAAAAGTACAGCTATTTCTATTAATAAGACAAAAGAAAGGTTTTTCTCGCAGGAGAAAGGGTCACTGAGCAACATCCTCAACCACATCTACAACAGATAGAGGAACACATTTTAGGTAAAGCTGCTCAGAAGAACACATTTGGTCAATGCGGAGGCATCACTTCATAGCAGAGCTGTAAGCAGCAATTCTAAAAGAGGCCAGGAGGATGGGGGAGGGGAGCAAGTACACGTATGCACTCTCTAATCACCTGCTGAGGATGGGTGATGTTGGCTAAGGTGTCTGTCAAGGCCATGGGCTGCTGTAGAGGAAACCACCCTGACCACAGCCCTGCAGAAGATGCAACCTTGGGCAGCAAGGCTTGCTTTTCATCACCTCTGAACTTTACTTCTCATCT
The DNA here is from genome assembly GCF_000956105.1 of Propithecus coquereli. Lineage (NCBI taxonomy): Eukaryota > Metazoa > Chordata > Mammalia > Primates > Indriidae > Propithecus > Propithecus coquereli. Next base: position 20,227,481 of record NW_012133858.1, on the reverse strand, counting down.
TGCCCAAGGCAACGACCGTTTGCATCTTGATAAGCAATTGACCACAGGATATGAACCCAGAGAGAGGCCAGCAACTGGCCACAGGGCCCCAGTAGAAAAAAGATGTGCTGAGTGGCCAGTGTGATCCCTCTCTGAACTGAAGACAACTGAGGAGCGGGCAGTGCCCAGCAAGAGTTGCAGCTGTGGGACGCTTTACAAGAAAGTAGGTGGTGAAATAATTGAGAAAGAAACAGAGCTGTGAAGAAACTGAGTCACCAGAAACTATGAGGAAGAGGAAAAGACACTGGTGGAGGGAAGAAACCAGTCAGCAGGTGGTAGCAGGGGAGAGCAGGCAGGTGGGTGTGCCTGGCACAGATAGGCAGGGCACACAGGTAAGAATCCCGACTCGCTCCCCAAGCCAGGGCCTCGGAGCTGCTGTAGATCCTGGACTTGTTCAATCTCATCTCTGTGAGCCTGGCTCTGCCATTGTTCTCACTCTTCCTGAGGCTCTGTGGGTCAGCTTTTCCAGTAAATCCATCATTACTGGAGGTCACTGCAGAGAATTGCCGGATCTTTTGAGTCTGGCTAAAATATATAGCTGCATATCCTCTGGGTCATCTTGCGTAAATGTTCTCAGGACCATGCTCATGACAGGATTGGACATCTCAATGCTCAAGGTACAACCTCCGGTGGGCAAGCACGTGCCCTGTACAGTGCTAATGAAGGGTAGGCACACACACGTCACTGTCAGCAGGGCGAATGCTGTGTGGAGCCACTCCACCTCCAAAGGGAAGCTATGGGGAGATCCCCTGGAGTAGGCAAAGATGACCCTTGGCTATCTTTTCAACCATATGTATCTTTTCTTTCCAACCAGACTGTAGTTGATCCCAAGGCCAGACACCAAGTACATAATCTCATTCAAATACTTGTTCCTGAGTAAGTATTTATTTATTTATTGGCATTTAGTGGTGCCTGGGGGTAGAGGGTATGGAACTGCATTGACTAGTGTCCCCCCTCAAAACTCATGTCTACTGGAACTTCACAGTGTGACCTTATTGGAAAGAGGATCTTTGTAGATGTAATTAGTTAAAAGAGGTCACACTGGATTAGGGTGGGTCCTAATCCAATGACTGCTGTCCTTATAAAAAGAGAAAACAAACACAGAGACACACATGGAGGGAAGACAGTCATGTGAAGACAGAAGAAGAAATTGGATTGATATGGTTGTCAGCCAAAGAACTCCAACAATTGCTGGCACCACCAGAAAGTGGGAAGAGGCAAGAAGGGATTCTTTCCTGGAGCATTCAGAGAGAGCATGGTCCTGTCGACACCTTGATTTTGGGTGTCTAGGTTTCAACACTGTGAGAGAATAGATTTATGTTGTTTTAAGTCACCCAGTTTATGGTACTTTGTTACAGCAGCCCTAGGAAACTAACACACTCTCAACCATTTTCCACTAGTGACAAAGAAGTGTGGTTTTGTCACATGGTATGTTGAAGAACCTGATGGTTGTGAGCTCGGAGATGGAACATAGAGACTACCTCAAACAAATAAGCAAGTGATAAGTCAGATGGCCTCCTCCGTATGGGAAGCGATTACAAAATAAACTAATAAATGCTACCATTTTCATGCATGGGCATTTTTGTAGGTAAGAGCTCTGGTATAAGAATTTTAAATGTGCCTACACTGGCCAAATGAAGAATCTGGCTGGAGAGTGAATCTAGGGAAGCCAGCCTCAGCAAGAGAACTCTTTTGGGTGCCCAAGTTTCAATTCCTGGCAGTAGGAGCTAATGTGACAGTCACATACTTCTTGCACAAAGTAGCAGGAAACATCTGGATAAATGAATCAACAAAAATCCTGGTCCAGAAATGAAAAGCAGAAGCTGTGGGAGCCCCTGATTACAACAGCCAGAAGCAAAAGAGTTCCTTCCTTTCCAGCCTACGCAGGTCCCCACATAACTCAGGACTAGGACCATTTATTCAGCATCTACCAGGCACCGGGCATGGTGCTTGGGGCCTTACCTATGATTTAACCCTTGCTTACTCCGGACAACCACCCTTTGACGCAGATATCATGAGGGTGGGAAGATGTACAAGGCAATTTCACTGTGTTACTAGGATTATTTACTCAGCCTTATCTCTGTGGCCAACACTATGGTAAAGTAAAAGGGAACTGAAATGGCAATAAAATACCTGGCCTAGCCCACAATGAACTTGCAATAATAATACATCTTTACTGTATTTGTTCCAGAGAAGAAAAATGTTTTTTTTTTTTTTTAAGACTAGTCAAGTACAGTAGTGAGGAGGGGGGAAAGTAGTAGAACAAGGAGTTCAATCTGTAACTGACTGTGAACAATCAAGTGAGATAACTCACTACCTTCAGACCAGCTGAAAAATGTTTCATTCAACCTTTATTATTCAACTTTGGAACTTGTTCCTGGCAAGTCAGTTTTTTTTTTTTTTTGGAGGTAGGGTCTTACTCTGTTACCCAGGGTAGAGTACCATGATGTCATCATAGCTCACTGCAGCCTCACATACCCAACCTCAGACCTCAAGTGATCCTCCTGCCTTGGCCTCCCAAAGAGCTAGGATTATAGGCATGAGCCATGGCCCAAGTCAGTATTTAAATGCATTTCTATTATGCATTGGATTCAAATAGAGGAAAAATTTTTTCTTTTTCTTTGCAAACAGAAAGAAGTAAATTACATCCCAGCATTCCACAAAACAAATTTGTTCAAAAAATCTGTTTAAACTTCTGTAATTAAATTAAACCAAGGACTAATTGAATATGCACAAGAGGGAAAGAATGTAAGTATCAGGAGGGAATTTTTTTCTGGTTGTTTTAATTATGAATTGATCCATTCACATTCAATTTCTTTCCTTTATAAAACCAGGTTAATAATGAATTTCAAGTAGAGAAACTAAGAGGTTAAGCTCTGGATTCATCCATGCATAAGGCATGGGATTAAAAACACCAGTGATAAAGTTCTACAAAACTGAGGCAAAGATCTTGGAATCATTAGATTTGAGTTAGAAGTAGTTGAGTTGTTAGTCAACTCTAATCAGAACCAAATAGTACCTGGCTAGTACCCTGGATAGGGAGTGATCCAGAAATAGTCTAAGCTGACACCCACGTGATCTTAGGTTAATTATTCTTTCCATAGATCAGCTCTCAAAGCAGAAAGTTGAAAATTCCAGTGCCTACTCCTTCACAATTCAATAGGATTATACAAAACTGTCAGGAGAAATTAGCTAATGTATTAGACATAAAAGCAAGTTAAAGTCTTAGCAGAGAAGAAACTACAGAGCATCGTCAAAGGCACAATTCTGAAGACACACGGGCAAAAAAGCTCCTTTGCATTTAGTGTAAAACATTTAATATTCTATAAGCTGGTTCATCTTATTTGCACTTAAGCTGGGTGGAATGAAATTAGATTGCTATTTCCTCATGTTTTAATCATTCTCTCCTCACAACCTCCTCCTCCTGTGTTATTTACATTCAGTTTCCTGCTCTGCATATAATTTCTAGAATATCGAATTGAATCAAGGAAATGGACATTTGATGGGGTAGCTGACACATGATTCAAGATAAAAAGAAAAGAACAGAAAGATATCCCAAATTGATTTAAAAAAATTTTTCTCTTGACTTTCCTTAGCTGAAGAAGAAAAATTATTGCTAAGGAAATGATCCCCCGCCACACACCCTAACTCTGCCCTGTAGTTCATGAATACTCTCTGAAATCACACATGAGTCATCAGCAGAGAGCACCTTGGAGTCCCAGAGGACAGTAACGGCATCCTGCCCAGGATCACAGAAAACCCAGTAGGGCTAACTTTCCAAGATGCTGGCCAGAGAAATACCAGGAAGGGAAGTAATGAGATCACATTTTTTAGTCCCTAAGTAATTTGCATGGTTTGATTTATGACAAGGAAAGAAAAGAAAGGTCATTTCCTCTACCAAGATCTTAATAAACAATATGTTCAGAACCAGGTAAAAATGAAAAGGAAACAAAGAGAAGGAAAGTCTCTGTCTAAAATGTAATTCTTAAAATGCTTGCACCCTGTGTGGTTGGCAGAATAATGGCTTCCCAAAGATGTCAACATCCTAATCCCCAGAATCTGAGAATATGTCAGGTTACATGGCAAAGGGGAATTAAGATTTCAGAGGAAATTAATATTATTAATCAGTTGACTCCAAGAAGGGGAGATTATTTTGGATTATCTGGATGTACCCAATGTAACCACAAGGGTCTTAAAAGTGGCAGAGAAGCGCAAGAGAAGGTCAGAGTAATGTGATGTAAGAAGAACTCAACCCACTGTTGTTGGCTTTGAAGCTGGAGTAGGAGGCCAGGAACCAAGGAATGTGAGTGGCCCTTTTAAGCTGGAAAACTCAAGGAAACAGATTTGCTCCTAAAGTCTCCAAAAAGGAAGGCAGACACCTTGATCTTAGCATGAGACTGTGTTGAACTTCTGACCCGAGAACTGCAAGATAACAAATTTATGCCATGCTAAGCTGCCGAGCTTGTGGTAATTTATTATGACAGTGATAAAAAACAAATACACCTGAGTCAAAATCTAGACACCTGCAAAGTGAAAAAGAGTCGAATATTAACTATGTCTCATTCCCAAAGAGATCATGCATTTGTAGAGGACGGTTTGCCTGGAATGCCTGGGACTGGCCTGTTTGGAATTAACACTAATGCTAGAGCTGAGAGAGCTCAGCTCCCCAGCGTCGGTCTGGAAATGCACTCTCTTGGCTTTTCTTTCAACCATTTGAATTAAGGGATGCGTACTGTATACTTGTACTGGGGCCTGCGAAGTAAAATGGAGCTCAACTCTCATCTTGGACACATTTTTAAACTACTTTTCACGGAGAAACTCTAGAGGAGGCAAGAAGGAAAATCTCTCAAATCTTTAAATATTTAATAGTGCCATGAACTAGAAAATAAATGACTTCTGCAGCACTTTAACCTGCCCATATATGTTCTGGCCCCTGAGTTTCTGGTTTGTCCAGTCTGTGGGTCAGTCCCAACATTTAGGACCCTGAGGAACATAACCCAAGATTCCTGAAAATGCTGGGGGCTGCTTGGAATCCGGTAGCACAGGTTTGCTGGCTCATTCCGTGGCCTTCCTCAGGGCCACATCCCTTTACCACAGATTATTTCTCTAACTTTGCCACAGCATCTCCTACCTTTGTAATACTGTTTCTGCCTTTTGTGTGAAATGTCCCAACACTTGCTATGGAACATACCGGACATCCAGTGACCGCTGCTAGGTCTATGGCCAGCTCACAGGACTTGATCAAATCCTCTATCACCGCCAAAGCTTGCTGTAGTTTGGCTGAGAATGCTGAATCCTTGGTCCTCTTTGGCCCATCCTGTGGCAGACAAATGCCATGTTGGAAATCAAAAGCATGCCATCTACCAGATGGAGAAGAAAAACAGGGCAGAGATAAGGAGCTGTGGATCCAGCCAGCACTGACTGAGAAGGTGGGCACATGAATCTATCTCCCTGCTCCTAAAGAACCGTGGCTGAAGATATTTGCTGTTTAATATGTGATATACAGACAAGCAAAATCATCTACCAAACCTTCTGTACATTGTATTCATGATGAATGAAGTTCATAAAACCATTGACATATTCCTGCTATATAAGAAACATAAAGAACTTAGCTTTTTTAAAGCATGAAAAACTGAGCTCCTTTAAATAGGCTTCTCCCCCATTTATCTCCCTACTCCCTGGGGCTTGCTGAAAAATACCATCTGAGTATCTTATTCCTACATTTAATGTGAAAGTCTTATTCGTATGGGTAAAATTATACTTAAAACCATACCAGAGGAGGACATTTGTAAACTCCTACAGAGTTTACATGGAGAGTCTCCACATGGAAACTCTCCACATGGAAACAAACATTGCCTCCAGCCCTCTTTATTTATGATGACAATCATGATGTTCATGATGATTATGATGATGATAAGAACACTTAACATAAGAGGTACCCTTTTAGCAAATTTTTACATGTGCAATGAAGTTCTGTTAATCATAGCACTATGCTGTACAGTATGTCACTAGGATTTATTCATCTTGCATAATTGAAGCTTTGTACCCTTTGACTAATATGACTCATTGCCCCTCACCCCAACTTCTGGAAACCACTATAGAGTTTACATGGCTGCCATGTAGAGAGGCGATAATGATGCATGTGTAAAAGCCATAAAGGTTGCATTTCCCACATTGAATTTCCGGTAGCTCTGTCCTTCCTCCCTTTACTGGCCTCCAGCCCTCCTCACATCGCACCACAATTAAAGATGACAAGGAGATAAGCCAACATGCTCTGAAAGAGACCAACGTTCCCATTAATAACACAGTGACACTTAGGATGCGAGAGGGGTGATTGTTTCAGTTCAAAACGCTTTTGCTTGGGTTTCTGTATTTTATTCCCCTACTACCTACATGGCATATTTATCTGGCACCTGATAAATACAAACAAAAAGATTCTGGTTTATTCCATGTATTTTTTTTTTTACACTTCGATTTCTACAACGAAGAACAGATAGCTCTTTGCTGCTCCCTATCTAGCCCCACCTCTTTTTGTCCTCTACAGCATGATGTCAAAGGGCTGGGTATTTTCTTAATCTCTGCCGAAGCACTGGGTATGAGCATCTTTGGATCAGAGAGCTGACTGACAGAGCTGATGAATGGACCAGACCATGCTGCCTCCAGTGAACAATGTGCCAAGGGTTGTTAGCTTCTCGCTCATAGTAAATAAGCTTCAGTTCCTGGTGAAAGACAGCAGACTCTCATCTGCGTTTATTTTAATGTCATCAATAAGGGATCGAAAGTTCTTATATCAGGCGTATTCCTCCTTAGCCAACACTTAAAACTCAATTTCCTTTTAGATATGTAGGAGTAATATCTGCTCCTACCCCTTTCCTTCCCACTAACCCTCCTCTTACAAACAAACCAGGCAGCCAGTTTTATGGCGTGTAATGTAGGGCTCAGAAAAATCCTTACGAACATTATTAAACCCCTCTAACTAGAGCTAGCTCCCCTTGCTTCAGGCTATGAAATCATTACCTGTGCCCTGAGCTGCTTCATCCTGAGCAGAGACAGCATGCAAATGACTGCTGCTTGAGACACATGTCTCAAGTTTTTCTTGTTAAAACCAGAACATTTTATAGGAAATTGAAAAGAGACCGCATCACTAAACCACAAATTTCTTCCTAACTTGGCGTGGCCACCACGCCACGAGAGAATCTTCTTCCAAGAGAATCTTGGCAGTCTCTCCTAGAATTCTCACTCTCACTCTCTCTCTCTTTCTCTTTCTCTCTCTCAGAGGAGAACAAGGCGTAATGTATAAAAGTTAGATATGCCAAGAAGTACTATGAAAAAAATATAAATCATACATAATCCTATCATTCAGGAAAACCATAGCAGATATTTCATTGTATTTACTTCCTTCTAGTCTTTTATGTGTGCATTTTACATATTCACTTAATTTTGAATTCCCATTAAAATTTTTTTATGTGGAAGGAAGAAAATATATTATCACTTCTCATTGGGCTACAAATCCCTACTTCAAAATTACCTTTAATTTTTTGTTTTTTCCTGACTATGAATTATAAGACACATACTATTTTAGAAAACTTAGACAAAAAAGATTATAAACAAGGAAAATAAAATTGCTATAAATCCTCCCACCCATAGGCAAACACCATTAACAGTTAGTCATATAAAATGTAATATTTAATATACAGTACCTTAGCCAAGCCTCCTTCTAGGTCACCCGGGTCTATCTTCAAATCTTCAGGAGACTCAAAATCCAGCAGACCCTGCATTGACCCAAAAGCCTTACAGAAAATCAAAAAGGAGATAGCCAACAAAATCTACTTGCAAACAACTTGCAGCCAATGTCAAGCTGACTGAGAATGTGTGTAAATTTGTAAGAGAAAAAGACTGAATGATATATTTGGCACAGAGTTCTTTCCACAAACAAAGAATCATATTGCATACGTGATTTTGTAGCCTGCTTTTCCCCATTAAACAATATATCAGGAACATTTTTCTATGACAATGTATTTTTCTAAAATATGGTAGAGTGTTATGTAAGTGCATCTTATAGTTAAACCATAATTGAATTATAGTTATGAATTATGTAAAGTCCCCTACTATAAAACGGTTAGGTTCAACATTTTTTTTACTATAGTAATAATAATTACTTTTGTGGATTTTTCCTAAGGATAAATTCCTAGAAGAGGAATTGTAAAAGTAAAGAATTTTGAGGCATATTTCCAATTTCTTTAGAGAGGAACTGTGTTCCTGCCAGCCTATCTCACTGGCCCAGGGCCAACATGGTGTATTACCATTTAATCAAACATCTTTGCCAATTGAATTAACAGAGAAATCCTACCCCAGTGTTGTTTTAATTTGAATTTCTCAGATAACTAGAGAGGTAGAACTTTAAAAAATTTGCTATTACTATTTATTTTTTGTAAACTGCCTATGTCCTTCGTTCATCTTTTTGCTATTAATTTCTAAGAGTTCATTATTAATTAAGCATACTAACCATGCATCACATATTTTGCTAACATTTTCCCCAATGTTTCACGTGTCTTTGTTTTCAATGGTGTGATCTAGCATTCCTTGCCCTTTCTCTTATACTTAGAAAGGATTTCCCACACCAGGATTACACTATCCTTTCCAAACCACGAGGCAATGGGTCCAACATGCACGTTCCTTCGAGCCAGTTGTTGTGTAGGAGATGCAGAATGAGCTCCCCGTCTCATAGACAGAACACTACACAGAACACAGTCGTTCCTTTCGACACGGCATACCAATGGCTTGAGTTGGTTTTCAGGCACCAGCAAACTTGGCTATGAAATATTCCCCACAGAATATTTCATAGTGATTCTCTTTTGTTTCTTCAGTGAAAGGTAGTTCACACAATTCTTCTAAGCACTTTTAACCTGTATTATCTCATTTCATGCTCCCAAGAAGCATGCCAGGACAACTGCTATTATTATCTTAATTCTACAGGTGAGGAATCTGAGGCCAGGAAAGGTTAAGTAACTTGCGTGAGTTCAGGCAGCCTGGAAGTGCCAGAGGCGGGATCCAGACGCAGGGTGTCTAACTCCAGAGTGTATTTCTAATACTACGCCTCTACAGCCTTCTGCGTAAATGTCACCTAGCTCTGTGTAAATGTCACCTCTGTGGGAAAACTCGAGCCCAGGCAGACAGAGGGAAAACCACCACACCTGTCTTGCTCCCTCCTCCTGTGGTCCAGAGGTAGGACCTCTAGAGTGAGCATGACGGTAAAGACGGGTCGAACAGAGGAACCTAAGTGAATTCTGTATCAAAATATGCTCACAGATGCTGCTCGCAGAGAGAAGCAGATCATTAGCCTCATTCCCATGCCGATGGGACAGTCTTAACATCTAAGGTGACAGCTACACATCACATGATGCTTCCTGGGGTCTGCGCTGTGCCCAGGTCACCACATGGATTATCCGCCTGCTTGGTAACGGTCTAATGGAGGGGATTACATTACCTCATTTTACACAGGAAAAAACTAAGGCCCAAGAAGTCAAGGTCCCATAACTGGTAAACAGTAGAGCTGGTACAGTGAGGCTGAGGCTGAAACTGAAACTTCTGATGGAAAGCTGAGAGAACTTTTTTTTTTCCCAGAGACAGGGTCTGGCTATGGTACCCAGGCTGGCTTTGAACTCCTGGACTGAAGGGATTCTTCCGCCTCAGTCTCCCCACTAGCTGGGATTACAGGTACATACTACGGCACCTGGCCTGAAAGAGTAACCTTTTTTGAGGGCAGAATATTGGGCCATGTGGTTAACTTCTCTGAGCCTCAGTTTCTCCACAGTCCAGAGCTTTGCTGGCATGTCTGATTGTGGCATGTCTGATTTACTTCTTAAATAAGAAGTAAACAGTAGGTGTTCCTTTTTTTTTTTTTTTAATTAGGAGACAGTGGCCCCTGGTCAAGAGCTACCTAAATGTCTTATATAGGTTAATTCAAAAGACAATTTATAGGGGCAGCCCAGACCCTTCCCTCAAGTTCAGGCGTGGGAAACCAGCCTGGATAGACCCTCGAGTCCTGCTCGGGGTCTGGGAAGTGCTTGCCTGCAGATGTGCTGGTGGCAATGCCTCCCTGCTAAGGAGGGGTAAAGATCAGACAGAGAGAGAGAGAGAGAGAGAGAGAGAGAGGGAGGGAGAACCACTTAGGAGCTCAGATACAACAAAATTCATTCTGTTATGCTGCTCTCGGGATAAGATCCTAAATCTAAGAGTGGGGGTCAATGTTTAAAAGGAGAGAACACTCCAGTTTTGCCACTTTCTTTCCAATGTTTTAATGCACATAAAACAGTAACTCTGGGAAAAATCACACCTCTTCTCTGAAGCTCCTTGCCTCATCTGTAAAATGGAGCAGATGATATCTCATGTGTCTGAGACAGAGGCTCTGGCTGCCTTCCCCACCCTCTCAGCTGCCAGCAGTGTGGCTGTGCCCCCTTCCTCCCCATTGTTCCCAAGGAGCTTTCCTCTCCTAAACCAGGCTGCTTACCAATTCATGCCCTGGGCTAGATCTTGGACTAACCAGGCTCCCAGGTCCCTTCCAACTCAATGACTCAACGGTTTTACTTCTCACTGAAAAGGGCTGATTTAGACTTGGAAGAAAGAAAAAGCCAAAGGATGGACATATCTTCTGCCTTAGAAGACCAAGTCACAACTCTATACGTGTAAGGAAAAGAGCACCATAGTGCAGGTGTCAGTTTTCCCAGCACAGCAAAGCACCATCTCATTGACTTTACCTTGAGCAGCATCTGGTATTTTATAAGTCTCCGGCTTGGTCCTCTAAGATACTTAAAAAGAGGGAGATTGTGATCCAGTTGGCGTTGGCATACCTTTAAAAGCCAAACAGAAACAACATAAAGCAAAACAAAGAACACAAACACACACAGAACAAAAGTGGCGGCATTTAGATACAAGAGGCTTTTCATGGACAAGAGGGGTGGCAGTGCGGAGCAGTTCTAGAATGCTCTTGAGGTGTTCGGTCCCCCAGAAGCAGTGTGTGAAATGAGAGAAAGAGGAAAGGGGATGGCTTGGCTAATATTTTTATAGGTAACTAGAGAAGCAGGACCATTTATTCCTTTTAGAAAGCAAGTCCATCAGAAGACAGTGGGGCATTTAAGACCTTCTGAAAAGGAGGCAGCCCGTTTTCAAGGTGGAGGGGAGCAGGGTCAAGGTCGTTTTATGCCTGGAGGGTACAGACGACTTAGAGATACCTTTCCAGAGAGCCCTGAAGTGTGATATTTCTTTTACTTAGTTTCATTTTTAAAACCCATCCTTGAAGAGGATGATGGTTTTCTCACCAGGCTACAGCTGTTCCTCACGGGCCTGTACCATAGAGACCAAGGGCAGCATCGAAATTTCTAATGTGTAATTTCAAACTATGGGAGACTTTTAATAAACATAAGTCCCAATGCCAAATTCCCTCTACCTAGTTCATACTTTTGATTTCTTTAAAAATGTGATGCACATAAACATTTTCTAGAGAGAACAAATTGTGGGAGATTTTATAATCTCAACATTACCCCAAAGTAGGCGCAGTCTTGACACTCTTGCCAGATTGCCCTAGCTCGGGGCAGATTCTTATGGTATTTAAAATATATTTGAAGATCTTCTTTCTAGGTGGAAAAATGTAGAACAAATTAATGAGGTAGCATTTTTCAGTAAGTGGACAGGATATTCATTCATTCAACAATCCTGAGTATTCCAATGCTGTGTAGGGAATAGGGGATGCATGAAAAATAGCCTTCTGTTGGGGTGGTGTGTGATGAGGAGGTAAACAGAGGGCTATAAACAACTCTAAATACAAAATACAGATATGAACGGAGCTTTGACAACATCTGCAAGGGCTGCAGGTAAATACATAAGTAAACTCATGAACAGGAATTGCTTCTTATCTTTATCCTTCTTCTTCTGCTTTTTGTCTGGAACAACATCTCCCCAGAACAGTTCTGTGGTAGGTGATAAAACTGGCAGAAAAAATGCTGGGGGCTGACGGCTCTTCCCTTCTCTTTCCCCACCCTCTCCTTATCACAGCCATTGCGATGCCAGTCCCACTAAGAAACAACTGAAAGATGGAAACACCCTAGAAGGGAAATGTGGCAGTGTGGATAACAAACCCACATCTAAGCCATTTGGGCAATACTCAAAGTGGCACACTCTGCCTGACGTTACCTTTAACCTACCACACAAGACTCTGAGATAGGAAGAGTTATGCAACTCTTTAAGAGCTAGAGATCAAGAAGGATTCAAAGTGCTGTTCATTCTACATTCTCGTTGTGTCAAAGACCTTGAGAAGTGGGCACACATCTGCCAATGTCCCAGATACAAAGGACACCCCAGGCCTCTGGAGTCAGCTTGCCAGCTTCACTCACTTCTTCCGAGGAGCCAGGGCCACAGCGGCTGCGCTGACAGCAGAGCCCATGTGCTCTGGTGGAGAAGCCTGTGTGGCCACCTCCTTGCAGATTTCTGTGCCCTTATCTTCCTGCTCAGGACAATTATTCATTTCTTTTATGTTAATATAGGTTATTTTTTCCCTTGTAACTTCAATGATGTCTATTCTACTTTCAAATACGCTGCTGTAGTGAATGACTTCCATTTCTGTAGCTCTTCTCTCCTGATAGATCGTAAGTGGTCATTTCAGCATAGGAACTACAGCAACTCTGTCCTTTGCTATTTCCTCCAGGAAAAAAAAATTACAAACACACACACACACACACACACGCATGCACACACACACATGAAGAAAGAAGGCCCTTGAGAAATGTTGTTCAGACTAGTTAAGGAACTAGAATAATAATTCAGAGCTTAACAATAATATAGTATTGACCTAAATTGCTCTTTTAAAGGCTAACAGTCCAAAATTCCTTGGAGAAAGGATATACACTAACCAGCAACATATAAAAATGCCCAATTCCCCTCATCTTCCTTATAGAATAAATCAAGAGGCTATAAAACTGCTACCAAAAATTAATATTCACACGAGAAGACATGACTGCTTATGGATTAAGATTGTGGGCTATAGCGGTGGATGGTCCAGGTGTAGCTCTTGGCTTTGTCAATTAAAAACTATATGGCCTAAGGTAAGTTGCTTACCCTTTCTAGACTTCAGTCTCCTCATCTGTTAAGTGATCTCCTAGTAGTAGTCAACTCCTATGATTTTTGTGAGATTAAATAATGTATAGAAACCTCTCGACAAATGCCTGATATATACAGAGTACTCAAAAAAGAGTAGCTATTGTCAAAGCTCTTTTTATTTTGTAGAAACTTTCTGTATGCATTATTTTATTTGTTTCCCATGACAACTTCACCTATTGGTTCCATTAAGCCTGTTGTAAGGAGGAGGAAAGTGAGATTCCAAGGGTTTAAGTTATTTACTTGAGGTCATGCAGAGAACAAGTGGCTCAATTGAGATGAGAAGTCCCATTTCCTGAGTCCCATCCCAGTGCTCTTTCCATTTTACGATGTGAGATCTCAGAGTAATTGGAACCCAAAGTAAACTACAGACAAATATTCTACATAGAGCATGGTCTCTGGGGAAGAACTTTACTGGAAGATACAGGCTATAGAGTCTCATTAAAACCCTTCTCCAGGCTGAGTGCAGTGGCTCATGCCTGTAATCCCAGCGCTTTGGGAGCCCAGGGAGGGAGGATCACTTGAGCACAGGAGTTTGAGGCTGCAATGAGCTATGATTGGGCCACTGTACTCCAGCCTGGGCAACAGAGTGAGACCGTGTCAAAACAAAACAAAAAAAAACTTGGCCAGAAGAATATTTCAAAATTTATTTCCAAGATTAGTGGAATTCTGCAAAGATCATTGAGAATAACCTGTGGCCTTCGGGCCACAAGTGGCCTTCTTGATCCTTGAGTGTGGCCTTTTGACTGAATACAGATTTTACAGAACAAATCCTTTTAATAAAGGGATTTGTTCTGTGAAGTTTGGATTTGCTCAAGGGGCCACATATGGCCTTGAGGCCGCAGGCTCCCCACCCCATTGTGGTTTTTAATTACTCTATTTGTCTCAGAGAATAACTTTATGTTTGGTAAAAATTTACTGCTTGTATTTTGTCTCTAACCTCATAAATCATACAGGATTAGATCAGTGTTTATACAGTCTGGATTAATGATTTCTAAGATTCCTCCCAATGTGTGTGGGGGAAGGGCCTATAAAATCTTTGTAAATCTTGAGGAGAAGATTTTCAAGAAAAGATGTTTAGTCAGCAATTCTCTGACCATCTCCTCATATTTGAACAGTTTTTATTTGATAATATCCATTTTCCCTACAGGAAATTGGCCCTTTTCTCATTCAACAATTTAAATAATTGTTGCAATAATGACACATGCAACCATAAGATAGTTCTAAACTCTGAAACTAGATTTCACATTAGTGGTTTGATGAGTGCAAAAATGCAAAACAGTACAAAGCACTAATAACGTTATAATAAAAGGGAACAAATCAGATTGAGTACAAAATAGTTTTTTGGTTTTTTTTGTTGTTGTTGTTTTGTTTTGTTTTTTTTGAGAGAGTCTCACTCTGTTGCCTGGGCTAGAGTGCCGTGGCGTCAGCCTAGATCACAGCAACCTCAAACTCCTGGGCTCAAGCGATCCTACTGCCTCAGCCTCCCGAGTAGCTGGGACTACAGGCATGCGCCACCATGTCCGGCTAATTTTTTCTATATATATTTTTAGTTGTCTAGCTAATTTCTTTCTATTTTTTTTTTTTTTAGTAGAGACGGGGTCTCGCTCTTGCTCAGGCTGATCTCCAACTCCTGAGCTCAAACAATCTGCCCACCTCGGCCTCCCAGAGTGCTAGGCCCGGCCCAAAATAGTTTTTAATGTATCTTGAATCTCCAGCACTTGATGAAAAGCCTAGGAGAGGTGTGATGGAAAGCCACATGGGCCACGAAGGGCTCTGAGTGTTGAAGACTCTCTTTATTATGTCAAATACCTTGAGACCTGGGGGTTTTGTTTGTTTGCTTTCAATTATAAGTATTGCTCTTAGGCTTAGCCATCATGTGCGTTGTTTAAAAATGTTTGAGTTGTTTGATTTGTTGTCTTAGGCTCAGAAAAAGAAAAATAAGAAAGAGAATGAGAGGGGCTAGTTGAGATAAAAGAGAAGACATAGGAAGGATTTAAAAAGTAGAGGGGACCGGGATCATCTGCACGGCCATCCTAGAAAGCACTTGAGGAATGATGTTGGGTAGAATGTTTCTCTGTGCCAGCTACCACTGGCCCAAACAGTTTATTTATTGCCCAAAACAGGGGTGGAGAAACAGGGCCAGAGGGAAGAAGTCTGGGTGGTGGGGGAGGGGAGGTGGTTAGAGGTATGGTGTTGTAGGCAAGAAGTTCAAGAAATTCATAAAGTTCAAAAAATTCATAAGCCTAAGAGAGGCCATAGATTTGAAATTTTCTAACCATCCTCTATATTATAAAAGATAAAATCGAAGAAAATATATTTTCTGAGATTTTCAGTTTAACATCAATACTTCTCTTTTTGAGAGCATTAATACAACATTAGTATGAGACTTTAAACCCACTTTATGAGTCTTGTCCTAAAACAGCTCAGTCATTCAGAAGAGGATCATCTGCTTTGGGGACTCTGGGTGGCCAGCCTTCCACGTCATGGGCCTTTGCAGGATGCCAGGCTTGCAGTTGCTCCCACAAATCAGTGTAAGCTCAAACGGGACTCATTCTCACCCTAGATGATGTGAGGTCAAGTTGGCAGGGCAACTCCTGTTTTTCATTCAAAAGGCAGATATTATAAGATCTACTGTCTTAGCACATTTCAAATATACAGTACAGTATTATTAACTATAGTCACCATGCTGTGCATTGTATCTCCAGAACCTATTTATCTTATAACTGCAAGTTTGTACTCTTTGATCAACATCTCCCCATTTCTCCTAGCCCCTAGTCCCTGGCAACCACCCTTCTACTCTCTGCTTCTATGAGTTCAACTTTTTTAGTTTACACATCACACACACACACACACACATACACACACACACAGAGTAATGAATGTGTTAATTAATTTGATTGTGGTAATCATTTCATAATGTATACGTATATCAAATCATCATGTTATACACTTCGAATATATACAATTTGTATTTGTTAATTATACTTCAATAAAGCTGAGGGAGGGAAGAAGATACAAGTTTTTAGATCACTGGTGTTTCCATTTGCCCTTGCCACTTACACAGAAAATTAAGGGCTGAGTTTAATCACATGGTTATTTTGAGTTATTGGGAGCATAGACTCACTCTCTTGAGAAAGCAATGTGCCAGAAGCTCAGGGTTTTCAGCACACTTTTCCAAATCTTTTAGAAAACTCCTGGGGAAATAAAAGTACACAGGTAATAATGTTTTGATTTTTACATGTATAGGGTTAAAAATTTTTTTTTCAGTAAAATCACATAAGGTTTTAAGAGATGCCTAGAAAAATGTTGTTCTCTAGGCTTTATTGCTCTTATCTTCTACACACTAATTTGAAAGAAAAAGGTGTATTCTCAGGCATTACTATGATTACCCTGAAACCGCTGTCAGCTGTTCTAGTAATTTTGAGCACTACCCACAGCCACACAGGACACACTGATGCACCCCACCACACGGTAATATGTATCATGAACTGCTACTGCTGCTGCTATGACTAATGTCACTGACAGCTTACTGTAAGCCAGGCTAAGCGCCTCACAACTAATATCTCATTTAATCCTCAACCAAACCCTCCAAGATAGGGTTTCATAAATATGAAACCTGAGACATAAAAAAAGCTGAATAACTTCTCTAGGGAAAGCAGCAGAAAGTGGTTTCCATTTCAGTTTTCTGTCTGGACAAGGGATGGGGTTAGGAAACAACTGTGGTTCAATTCTCCAAACACTCTTTGCGCCTTCATGAATTAGGTGTCATCTTGGAGTCATCACCATAAGTAAAGTGAGTCAACAAGTTACCATCTCCACATGTGTAAAATGAAAGTGTTGGAAGATGATTTCCAAAGTCCCTTCCCCTACAGTTCTCTAGAACTCAACATTCAAGCAGTCCTGTGTTAAAAGTACAACTTGTTTTACCAGTTAGCATTTTCTAACACCCTAGTTCCCAGCATCATCCTATGATAATGCTACGTGGACATGTGTCTTGATCATTGCAGCATTCCCAATGCTGAACACAGTGCCTGGCACAGAACAGGTGCTCAATAGATGCTGACACATGAATAAATAAACAAGCAAAGGAGCATTCAACATGCATATCTGACACCAAGTGCATGTCTCTGATGTCCTTTCCCCTCTTCCTCAGGGAGACTGTGGAGCTTCTCCCATCCTTCTTACCCCATCCCACCCCAACCCAATCCACTGACTTCAAACTACTTGCTTAAGCCTGCAAACATTTAAGGACTTTCATTTCCTAATTCCATCTGTCTGAGTTCCACCCTTCTCTTATTTCCCATTTTTCCTGATAATGTGAATTATTATATACCTGTTGTGAAATTCATAAATTTCTCTAATATTCCCAAAGAGAAAGTCTTTGTTATTCTGAAGAACATCTGGAATTAGATGCTTCAGCCAAATAAAATCCATTGGAGTGATATATCCCTGCAGAGGTAGAAACAAGGTAGGTTTTATAGATAAGAATATATAAGAGATCATCTGAATTAGCTACTCCAGAAACCAAAACTTCAGCGAAATCATTGGGGAATATGGCACACATGTTTCCTGAAAGCTATTTTGTCAAATATTTTCTTTTGATATCATTTTCCTCATATGTCCATCTTTAGGAGATGGCTTAATGGAAATGATAATAAAATGTCATTTTATGGGAAGAACAAATGTATTTTTTAAATGTTTATTAGTTATACAAGTCCAATGTGAAAGAAAGGAAAAAAACTTACCCATGATTTTATTACCTGATGCTATGACTATTATGTTTTATTGTATTTCTTTCATGACTTTAAAAAAACTCATTGTACATGGTTATAATCACAATACATAATATAATTTTGATTGCTTTTTCATGTATGTTTCAGATTAAGCTTATAAATTCTACATATATATTATTTTAAAGTTAATCTTATATCAGGAGCATTTTTCAATGTTGCTACATACTATCTAAAATAATTATCTTTTAACAGCTGAATAATGTTTATTTAGCATATATACCATACTCTATTAAATGTTCCCTTTTTATTGGGCATATTGGTTGCTTTTGATATTTTATTATAAAATGCTATAATAAATAATTTTATACATATGCTTTTTTTGGAAAATTATTCCTTTAGGAAAAGAAGGAAAACATGTATATTCACTCTTAAGAAAAAGGCTCCTTTAAAAAATGAGAAATATATAATCTTCCTTTATTAAAGTATAAAAAACTCTTACATTATAATATTCTTTGTTGGCAAGTATATGGTGAACCTAGTTGGGCATTGCTGGAATCAGTCTGAATTGGCATAATTCTTTGGAAGCTATTTGGCTACACAGATAAGAGCCATAAGAGTGTTCTTATTCCTATTGGAGAGACACTTGTGATGTTAGAAGATCTGAAACTCTGATGGGAATTCTAGAGAAATATGGCAACTATTTTGAGTCTCTTTGTGTCACAAAACTTCTCCAGTTTGAATCTATGCTTGAGACCCACTCCCCACATCTACTTACATCAATTATGCTTTTCATTTCTTTTATGTAAATCTCTTCGGTCTCAAGCAAGTCACGTATAATGCTCCTGAATCACAGCAGCAGGTGAGAGGTTGAAAGAGAGAAAGAGACAGAGGGAGGGAAGAGTGCTCTTTTAGAATTCTTTTAAAATAATGCTCATCAATACAGTTCCCCTTAGTGGCTCAGCTACTTAGGTTCTGGTCAGTTCATTCTGTTCTATTGAACACAAGGCCAGCATCTCACAAAAGCACACTCTGGTCACACTGGTATCAAGAAGAAACAACAAGGTTAGAGGGCTCAAAATCCATTAGCATAACCAGTGAATGACCTGTCCTCTGGGTGGGCCATATAGTGTGGGGGGGCCAAGAGGGCTGACATTCGGTTGAAAATACCAGGTTTGGATCCTTGGTCAAGGAAGGTCTGCCTGACCCCTATCTACGTTGTACATGTGGTTTCCCATATTTTCTCTCCAGTTTTCTGCTGTTGCATTGCTCACATCAAGATGTTTGACTCACAGGGATGTATTTTGCTGTACGTGGGGTTAGATATGTACCAGATTCTTCCTCTGGCATTGGATGTTTCACTGTGATTTTCTAGGCCAAAAGATATGAACTTTGTCCACTTCCCTCAAGGATGGCTGGTGGAGGATGTGGTGGGCAGAATTCTAAGATGGTCCCCAAGATTCCTGGCCCCTGGTATATATGCACCTCTTCCATGTTAGACAATCAAACACCAATTTATGTGCTGCTATGAAGGGATTTTGCTGTTCAGTTGACATTAAAATAGGTGATCCAGTTGGGCCTGTCCTAATCACATGAACTTAGATCTGGATCCAGAGGTCAGAGAGATTTGAAACACAAGGATTCAACACAAGGAGATTCCCTTTTGCTGACTTTTGAGATGGAGGGGGCCATGTGGCAAGGAATGTGGGCAGCCTCTAGGAATGGAAAGTGGCCCCCCACTGACAGGCAGTGAGGAAGCAGGGAACTCAGTTCTAGTAAGGAACTGACTCCTTCTACAACCACATGAACTTAGAAGAGGATCCAGAGCTCCACATGAGAATACGGCCAGCCAACATCTTGGTTTTAGATTTATGAGACTTTGAGCAGAAAACCTAGTTCTGTTGGTCCTGCTGTGCCGGGGCTCCTGTCGCAAGGACACTGTTAGCTAATCTATTAAATCTTTAGTTTCTATACAGCAATAGAAAACCAACAGAAAGAGTGAGGCCAGTCCCCATATCTATCCCAGGCAGATTGTTTTCTTTCTCTCCTTAGCCTATATGGCCATATTTATGCTTTCTTTTAGAGCTCCAAGTAGGTAAGTGTTTCTACAAGTGTTCATGTGTAGAATATACACATATATGGTTTCTTGTGAACTGGTGGTGGATTATCTATTAAATGAAAGCCTCTCTCAGAAAAGCATTTCTTTCTTCTCACAAAAACGGATATGGCAAGGGACAAAAAAATCCAACAGAAAAAAAAGAGGCGGGGGGGAAGGATACAAAATAGGAAATTCACACAAATATACAAGTGACTTATGAAAAAAAATACACACATTCAAGAAAGGCATGTTGAAAAGGAGTAACACTTTTTATCGACTAGAATGGCCAAATTTCAAACCTCCAAGAAAGACTGATCAATGAGGATGAGGAAACACCCTCCAGACAATATTGGTAGAAGTGTCAATTTGTGCAAGCTCTTTGGAAGGTAATTTGGAACTATCTCATCAAAATTTAAAACGCATGCTCCTTGACTCAGTAATTTCACTTCTGGGAATGTTCATTGTTTGTAATTGGAACAATAGACCAACATCTGTAAAAACAATCAGATATAAGCTGGAAATTACTTAAGTGCTCATCAAAAAATCATGGCACAGACATATAATGAAATGTCATGCAGTTGTTAAAAAGAATGAGGCTGATAGAAACATGCTGATATGACAGAGCCCAGGTCTTTTAAGTGGAAAAAAAAAAGCAATGTATAGAACAGTAGGCAAACTATGACTATTTGTATACAAACAAGTGTGTATGTATAAATCTATGTAAAATTGTACATGCTTAGAAAATGTATGCAAACAAACTTAAGACATTGTTAACAGTGATTGCTTTTGGAGAGTGATACTGAAGGCTAAAATATGGAGAAGTAGAATTCCTATATTTTACTCCACACCTTTGACAATGTTTTATTTTTTTAAAAAATGAAACATTTACTGCTTTTATAATTTAAAAAATGGTTTACATGACATTTTAAAATGTTACTGTAGGTAATAACATATAAACTCCATTTGAGAGATATAAATAAATCATACAATTTACATATTTTATAGCTTAACAATTACTTAAGATGACCATTTTTGTATAAATGCTTATTATAAGACAAAACTGATAAAGACTGACAAAGGAGATACATTGATAGAGGAACAATTTCTAGGAGTGTAGAGACTACCAAAAAGTTACTTTAAGATCCTATTTAGCTAAGAGTCACTGAGAAAGAGGTTCTCGTGCTTTTTATAAATCATCCTACAACGACGACAGTTGCTATGTCGGAAGGAAATACAAGCCTCTACAATATATTTCTATGAGCCTTGACATCAAGCAGGACTACAGGAACAGTTTGGCATTCACAGAAAACCCGAGTACAATTGGCCTCTTATGCCCTCATGAAGCATTCGTCTTAAGCAACTTGGCAAACCAGCTTAAGAATGTATTGACCGGAGGCAGGCGGATTGTTTGAGCTCGGGAGTTTGAGACCAGCCTGAGCAAGAGCGAGACCCCGTCTCTACTAAAAATAGAAAGAAATTAATCGGACAACTAAAAATATATAGAAAAAAATTAGCCGGGCATGGTGGCGTGTGCCCGTAGTCCCAGCTACTCGGAAGGCTGAGGCAGAAGGATCACTTGAGCCCAGGAGTTTGAGGTTGCTGTGAGCTAGGCTGACGCCATGGCACTCTAGCCCGGGCAAAAGAGCGAGACTCTGTCTCAAAAAAAAAAAAAAAAAGGAATGTATTAACGATTAAATGAAGTCAGAAGGCAGAAATAACTAGAATGTGGGCAGAAATAAATCTTATTATTCAACAATTATGTAGGAACTTAAGACACTCTTTGGAACTTTTAGGAATCTGACACAGGAAAATATTCACAACTCAGAAGGAAAAAAAATCCCTTATCAGGTCATATCCCAGCTTATGGTTTGGAAAATACCCTAGAGATCTCATCCAACTGCTTCATTTTACCTGCTGGAATGTAACACATAAAACTCCAATGATAGGAATTCCTCTGAACACTGGCTGCCCACATCTCAGTTCAGATTAACATGTAAATTAAAAATAGCTCTTACACCTAAGCCATTGTTCTTTCTTTCCTCTCCTGTATTCCCTACAAATAACTTTATAAAATAGGAGAGAATTTATGACTCTTATGCCTGCCTTAGTATTCCAAAGCATGTTCATAAAAGAGAGACTCTTAAGGATTTATCATCTAAAATCATCAAGTATTTATAACACAGATGAACACCAGAAAACATTGGGAGTACTCAGGTAATTTAAAAACCTTTAAGCACCTACAGCAATTTATGTCCTAATGGATATCTACAAAGAGATGGAGAACTGTAATTAGGATACGAATGGAGTTTATGATGCTAGAGCAGCCTGCACTAATGTACTGTGCACTAGTGTACATCCTGGTCCTTTGCTTCATATTTCATAATAGACCCCACCCCCTTCAGTCTTAAGGGGGAAATGGAGGCATAATATGATTGATTGATCGACTGATTGATTTTTGAGACAGAGTCTCACTCTGCTGCCCAGGCCAGAGTGCAGTGGCATGATCATAGCTCACTGAAGCTTCAAACTCCTGGACACAAGTGATTCTCCTGCCTTAGCCTCCCAAAGTGCTCAGACTACAGGCATGAGCCACTGCACCCGCCCCACTTCAAGGAATGTTTCTTCTCTGAAGCCATAATTCACCGTAGCATGAAACAGAGCTTTGGCTATCTGGTTCCATTCTATATGATACCTTACACTTGTTTCAGATGATGCCATAACCAAGGGGCAAGAATGGAAAGAAAGTCTTTAAAAAATGAATGTAACCCTGTTTGGTAAGCAAGATTGTTAAAGTAGATACATGTTAGGATTTCCTGATAAGTGTCCGTGCTCCCTAATCTGCCCCCTCCTTTAAACTGTTGCCACTACCCCCACCAGCCCCCTTTCTCAGCTCTCTCATATAGGAAGAGTATTCTTTGAGGAACCAGCCTGTCAGAAGTCTGTTTTTGCTCTTATTGTCAACACAGTTTGCCATCAAGAGTTTTCATTTACTTCTGCTATCCTATCACATCACATTTTCAGAAAGTATTACAGATTCTCACTTTTTAAAAACCTGAACTCAGTCTCTTGCCTCCTGCTGTTGACTCTCCCACATCTTGTCTTCCTCCCAGACCTTCAGTCATGCTTGGACCCACGTTGCCACGGGCCTATATGGTCTTTGCTCGGATGCCTCCCAGACACCTCAATCACATCAAGTTGAAGCAGAGTTCGTTAGATGGAAATAGCATGTGTGTCGGTGGAACTACCATTTTTTTTAGGGTCCCTAAAACACAGTTGTTTCAAATCATCCCCTAATTTCAATCTGTCACCAAGACTCCTCATTTCTTCCCTTGGTGCCTCCTGGGTGGACTGCTGACGCTCTGCTTCTGGCGCCACCACCACAGAGCAAGCTCTCAGTTCCTCTCACCTTGAACACTTCGCTGCATTCCTAGCAGCTCACCCTTGCCTCTGGGATCTCTCTTCCACCAATCTATTTTGCAGACCACCAGGCTATGCCCTTTCCAAAGCTCCATTTCCATCATGTCATCCTTCTGCTTCTTCAAGAACATGCCCACAAATGCCAAAGTTCCCTCCTGGAGTTTGAGACTTTCCATTCATGTGAAAAGAATCTTTTTAAGGAGCTTGCTGAAAAGGTAAATTTACACATTCAGAATCCGTAATCTTCACAAGCACCCGAGACGATTCTAAGGCAGATGGTGTCCTATTCAACTAAGTGGCACTGATCTGACCCACTCCTTTTAGGTACACTCCCCCACCCTTTAGTTGGGACAGTGTCATCACTCTTTTCCACTTCCTCTCAAATTCTAATCATCCTTAAGAACTCTAACAGCTTCAGATGAAATCGGTACCACAATCTTGTCCTTGTTTCCCACACCAAACCCACGACATTTATTTACCAGACACTTACTGACTTCCTGCTATGATCCAGGCTCCATGATAGGCACTTGGGATAGAGAAATGTACCATAATCCCAACCTTAGCAATTTCCTAGTCTAGTGGAAGAGATAAGAAAATCAATGACTCCAGTGAATGTGCTAAGGTAACGGGGTAGTGAGGGAAGTCAGGTGTAGAAAAGCAGCACCTAAGTAAGCCAGGGGTTGGAGGGGACACGGCCAATTCTGAGCTGGGTGAACTTTAAGCAGAGTTTTTTAAAAAAATTAAAAATAAAGGTTTTTTTTTAAAGAAGTTTTTTTAAAAAAAAAAGTAAAGGGAAAAAGGAGGAGGATGTGTATCCCAGGGTGAGAGGAATAGCAGGGTGGAGGAAGGAGCAGAGGCGAGAGGATAAGCTGTACTGCGCAACGATAATTGTTTGGTGGGGCTAGCCCAACCTTTAGAAGGTTCACAACAAGCTAGAGGCAGATATAACCTTAAAAACAATCCAGTTTATCCCTTCATTTTGCAGATGAAAAAAAAAACAAAACAAAAGAACCAGAGGCCCAGAGCAGTGAAGTAACTTGCCAAGGCCTGCGACTTTGGCAAAGCAAGTATCCTTCCAGCGGCGTTGCCTGTTTGCTCTTGGTCTATGTTTGGGGTGCATCTGAAGAACTGTTTGCTGATTACTAAATAAACACAAATTAAAATCAAACTAGTATGGTGTCATAGAAACTCTGGGTTTCAGGAAACTGGGGTTCCAATTCTATTTCTACTTCTAGCATACAGGGTAAGTCTCTTCCTTTCTCGGGGTCTCAGTTTCTTTGCATGTCCAGGGGCTGGGTTAGATCATCTAGGCTTTCCCTCCTGGCTCTCATAGATCATTCTATAAATGTTATCATTTCTAATAAAATGTATGATGTAATCTTTGGTCTAATGGCCTTTGTTTTTCATTTCTCATAAGAAATGAAACAAAGGTAACAAGATTCTCTATTTATTTGCAACCCCGATTGCAATGAGTAATGACTAACTGATGTGCTGAGTAGGGACAGCGAGGAGAAGGGGCATGGACCTGGGCTGGAGGGTCCCGGAGAAGTGAGGTCTGCCCTGCCCTCTGTGATAGGTGCGGGGCTTGGCCGGGAAGAAGGAAATCCCAGCAGGGGCCGGAGTCAGAGCCAGACATGAGGCCTTGCAGGATCAGGCTGCCGGAGCAGGGTTTGGATGGGGACATGGGAGGCAGGGGGTGCCCTCTGAGGAGTCAGTTGTCACACCAGGCTACGAGTGTGCCATCCAGTGGGGAACCTGCAGCGTTGGGGCCACATGTGGCCTTGTGGATCCTTGAGTGTGGCCTTTTGACTGAATCCAGTTTAGATTTGGTTGAGGGGCTGCACTGGGGGATCCGGAGGGCCACAGGTGTCTCCAGCGCTGCAGGTTCCCCACCCCTTGGATTGGGCCGTGGCAAGTGGGCAGGTAATTGTCCAGGAACATGTTTCGTTAAACATGGAATAAGGTCCTGAGGGCTCAGACTTAGGGAAACATGTCTCAGTTTTACCTCCTTGTTGTGTTTTGATTAGGTGTTCCCAGTTACACCATAGATTCCCAGAATTATAAATTGTAACAACATGAGGCACTGCAGACCCATGCAACGATCAGGTTGAAACCAGTATTTTATTTAAGCATTAATAAAAGATCTGATGAAAACGAACACTTCCCTGGTTTCTAGGAAACTGAGAGTTTTACTTAGTTGCTAATCTGCCTTCTGTTCCTTCCTCTCTCCTTTTTTATCAGTTCCTATATTTTGTCTTAATTGGTTTTGGTTTCACTATCCTGATGTGTTTAGAACAAACTACCTCGATTCTTTTTGGAGAATATGGGACATAAATTATTAATAAAGTTTATCTGCGTGGATGCTTTTTAATATCATATAACAAATAGTAACAAAATAATTTCATGCATATAGTACTTTTTAAAAGAGGGATTGATTATAAACATAATCCCATTAATCCTAATTCAAGTTAACAATCCTTACATTTGTATAGCATTTTGGGGATTATCAAGTTTTAAAAATTTGTGGTAAAATACACATAATGTAAAATTTACCATTTAAGCCATTTTTTAAGTGTACAATTCAGTGGTATTAAGTATATTCACAGTGCTGTGCAACCATCACCGCTACTCCTTTCTGGACTTTTTCATCATTCCAAATTGAAGCTCTGTACCCATTAAATATGACCTCCCCATTCTTCACCTCCCCTCAACTCCTGGCAACCTCTATTGTACTTTTTGTCTCTCTGAATTTTCCTATTCCACTCCTACAAGTGGAATCATATGATATTTATTCTTTAGTGTCCAGTTGATTTCACATAGCATAATGTTTTCAAGGTTCATCCATACTGTAGCATGTATCAGAATTTGGGTCCTTTGTAAGTCTATAGGTCTTCCATTTTATGTATATACCACATTTTGTTTATCTATTCATCTGTCAGTGGATACTTGGGTTGTTTCTACCTTTTCACTATTGTGAATAATGCTGCTATGAGAATTGATGTGCAAGTATCTGTTTGAGTTCCTGCTTTCAATTTTGGATACATAACTAGAAGTGGAATTGCCAGATCATAAGGTAATTCTAGTTTTAGAATTCTGAGGAACTGCCATACTGCCTTCCACAGCAGTCGCACCATTTTATATTGCCACCAACAGTGCAAAAGTGTTCCATCTCTCTACATTCTCATCAACACCTATTACTTTTCTTCTTTAAAAAAACATTATAGCTAACCTAATTGGTGTGAGATAAGGTTGATGCTTTTAAAAAATGTGTCTATTATGTTACTTGATCCATTAATTCCCTACAAAGAGCTCCTTCAGGGCAGATATCCTGTCTTATTCATCCTTGGTCCCAGTGCGGATAAATTCTCAATAAATGTTAATTGAATGGATGATTGATAGATTTATGGAATAGACACCAATTCTGTGAGCCAGAATAGGTATAATTGTTATTCTCCTTTCCCTGGGGAGGAAATTGGGACTCAGAGCATTAAGTGAGTAGGCTGAGGTCAAACTGCTGGCTAGGCACTGCCAGCAAAAGGTCAGTCAAGCCCAGGC
The DNA here is from genome assembly GCF_000956105.1 of Propithecus coquereli. Lineage (NCBI taxonomy): Eukaryota > Metazoa > Chordata > Mammalia > Primates > Indriidae > Propithecus > Propithecus coquereli. Next base: position 20,200,490 of record NW_012133858.1, on the reverse strand, counting down.
CTTCTAGCTCTAAGCCTAGTGACAGGGGAGTGAATGTGCCAAGCATGAATGTCAATCCGCTGAAACGATACCCACTTTCCTGATTCTGCAGCCCAGTTTCATTAAAGACAGGGCCTGTACAGTAAGAATACAGGTAAGCAAGTTAGAGAAAAAGGGCTAGCTAAGACCACCATCCATTTAAGCCTAGGATTGAAGGAATTTGGCTCAAATCTTCGAACTGTGGTGCATAGATGCATCTGCAACCAAATATAACAAGGCACTGTGAGAGAGAATTCCGGTACACCAAGGAGATTCCAGGAATACTGCTGATAGGAAAGCCATTATTACTTCAATTTGCACAAAAGGGTAGTACTGGTAATAATCCCAACAGCAGCATTCCAAGTAATGCAATAATCTTCAGTAAAGAAAAGAAACTGTGAAACAGTTACAGTTGGCCCTCCATAGCCACAGGTTCCACATCCACAGATTCAACCAACCACAGATTGAAAATATTAAAAAATAAAAATAACAGTACAACAATAAAAAATAATGTAAATGTTAAAAGCAATACTATTTACACAGCATTTACATTGTATTAGGTGTTGTAAGTAATCTAGAGATGATTTAAAGTATAAGGAAGGGTCTGTATAGGTTATATGCAAATACTGCACCATTTCACATAAGGAACTTGAGCTCCCATGGATTTTGGTATCTACAGGGGATCCTGGAACCAATCCTCCATGGATACCAAGGGATGACTGTATTAAGTTTCTACGTCATGAAAACAAAAGGAAATTACCCCGAATATAAAACATGTTTATGAAATAATCAAAGAGCCAAAAATGTTGAGAAGAAACATGCTGCTTTCTTTGCCCTTTTTGTAGACCCGTTTGCATCTTTATTGACTGGCAGATATTCTATTATTCTAATAGATCTCTTTTCCCACAAGAGGGTTTACTTGTTTATCTAATATGATACAAATAACTGTCTCCTTAGACCTAAATCTGTAGGGTCAATTAGGTATTAATATTGGACTTTACAACTTTAGACCATCAGAGCAACCAAGACCAATTCATGAAATGTATATGGTTTCAGATCACATGACTGTATCGAGGACTTTAGAACTGGCTTTTTAGAAGTACTATTGAAAGAAAAATTTCAGTATAGCAAACCGTTTCTAAGTTTTAACTAATGGTCTACTTGTGTTAAATAATACTCAACATGAATCCCAGGCAGACTTTTAACTGTCTTTTGGAATTGGGTTGAGTGGGATTTGAAGCATGTATGCTCTGTAAAGCAGGCAATGAGCACATAGTAATTATTAACTATTAAGAAAAGGAAAATAGAAAATTACATTTTAGTTGTCCCTTAAATATCAGCACAACCAAACTTAAGTGCAAAATTCGCAACACAAATGATTGCCTCTGGGCCAGGTGTGGAGCCCCCATATCACAGCCAAAAACTATTTTCTGAACTTCTCCAGGAGCTGTAACTTTCTTCCTTTCTTCTGCACCACCCCATTGCAGGACCCAAATCATTTTGTTCAATTTAGATAGCTGTGTAAGGCTGAGTGCCAATTGTCTTTTAAAATATAAGTGTTAATCAGACAGCATTCAAGATGGTCCCTACAAAAACATCACTCCTTCACTCAATTGGGATGTGCCCTCCCGAGTAGGGGAGAAAGAGCTGAGTAAGAGGCAGCCCCTTGGAATCTGCACAGAATCCCGTATGCCCCTGGGAGTGCGCAGTGTGTGTCTGACCTGCCAGTGGGGAAGGGACAGGAAATGCTGCGAGACGCACTGCCAGGTCAGTGACAGTGACCATTGTCACAGGGGCTGTCTGAGCATGCGCAGCATGGAGGGAAAGCTGTGCGCAGGCTATCCACAGCACAGCTCTACTGGACCAAGGAGGGTCTCAGCAAGGAGGCGTGTCCCTCCAACATTGTCCTTGTCCCTGAGGGCCCCCACTGAGTGTTAGATGGCACATAAGAGATGTCATTATATGTTGACAGGAAGGAGATGATGAGGTACAGGAGGCCCCTGCCCCAGGCAGGGGAGAAGAGAATGCAACAAATTGGGTTCTTAGAATGGCCTGCGGGGCAGCGCCTCCTGCGCTGTCAGTTCCCCTCATCTCCCAGTTTTGGGTGTACCTAGTGTGGTTTCATCAAGCTGCTGAGGTCCTGGAATCGAGGGAGGGTGCTGAATGGTGCCAGACCACAGGCAGCGGCATGAGCTGCAGGAAAGAGCCAGAGCCTCCAGTGTGGCTTTCAGGCCTTGGTGGCAACCAAGAAGCACATGTGGCCGTTGTACTACGGACGGGGCTTCTCAGACAGAAAGTTTGAACAATTGATGGCGTGGAAGCCTGTGCAGAAATTCAGTTCAACCAGCAGTTAACAGACATTCACTCCGCGCAGGCGTGGGAGGGGCGGTCTTTAGGGAATGCAAGAAGAGCAGGGCGTGGGCTTTAGTTAGTCCACTTTAAACATGTTAAGCTGAAGCTTGATGTGACAACTAAGTGAAGACGTTTAAGTTTGGAGCTCGGAATCGGGCTGGAAATATAAATCAGGATTAAAGACAGTGGGTGCGATCCCCAAAGAGCACCTGTGGAGAGAAAAGAAGACCAGGAAGGACACGTGGGGGAGGGGCTGGCAGCAGTGGAGGGAGGGCAGATGGAGGAGAGGGTAGGGGGGCGTTATTTTAAAGGCGGTGCTGTATCAGCAGAAATGAAATTCCCCCCAAAATTCCCAGAGATGTGAAATGCCTCAGATCCCTTTAGGGCGATGGTGCTGGCTGTCTCTACTGGTGGGCATGAGGCAGCCGACCACCCATGAGCCCATTAGGATGGCCCGGACTCTGTGCTCACACTACCCAGTCATCGCGATTGTGCTCAGTCCTCACTTGCCCTTGCAGGCAGGCATTGCTGCGGGGACAGAGAAGCTGGATAACTTGCCAGAGATCCCGTGTAGGAAGCCAGGTCAGCATCCAACCAGCGTCTCTCTGACAGCCCAGGCCTTGCACGAGCACCGGCCTGCTCCAGAACACATGTCTGTGGTGCGTCTGAATTCACAGGGCGGGGTCTGCACGAGGCCTGTGAGGAAACCTCCTGGTCTGACAGAATCCAGAAAGAGCAAATTAAGCTGAACAGCCAAGCCTGACACTATGCTGATGACATGCCCCAGTCACGTTAGGCATTAAGCCAGTCAGTTATCAAAGCTCCTTCTCCTTTCATGATTTCAGTAACACTGGCCTCTTCCTTGGGTCCCTGTTGCTCCCACTATCTTCTAGGATCTCTTGCACTCAGGGTTTAGTTTTCCTCCCCACAACTGATGATGCTGCCCTACTGCCCTGCTCTCTGGTCCTCCCTCCTAAGTCTGCTACTCCCTCTGCTCTTTCTCTGCCTTATCTGACCCGTCTAAATCCAACATGCAGATTCCAACTCCTCTCATTTTTCAAGTTTCAAGCTTACCATCTTACAGTTTTCTTTTCCCAATACTTTCCATAGCTCTCCAGGGCTCTGCAAAGCACATTCTTGATGGTGGAGTTCAAAGTCATTTATAAATCTGATCACAGGGCTCTCTGCTTACAGGCAGCTACCATGGACAATGAAAGCATGACGACATGGTCCTCTTTCTTTATGCTGGCCAAGTCAGCATCATCACTATTACCTCAGATTATATCCATCTCGTCTCAAAATCTTCATGCACTCCCTTCCAATGAAAGTAACTGAGTACTATACCATCGAATCTATCATTCTTTCCCCTCTCTCTGGAGTGGGACAGGGAGCCAGCTTGCTCTAGGAAATCTTCCCAGATGAGCAAAGAGCCCTCCCTTCTCTGTCCTCTTCCCTATGTGATGTGGGCATGTGTGGGCCCCAGGATGGGCATTCTGGGCCACCTTGACCTTCCCCATCTCTCATCCACACCCTCTCCTCTCTTACCACCAAAAGCCCCACATCCTCTTACCAATCTTGGGACATACTATCTGATGTGTCTATCCGTTACTATCTGATGTGTCTATGATGGGAATATGTGATTTTTATATCTGTGTATCAATGTTTTGGCCAATTTGCATTTCTTGTGGGTACAGTTTTATGTGCTTGTGCATGGGCGACACACATAGGCCTAGTTCCAAATGATCTGAAAGGAACATAATCGCAATAGAATATTTGAATATAAATCCAGCATACGCATGTGATGGCTGGGGAGAATGTACGTGGGATTTCAGTCAGGATTTTATTAGAGAAGGTATGTGATTAGCACTGTCATTGTCAGTGACTCCCTTATAAATCACCTTATACAACTATTTTTTGTCTGTGGTCTGATGTACACATAGAGCCATAATCTCTGAGGTGATAACAGCAGGTGCTGAGTAACACTCTCTGTACATAATATATGCAAAGAACTGCATAATTGAATAGATGCTAAAGGGCTTAAAGAAAACAAATACAGGCCCAGCCTGGTGGCTCACACCTGTAATCCTAGCACTTCGGGAGCTCCAGGTGGGAGTAATGTTTGAGATCATGAGTTTGAGACCAGCCTGAGCAACATAGTGAAACCCCCATCTCTAAAAAAGTAGAAAAATTAGCTGGGTGCCCTGCACCTGCAGTCCCAGCTATTCAGGATGCTGATGCAGGAGGATGGTTTGAGGCCAGGAGTTTGAAGTTGCAGCGAGCTATGATGACACCACTGCATTCTATGCCCCGCAACAGTGCAAGACCCTGTCTCAAAAGAAAAAAAAAGGATCTCAAAAAAAAAAAAAAAAGAGCAATTACGAAACTTCCTAAAAACACAGTTGGAATTAACAAGCACAATGTTGTTCTTACAGTTTCAAACTCTCATTAGACGATCTACTTTTAACTCATTACCTGTCTTATTCCTTTCACAATAAACCCAAAGCTTTTATTGTACTGGAGTATTTGGGTTAATCTTTTGTTTTTCTGTCATGTTCTGAAATACATACAATAACAAAATCACTCAAAATATCACCGCTGTTAAATGGTGATGTTTTGTGCCTTAAGAAGAGATCCACAACAACATTTGGGGACCAAGAAATCAAATAAATAAAGGATTTATTTATGATCTCTTTCCTTCAATAGAAGTTTACATTCTCTTGATAGTGTCTGGTTACCTGCATTAAGAATTTTGCAGGAGGAAAACAGCTCAAAGAGGACATTCATGTGGATTCCGGCTTACATTCGGTCATCCGAGTAAAATGATCTCAATTGACTGAAGAGGTGCAGGGAAGCACTTCCTGGAGTTCTCACGTAGGGACTAGAGCATATTCGGGCGGGGCCCATCACCTTCACCGACGCTCCCGGACGGTGGCGGGTGGGGCCGGGCTTTGGCAGTGACGCTAAGAGGGACGGGAACGCGCCGTGGGGGGCGCCCGGGGCTGCCGCCCCGCCCGAGCCCGGGATTGGGCCCGCACCGGTTCCGCCCGCCCCGGCCCGCTCTGCGCGGGGGAAGCGAGCTGCGTCCTGTGCTGGTTGCCCGGTGTTCGCCCGGGAGTTAAAGCCGGCAAGTTTCGTTCTTTAGACCAACGAGTCTCCCTCCGATGCGGGAAGGAAAGCTGACCTCCAATTTGGACGTTTAAAAAGCTGAGCTCGGACTGGGTGAGTTTTGCTTTACGTTCCCTTTGAAATTAAGCTGGGCTTGCAGGTAAAATCGCTGGGGAAGCTGGACCGGGACGAGGACTCTCCCCTTTGCTCGCGTATTTTGGAAACGGACTGCGGTAGTGCAGCCTTAGTTTGCCGCTGGCCGTCGGTTTCCTTCCTTTGTTGTTTGGGCCCCCAGAAGCTCAGGGCGTAAGTGGTGGGAGTGACAAGAAACCTTTGAACAAAACTTGCCTAAGAGTTCGGCTTATAACTCGTGCTCGAAAAGGAAAACTAAGAGAACTGCTACTCAGTCAAAACTTACTTTTCCCGTACAGGAGTAACTGTCTTGTGTACTGAAGTCATTAGTCCAACATATTCCACCTCTTGATGAAAAGGGTATTGAAGCCAGCTTTTTTCGTATGGAATTAATATCTGTGATCAGTTGTACGATAAAAACACTGCTCTGCAGCCGACAGCATCTTAATGGGGGGGTCGAGACCCCTCTGTGGGTGGAAGTGTTGTCTTTCCTTCCGAATCACTACATGGGGAAAATCCGAGCACGCTTGGCGGGATAAGTCTCGAGTCCCTGGACAGTTTGTTCTTTGTGCCGCGGACGGCAGACGGGCCCTCGGTCCTCCGGGAGGGCTGTGGGCGCGGGGCTGCGGGCTGCCCGGCCTCCGCCCCGCCCCCGCCCGCCGCGCGTCCTGGGCCGGGCTGCTCGCGCTCCAGCGCCAAGGAGCCTCGGAGTCTCTCTGCGCGCCCCGGACCGGGCCACGTCTCCGGAGGGCCGCGGAGGGAAGAGTCGCGAAGGGTGAAGACGCACTCCGTCTCGGTTGGCTCCAGGACTCAGGTTGGAACGCGAGCTGGGCCCGGGGCCCGCCGCTCTAGCCGGGACTGCGCGCGGCCCAGCGTCGGGAAGCTGGGGAGGCCCTTCCCGCCGCTCGAAAGCGCGGAGGGCGCGTTCCCTTCCCGGAGCGCCTTTGTTTCCGCCGGTCGCCAGCGCGGGCGCCTGTGACCCCCGGGCCGAGCCGCCGCCTAGGTGGGGCAGGTAGGCTGGGGGGCCGGGAGCTCCAGTTGGGGACAACTTCCCTGGGCCGCGCGGGTTCCCCCTCCCTGGGGTGGTCCGGCTCCGCGATGCCGAGACCGACCCGAGCACGGTAGCCACAAGGCGAACGCTGCGCCCACGGCTTCGGTTTCCGGCGGGGACCCCAACTTTGAGGCCACCTCCAGGTTGGAGGGCTGAATTCGGGTAGAATGCCTGCCTCTGGCTGGAAAGGAGGAAATGAGTTACTGGCTGGGGAAATGGAGACAGGGAAGTGGGCAGGCAGGGGAAACTGGGAGATGACAATCTCTTATCTCTAGCTAGCGGGGATGTCTTAGCTACTCTCACCTTTGACTCTGCCGAATTTTATTTTGCATCCTGATGTGACAGTTAATTGCTTGCTCAGATACCATGCAGGTAAAAGTAACAACTTTTAATTTGACTCTGGCTGCACACTGTATTTTTCTTTCCCAGTATTCGTTTTCATAGGTTAAGTTGAAGGGACATCAATGTAACCACACAGTGGCTGGTGGTGGCTTGTAGCTCATATTTAGGGTAATTCTCTGATGAAAGCACATCCATCAGAATTGGACTTGTTCCTTTGTGCCCTTATTTTGGGAAACCTTGCGTGGTCCCTGTGGAGGAAGGGAGAGGGATGTGAGGAGCTGAAGTTGACCCAGAAAAAGATGATTGGAAGTAATTGTTTTAAATAGTGTCACCGAAAAGATCCCACCCTGAACTTTCCGAGAGGATGATTAGTGGTTAGCAGCTGAGGTTTCAACTTTCTCACAAGAAACTTAAGGTATATTCTGCGTCGTCACAAGGGGGAAAGCGAAACCTACTTTTTGGAGCAAACTCTTTGGTCTTAAAGCAAGATAACTTTAATACCCGAAATGTTTCCATTATATACTTTTGCTCCTTCTCAGGCTCTCTCTTTCCTCCTCCCCCACACACTCTGAGAGCATTTATCAGCTCCCTCTCAGAGGCTGACTCAGCCTGACACACCCCAGCCCTCCAGTGCTCACTGTGACACCTTAAAATTGAATGAGTGTTATGACCGGGAAGCTCAAGCTGGAGCCCAGAGAAGCTGTTCCCAAGAAAGTGAGAGATGAGGACAAGTAGGAGATAGAGATGCTTACAATTGCTTTGCCTACAAAGAAAACTCAGAAGGTGGGAGAGAATTTTCAAAATAAATTGCAGGCCCTATCAAGTAAAAACTGTTACATTATATTTCATTAAAATGGAGATCAAATTTCCCTTTTTATAAAGGACATTCAAATGGTGAGATTGTAGGAAAAGGAAATAATTTTCTAATTCTCAAATATAGAACAACTTGAATAATAACTCCTGGGTTTTGAAATGGGTCATCTTTTAAAATGGGTCACTTTGGCTAGAATCATTGCACTGGGTGACTTTCAAATTATAAAGGGTCAAGTTCTTTCTGAGGTCCAATTGCACTGGAATCTACATTTCAGAACACAGGATGTGGTAGAAAGAAACTGGGAGACATTCAGAAAGAAATGATCTCTTCTCAATGTAATGAAGTATACCCTATTGGGGGGAATTTTATATATGCTCAATCGAATGGATCTAAGCTTTGCATTTTATGGTACATTATGCTTTTTTTGAAATATCTCCATAGCCATTATTTTATTCCATTGTTAGAATAATCTTCTGAGGAGATGAATTCATTGTATCTGTGTTCCAGAAACTGAGGCACAGCAAATTATTACAAAAGCTCTGCCATTTGACATTGAATCTCTGCCAGCAAAGATGTAGCCAGCATAGCGTAAATCCAGAATTACTTTTCTTACAGTATGCAATGTCTATTATGTATTAGCTTATATATATATATAAGCTATA